>NC_089652.1:22048214-22354821 GCF_037042795.1 Molothrus aeneus
CATTAAAGCATCCTGTACTTGTTATATATCATTATGAACAATAGAACAGCTATAAACTGACACATAAATATTTCCTTCATATTTGATATGGAATCTTCTTTTTTTAGAAAAGCCATTTTAGATAGAAACAATACATTCCTTCCATTTGCAAGGCAAACATGATACACTCTTTTATCTATTCTCCATAGACCTATCCAATTGAAGACAACATTTCTATTTGAAAAGATTAAACAAAAAATCGAGGCAAAATAGGAGCTTAGCTTGTTGCAACGGCCAGGTGCCCCACTTTGTCTGCCTAACACAGTGGGGTGGGGGAGTAGGGACAATTGCAACAGAACATGGACAAAAAAACTTCCCCACTTAAAACACTTGATAAACCTGTTAGAGCAGTGGGTATAATAATAGAATAATGAACTGCTAAATCCTTTCTGGCTTCTGGTAATTGTTTTAAAGCACGCACAATTAATTGCAGCTGCTTACCATGCTTTGTATGTCTTGGAATAAATTTATCAGGACTGCCCAAGTGATGCAAACACCTTAAAAAACCCAAACAAGGCACTTAGGTTACTGTGTTTCCTTGAATATTTTCAGTCATGTTCAGAGTCTCAAAACTTCTTCCTTTCCTTCCACCCTATCACTTCTGCCAGATCTGCAAGCTAATCTTTATTCAACTGCTAGTTTCAGCCAGATGTCTGAATAAATAAAAGACAGTATTCCTTGCTGCTATGTAGATGTAAAAGTAGGGTAATACCTTTATGACTGAGATTTTATTCCTTTTACTTCGTATTTTTTACTACACTGTGAAATACTTAGAAGTTCTAGAGAGGAAAAACAGCGTAGATGGTTGTTTTGTCCTCTGTGGTTATTGTTTCAATTTCTTGCGTCATTCTGATGCGGTGCCATTAGCTGAAATCCTCTTTTCTCACTTCATAGCAATGGCTACATCAACTACTACTGAGAAGTCTAACAGCAAGAAGATGGATGTGAAGTCTTTATCCAAAGCCTAAATGAGATTTAATTTTAGGTTGTCTGGCCTCTCTCTTGTCCCAGTGACAGGTGAGGACAGACCCAGCATAACAGCCCTATTTAGGTGTAGTTAGAAGCAGAACATGCAGACTTTATCCCACTATGCAATAGGATTTTAGCTGCCTGGCAGCACAGGGGAAAGAAAATATGTCATTGCTAGTTTCTTAATCAGCAGTAAGATGTATTTGATTTTAAGTTGGATACACTTCCCAGCTTAAGGGGTCTCCTTTCAGGCTCAGAAATTATGACATGTTTTCAGATTTCTTCACCTCAAAATAGGGTCAGGGAGAGGAATCATAGAAGGCAGTCTTCTTGAAGCAACTACTCATGTGGAAATAGCAAGTGCAAAGAAGAAAAAGGGTCATGACCAACTTTTCAGAACACATTTTGGCAACAACTACAACACAGGAGACAGGAGTTTTTGTCTTCCTTTACAGCCAGCCACAAAAATTATGTTGTTTGGCAACTGCATCTTTTAGATGCAAATATATGCCAACCACATTTCAAAACCACCTTTTTTGATATTATAAGCCAGCAAGATCAATAATAAACTAAATCACTCTCTCAGAAACACCAATATAATGTTCAGCAATTCTTCTGTTTCTCAAACCACTTTCAATTGTATTTGACAAACACTTCCTTCCAACACAATACAAATACAATTAATATGAAGGCAGCAGGAAGGTTTCTCATGCTGACCTCCCACGGAAGTATGCCAACACTAGTGATATTGTTTCCCTTCTAGCAGTGGAGGTAGCCTGGCTGAACCAAATCTAACTGAAGTGTTAAAAATAGTGTAGCCATTTTGTCATTCATTTTCAGGAAAAAATTAACATCCAATACTATAAAATTTCCTGTTACAAGCCCAAAGATCAAATCAGATTCCTCGTGATTCTTCAGAGCTGACTTCTATATGAGCTATTTGTGCTCCAGAAGAGAAAAGAAGATTGTGTTTGGTTTGTTTGGCTTTTTTTAAACTGAAATCGGTAAATAGTTTCCTTGAATAAAACTGACAGATCTTCCTAATCAAATTGAACTGTAGGGTTTAGTCTAAAGATTTCCCAAGTCATCTATATTTTCAGGGAGTAACTTCAGCAGAAAATCTAGAACTGATGACCCAGTGTTTCTGCTCTCCAAAGATTTAGGTTGATCTATATGATTTTGTTCTCATGAGTAAATTTTTTATCAAGGCAACTGTAATTTATGTGACTGAAAAGCACAAATTTGTACCACTGAGAATTGTTCTGCTGCATGC
Organism: Molothrus aeneus; assembly: GCF_037042795.1. Classification (NCBI taxonomy): domain Eukaryota; kingdom Metazoa; phylum Chordata; class Aves; order Passeriformes; family Icteridae; genus Molothrus; species Molothrus aeneus. The sequence continues at coordinate 22,050,496 of NC_089652.1, forward strand.
AAATGAACAGCTACCACCATGGAAATGAAGAGACCTTTTGCACTGTTAATACAGTCAGAGCATAAGGAGAAACTTTTCATCTCATAGTTAGACAATGATATTATGATTATCTTTGCTCTCCCTCTTTAGCTGTCGCAGATCATCAGTAAGCCATGGTGACCAGGAAGGGTAATCCTAGAGAAAAGAGTTAGGAGCCCCTTGTTCACAAGAAGATAAAAAATAATTAAATCCTCCAAGCCACTTACAATACTATCAGCTATCTGAAAGCTCAGGTGGTCTTTTCTTAATTCACACAGACATTAAGAAAAGCAGGAAACAGTACAGAAATAGTGAGGACAGGGAGGGGAGAGGCAGAAAAGAAATAAGTGAGCTAATGAAATTGATAATGTATTCTGAGAAATAACAGGACAAATGAACAGATTTCAAATGCCAAGTCACTTGTGCATCCTTTCTCCCTTGGCAATGAAACACTGCACTGTAAGGAAAATTTTCATACTGAAGACTCATTCAAAATATATTGGGAAAATGATCATGACAGTGGATTAGATAAGAAGGGATTTATATAGCTTACAACTTTAGACAGCACAACATAAATAGTCAGGAATTTGAAACGTGCTGCCAAAGAATCAAAGATAAATATGAATTAAAGTAGTAGTTGAACTGGTCTTCCTGCCTCTCAGATACAAGAATTAAACTTGTACACATTGCCCACCTGTTGTAATCTGTAAGCTTTAAAATCATCACTTCCATGTGATGGACAACAACATCTGGTTGTCCTACACTAGTCTAGACACTTGAAAATAAAAACAAGCTAAAAGTTAGAAACACCTTATATAACTTCAACAGTGTGCTTCATATTGAAATTATAGAATGTAACTTTTGGAAAGGAAAAGGGGCAAGTATTACTATAGAGTAGAAAGTAGGTATGAACATGGCAGTACATCTTCTGTCAGTGCTTCTACATGAAAATGTTTTATTTTTAGAAAAGACTATTATTTTCATTTTAAATTTTCTCATAATGCTACTTAATTGACAGACTCCTCTGCAAATGTAGAAAACAGCAAGGAAGGACACAACACTGTCCATCAGACAGAACTTTGAAGGGTACTTATCTAAATGACCCCAGTGGTCAGTACTTAAGGAAAACAGCAGAAATTACTAGATATAAAGTCTTACTGGCACATCACAGGTAATGAAATTTTTGAGTTACATATCATTGCTTCTATCTCAGTGTACTGCTCTAAAGTGAAAACAGTTACAAGCACGATGACAAAAAATAATATCCAACACATATCCTTCATACCCTTCCTTGTCAAGATAACACCGTCTCCTATTATTAAAGCATGGACTCTTTTGTGGTGAACACAAAAAGAAAATTCTTCTAATTTAAACATGCCACAAGCTATTTGGATCAATCTTTGATTTATTACAAGTTGTACCAGGCTTATCATATAATCATTGAGGTTGTAGAAGACCTTCAACATCATCAAGTCCAACTTTGACCTAATACCACCATAGGCACTTAACTATACACAAAGCTCTTGAACACTCACTCATTTTTAGAACACTTCCAAGAACAGTGACTCCACTACTTCTCTGTGGAGTCTGTTTCAGTGTTAAACAATCTTTCAGGCTTAGTGTAACAGGCACTTCCTCTTCAAGCCCATTAAAAATTATTATTAAAAATTAATAATAACCTGCTGATCTATATTTACTCATACAAGCGTTCTTCCTCAGACCTGCAAGTTCTTCCTATTTTTACTTTGACTAGCATTGTGATTTAATAAGTATGTATATGAATATGTGGAGAAATAAAAACAATGTTTATGGGCTCCATTGATATACATGCTGCAAATACAGGCATGATGTGCTTGTCAAAAAATTACTTAATTTATAAAGCAATAATCATATCACTTAAAGGAGGTCTAACAGCTTACAGGAATACAAACAACAAATAGCCATGAGTTAAGGGTACTTAGCAACCTAAGTGTAATAAGATGAACACAACTAGCACATCTGCCAAGTCACTAACAGGTGACTATTCACTTTATATAGACTGCAGAAAGAGTTTTGATGAGGATCTTCGAAGATTGGGTGCTGTAAAAGAAAGTTCACTAATGACTATAACATGAATAGCAATTGGGAAATCAAAATTGATACTATACTGCCAGTAGAGCTAACACAAGATTCAACCTCATGGTAAAATCTCTCTCTTGGAAGGGAAAGGACAAGGCCATTTAAAAAGCTGTTAAAAGAAAGACAAGATGTATTGTATTTGTATTTGAGTAAATGAGTAAATAGACCTTAAATAGCAAGTGATGTAGGCAGAGTGATAAGCAAAGATGATATTAACACCAGTAATCAAGTGAAGGAAAGCTGTAAGTATTAACGTCAGGCAGACAGATGAGATCATAACAGTCACAGTGCTGAGGTGAGCCAGACCTCAATCTGATTTATGGCTACATGACCAAACAGGAACTGTCAGATTTCAGAGCCACATAGAGCAAAAAGAGCACATCAGGAAAGAAAAGGAAAGAAAATTCAAGATTATTTCTGACATGATTACATTCAGGTGATCAGGTGATCACTGAAGACCAAGCAAATTTTCTGTGCTAAGCAGGGTTTAACTAGACTGGGGGAAGACTAAAAAAAAAAAAAAAAAGCAGTGGTGCCTTCATAAAGGTTATGCTCATGGCTAAATTATCTGAAGTAAGGTGTGGAGGAGGATGCAAAGCTGAGGATGAATTCCTGAGAGATCTAAACATACACCTACATAAAGAAAGAGAAGGGGGAGAGGAAGACCCACCCAATAAAAAACTGAGTCTGTAAAGAGAAACAATCAACAAGGACAAAATGACAAATGTCTAAGAACAACAAAATTTAGTGAAGACTATAACATAGCATCACAGAGAGATGACAGATGGAGTGGAGGAGAATAAAGGATTAGACTGGAATTCCTCCAGGAAGAAGTCAAGTGGAACATTAGTGACATAAATTTCAGTGCAAAAGACAGAAACCAGAAGTAAGCAGTTCTAGAAAGGCATTAGAAGTCGAGAAGTTAAGACAAGTGTACAAAGCATATGAATAGGGAGAGTAGGGAGTGGGAGCAGATGAAGAAGGTCAAGGGTTAGGACATAAATCTGGTGAATTTAAACTTCTGGAGTAGAGGGTTGGCTTGTGCTGAGTTCTTTTTTTTAATATGAAGAGACTCAGACATACTTCTTGTGAAAGGGAAAGAATACAAAGAGAGAAGCAAAAATTTTTAAAAAGTCAGAATATGGAAAGGAACCAGAAAAAGTTAATTGGAGCAGGTTCAAAGACTACAAAACAAAAAATTCTGTTTCAGGAAACAAAAAAAAAGCTTGAATTTTTAGTTTGTTAGTTTTAAGAAATTCACATGGAAAGATGGGGTAATAGATGAACTAAATGGAGGGCTGTATGACTAATAAAAAATACAGAACAGGCAAAACTGCAAGCAAAAATATTCATAACAGATGACAGAAATCCCAGAGATTAAGAAATACGGAAAGTCAGCAGAATCAAAAGATTTTTACCAGAGATAGTCAGCAGTATCTTTGAGGCATTGCAGATGGCATTAGGAACTGAGAAAATGGATACTGGGAGTCAGCCAGGACCATGAATGTTAGAAGGGTTTGGAACTGTATGAGAAGAACAAAAAATAGTGCCTAAAGGGAACTGATAAGCTGATAGAAGAAAGTAAAGAGGAATAAAGGAAATCGAGATCATCAAGATCAATGAAACAGAAGTTTTACGAAGTCTCATTCCAAGAGAGAGAGAATAAAAATCTTTTTAAAGTTCCAGTAGTCACTACAGAAAAGGAACTTGGATAACACAGTGCAGGGAAAAGACCAACTCAAGCATGAGGCTGATTTGGCACATGGTATATAGCTCAAATGAGAAACAGTACTAGGGCAGCTACAGAACTGGATGGCTATCCATATGGAGACTGAAAGGTGAGAAATTATGAATGGAAGAAAGTTGGAAGTCAAAGTCAGAGAGAGATGGGAACAGGTGTAGTTGTATGCATATACACCATAAAAATATTAGAAAGACAGGCAGAAGGAAATCCTATTGCTATATAAATAAATTAGAAATAGGAGCAGGAAGAATTCAGAACGGCACAGAAGTACCTAATTCTTTGACCCAAATTCAAAGCAGATAATGTTTTAGGTAACAATCTCCACAAAAAGGCCAAGAGATGAGGCAGTGTTAATAAATAAGGGAAAAAATCTGTGGGCTAGCGGGAATGGCAGGAGGTAGAAAGAAAACCTCTAGATTCTTTGAGATCAGTAACATTCTAGAAACATCAAGAAAATTAAAACAATACCAAATAATAGAGGAGATAAAGAGTTTTGCACTCAAAGAAACAAGGGAGTTACAGGAATTTCACAAGCTGAACAAGAGGCAGATGTAATTTAAGAGAGGAAGGGAAGGACATTACACCAAAATGTAATCCAGACATAGGTTGATATAAGATCATGAAAAGCATCAGAAAACACAGAGATAAATTGGCACCAACAAAGTAATCAAAAATCTCAAGAGAAAGGAAACAGCACCATATTAATTGTTGCTCTTTCACATACCCTGAAACTTCTGTTATCTGAAGCTGTTACACATATACTCTCTGACATACATTACTTGTTTTAACAAACAACATGGTGATTTCAAATGCTAGTTGATAAGGATGCTTTGCTGTGACATAGTTATACTAGGAAAGATTTAATCCCCTGAAGCTTATACAGCATGCCAAGTCCATATAAGCAGTACTGGTCAAAGCATTTTATACTTGTACACTCTGTAACAACACTAAAAGTTCATGCCACGCTAATAAATCTTTTGTAATGTGGAAGTGGACTAATCTGAGTCCTATTCTCACTGGAATTTTAATCACATTTATGGATCATTTGCCAGAATTGTATAGTGATTGGGAGTAAATAGTATCACTGGTTCTTATGCATCCTTGGACATACAGATGTCTGGGTTCTTGCAGAGGAATGTTAAAGGTTTTCTTAAGGAGATTTCTCTGTTATTTTAAGCGTATTTCTTCTTTCCAAGCTGAACATCACAGCTTGTGTGATACATAACTTTACCAATGATTAAGTTCAAGTAGACTTTTGAAGGCAAAGGACTGTAAACAGAATAAGGCCAGCTAATGTACTTTAAACCAGACATATCCCAGAAAGTTGCACAGGACTTTTGGTCCCCAAATAAGGGTGTAATCAGATCTGCTAAATAGCATACACAGATTTCAGCTAACACATAAAATAGGAGTTGACTCATCTACAAAGAAAAAGAAAAGGAAAAAAAGTTACTTGAAAACCATTCCTCTGCTGTGACTCTGATATGCTATTATAGTCACAAGTATGCACACTTGAAAAACAAAGAGGCACCCACACTTAGAAATGGAAATACAGAATCATTTTATTTTCTTTGAAAAATTAATTTTCTAGGATAATTTCATCTGCTGATATAAAGATGCCAGAATACAAGACTCTAGGAAGTAGGTTTGTAACCCATCAGGATTACAAATCCATTTACAAGTGGTAGAATTCTCAGTGGATGAAAACATAACACACAAAGACATTATGCTTCAAAAGGTGTACGAAATCCTACATTAGCTTGCACCTTGCACAACTCCTATGTAGTCAATGGGAGCTAGATGAGAGTCCAGATAAAAATTATCTTGAAATACAGCATTGCCACGGACTGCAACAGCACACTTTAAACTGTGCATATCACAAGAGCTTTGCTCTGCTTAGAATGAGCATATTTTAAACTGGCACAGTGCAGAGAAAAATTCTGTGAGAGACGAGAAGCAACAACAGGAACCCAGAAGAACAGAAGGATGTCTTCCTTGAATCTTTGTCTATCCTTCAAACAAAGAAGGATAAGACCACTATATTTTATAAGACCACTAAAGACTGAAATGGCTTCTCCCTGTACATTCTACATTTAAACTGAAGTACTTTTTGTAGAGGAATAAAAGAAGATAACCAAAAAAGGCAAATGTCCCCACTTCTCCTTTTAGCAGTGAATTTGACTTGCAAGGGCACTCTGGGAGCTTGATCATCCAAACTCACAAGCACTGGAACATCAAATTTAGCTTAACTATCACTCTATCTATGCCCATTTACTATTTATCTGCTAAAAAGAGTACTGGGGGGAGAGGACGGGATTAGCAAGAGAGTACTAATTAATTACTAAGTAATAGATGAGAAATTCTCCTTTTCAACAGCAAAGGATCAAGTCAATAAATCTTGTGCATAGTTCTATTAATAGATACTGCTATGATTTCCTTGAAAATTTTATTTATGGTTATTCTCATTCTTGTTGATTTTCCATCATCCTGAATCAGAAAAGTAATGCTTATGGCAAATTATGACAAAATATAAGCAACAATGTGATGGCGTTTTTAATCGGTCAATGAGAAAAAATGAAATTCTATGTAATATTATTACCTTGTATTTGATGTGTCTTGTATTAAACATTTTCTGAATATTCCTACTTGCTCAGTTTCCTTCTTACTCTTATGCTGGTTTATATTTCTAGCCAGCCTAGAAGCAGTATCAAATTTGCATATCCTTCCAACAGAATACATTTTAGTCAACAAAAGGCTGCTTATAATCCCAAATTCTACAGGTGAAACACTTTATATGGTGTGTAACATCTTATTTGAAATCTCCCTTCATACCTTTGAACTGGAAACCTGCTGTTCTCTGAGAAGCGTGGTGGTGTTCCCCTGTGCTCTGCTAGATGAGTGTATGTGCCTGTCCCAAATGGCAGACTGCAAACCAAGAGAGGAAGATCTTTGGTGATGGACATGCTGGGAAGGCAGGAACATCCATTATGGGAACAGCATTGGCTCCAAGGCTTAACCAATTTACTTTACAGGATCCCTGCTGCCCAGCTCTGTAAGGAAGAAGCTGCCAAAAGTGTCCAAAGCAAAAGAGCCTAAATCTTGTTTACTATGACTTAAATAAACAGAATAAGAGATTTTTCAGTTCTCTGGGAAGAGAAAGATGTCATTCTTTACATTCCTAAATTAAATTAGAGAACTATAGGTGTGCATAGTGTAGCCAAGCAAAGACAGGAAAATTAAATGGAAATTAAAGTAGAAATTGATAATGACACTTCTATGAACATGAAAGGAAGCCCATGAGGGAAATAAAGTCTAAGTAATTACCAGCAAAATTTGTTTATAGCTGATGATACAGACATTACTTAAAATGTATATTTAATTCTTGTCTCTGCAATTGCAAATGATACTAAAAAGGAAACTACTTAACAGTTCTTATCTCTTGAAGGAGGCAAGAAAAGGACTCAGAGCATGTCTCACTTCTTTGCTGAGGTTTCTGTTGCTGTAGATGTTCAGGACACAAGGCAGTGCTAGTAACTACTTTTGACAGCACAAATTACATCTTTCCCTGACATCCATGGCAAATATGCGTGTTTGCATTAGAAGTTAAATGGCTGAGAAATTTCAGCACATCTGCACCCTAGAAACTAGAAAATCACTCAGGAAAGAGGAGGAGGGGAGCAGAAGGCAGACTGGGCAATAACAAAACCCAGTGAGTCACTGTGAGACATTCACTGAGCAGCAATGAGAAATTCACTCATGACTACGTGCAGAAGGACTGGTGACAGAACACTGAGATCCAGCAGAGGATCCAGTCTGCCGAAGGCAACAAAGAAACCAAGTTCCCAGAGAAAGTTCAGCTCCTTCTGGAAGACAAGAACGCCAACACAGCTTTCCATTTCCATATGGTTCACGTTTCATATGTCAGGTAAACTTCACTGGCATTATCCAGCCACTGCCATTAAATCCCGTGCCCAGGTAATTGAAAATATCTTATTTTTGACATGTATTAGTACAACCACCTCAACTGATAGTCTAAAGATAAGATCAAGTCACAGTTATCAGACACTGAGCTTCATCCTTAGTAGTCCTCACAGAGCTAGGCCTACGCTTGTCATGTGGAATCTAAGCTCCCAGCAATATCTTCAGCAGCACATAAAACCCAATAAAAAAATCACTGTATTATTATCACTGCTATGAAATTATCATTTTGTGGTTTTCGTATGTATTAGATTTTTCTATTGATCATTCAGTGAACTCCATTACAAATGTTACCTGGAAGACAACACTGAGGTAACACCAAGCAACCTCAACTTTCTTATAAACTAGACGATGTCTGACCTTAAATTACAAGTTCTGATGTGCACAACCACTGCTTAAGACACACATATTTGTATGGAGTCTCAAATTCTTTATTCACCAAAACAGACTAGAAAAGTTAGAAAACAATGGGAAAGAAAACAGGGAAAGAGAAGGACTGCTATTTTTCAAGTTTAAAGTATTTCAGATAACCTTAGCAGGAAAAAAGAACATTAACATTTAAATATCCTTTTAAAATGAACTAAAATGTGACATCAGCTGGTATAACTGACCTACATGGTTACCTCTCAGACAGAAACTCACCTGAAGTGTAGTTCATCCCCTCGTATCATAAACTTGCTCTCCACCACACCAAGTCCTATCTCCAAAACAGAACTACACATCTAAATGGTCTTGCATAACTGGAACTCCCCTAATCAGTATAAGGACAAGGTATTTCTCTCCCTTTCCACTTGCAGGATTCAGACATAAATATGACACTGCCTTTCCCAGAAAGTTCTAATCACAGGATTGGGACATAAAACTGATACTGCTTTGGCTAGAATACTTTTAATTGCGTTAAATGTGGATACAAACCATATGGGTATGATTCCTTGCATGGATTTTAATGACTCTGCGTGCCTGCATAAAATCTTTAATAAAGAAAATTTAAACAAGTGAACTCATTATGCTAGCAGGAGAGAAACGGATGGATCTTAAATCACTGAAGGCTCCTATATAAATTTTTGTTTCATTTAAGCAGCCTGGGGGAACAGAGGGAAGCTATTATAAAAATGAGAAAAATTTTCTATACCTCAACACTCCCTCATGTTCCTCAATTCCTTTTTTTTACATCATTCAATATACCACGCTGAATATTTTTTATCAGTTAATGGCTGCTTGAGAACATTTGAGAACTCTGAGTTTACTCTGATTTTCAAGCAAAACTAGAAATTAACAAATTATTTTTGTCAAGTTGACTTAAACCACAATTCTTGAATCCCTCTAGGTCACATTTCATTTAGTTTACCTTTTTTGAGTTTTTTGATTAGTGATATCATACTAGTTAATATCCTTTTATTCAGTTGCTTTGAAGTTTGCTCAGCTCAAAATATTAGTCTAGCCTTTCCCTTCAGGATTTAGTCCCTACTTATGTCAATTAGTATTGGGGGGGTGTAGATTCCACATAAGACATTTCAAAACAACAGGAGGTTTCATTACTAAAATGACTGCTATGAATGAAGCAAAGCTATTTTCAAAGTTTCCTTCCCCACCAGATTACCAATTATAATTTCCTGTGCATTCAGTACTCATTTTTCAAGGATTTCTGTGCAAATTTTTCTGTAATTAATTGACTAGTTAACAGACAATCCAAGATTCCTTACCAGATAATGTGATTCTGTTCCTCTGCTGAGCCCTGTTGAGACATAACTGGAGAGCTCTGAGCAGGTCTGGATTCCCTTCTTACATGAGTGAAATGGACATAATGAAGTAAGCCCAGTAAAGGAACACAAAGGTCATCAAAGGAGAGGCTGAGAGCACTGGGACTGTTTCAGCCTGAAAAGAGAAGGCTCAGAGGTGTTTTATCACAATATACAACTCCCTCACTGGGGGCAATGTAGAGAAGACCTAGCCCGACTCTTGGTGCTGCCCAGTGACAGGGTAAGAGCAAATGGATACAAATGAAATATTAGAAGTATCACTTCAACATAAGAAAAAACCTGGTGCCCTTAATAATAAGGGAATAGCAGCTTTTTGCCACCTTATCACCAGTCACATCTTGTGGTCTCCTTATTGGTACATACATTGTTTAAATGACCCAGAAAATTGATTTTAGGGTCACACTGAGAACAGTATGGCAAGCACTGTGGAGTTTACGCTGTGTGAGCTGTAGTTAATATTGAGTTTATTAATGAAGCAATCTATACAAATTTACCAGAACTATGGATCAGCTTCTACTTAAAAGAAATTATACTGACAGCAAAGACACTGGCTTTGTGTAACAGCACTCATGCTAATGGGGTTCTTCCATTAATAACATTTATTGAAAATTTAAGTAAGGCAAAACAAATATGGTCCTGCAAGGAAACAAGAAATAACTTTAATAAGTCATAGTCTTTAGGAGGCTCATTATGGGATGGGAGGGTGAAAAGAGAGGCACAGGGTGGAGAAAGAGAGAGAGAGAATGAACTATGATAGTTTCTTCTCTCAAAAATGCCACTCTAAGTAATGCATATTCTCTTTTACTGCATTAATATGCTCGGCTTCCCTACTACTTCATCTTAGGTGGTTCCACCTCTACAGGAATTTTTGGGAACTAAATATGACTCTATTCTAATTTTTTTAACATATTACCATAGTATAATTTGGTATTATGATTATTATTATTTGATTTATTCACATTTTCAGACTGCATCTTAGCAAAAATTCCTTTGAATAATCTTTATTCAGAATGACCATGTGATGATATTCTTGGAACACTAAATAGATTGGAACATTCTTAGAACACTCCACTCATTGTGTAGCTACGTATTTTGTGACCATGCAGTTACCTATTTCATATTTATGCTATGTTACTTTATGTTTTACACCTTTCTTATATGCTTATAGTAAGCCTTCCCTAATTCTGGTCATTAGGCCCAATGACTTGAAACATTAATTAAAATACTGAGAAGAATTTGACCAGAGAAGAGGGTCATGTCTTAGGAAGGAGGCTTATGTACACCAAAAACACTTGAATTCTTTCAGCAAACTCTGAAAGTACTTTTTGCTTCTAATGTTTTGCAAATGTATGATCACAATCTCCCATTTGTTCCAGTGTTCTCTTTTCCTTAAAAACTGGTACTACAACCTACAAAAAAAGTCAGCACTGTGGAATCAGGACAGCAACCAGTAACAAGTAAAAGCACCACAACTGTGTATGTGCATGAGTAAGAGCATTCTTGTTTAAAGTTGGTAAATTACACAAATATTCGGCTTCTTGCCCAACTGTTCTTAAAATAGTGTTTCGCTGCGAGATCTTTATCAGAGAGTCCTGTAAATTGCAATGTTTTAAAGATAAGGAAACTCATACTCATGGATGCGTATTCGTTATGCTTAGTCAAGGGAAAAGAATTCTCTATTTAGAGAGATCCTTCCTTACACAGTATTCTTTAAATACTGACAGTACCAATCATCTTGAAGAGAAATGATACAGTTTTGAAGAAAGCACAAAAATGTCTTCCTGTTAAGTTGCTACTAACACAGTGCCCTGGATTCAATGACTGCTCTTGTGCAGCAAGAGAAAATATAAAATATCAGCAATCTTTCAAACTTTTCTTTTTTAGGAGGCTGGATGTGGGACTTAAACAAGTAAAAGAAGCCAAATAGTTTGTAATTTTAAGTTTTCAGATCACTTCAGTCCAATTCCATGTTCTCATGTGTCTAACTCAATCTTGCTGCAATTTCCTCTCTTACAAAACAGCTTTACTTTCTTAATATATTCTTCTGGGGTGTTACTCTCTAGCCCCTCCAAATGAACAAGGGCTTATGTCCTAATGGGACTATGTCCTTTGAGTGAAAAAACATATTCAAACTCACTTGCAATGGTCAGTTTTAGTGTTGCTTCAAAACAGAATGACCTAAGCACAAACTTCCTCAAGCAAACATTTTTCACCAATTCATTTTCCTCTGTAGATAGTTTCCATTGTCAAAAGGCTGCGATGGATGTCTACTGCTCTACTGGGGATTATATCAATGATACATTCCAAAACCATCCACAGAATGCAGTTTGCAGAATTTGTGTAAGTGATGAGAGTCCAGGACAAGCACAACCTACTGCTGTAGCTTCCAGATGCAAAATTCCATGGAGATCTAATTATTTCAAATGAGCAAAGAAGCAACTTCAAAATGAAGCTAAGTCAAGATTGTAAATTGAATAAGGAAAACAAAGAAGCTGGGGAGGGTTGGTCCGATTAAAAGGTCTATAAATACTCTGCAAAGCACCAAAATACCATGAAATCAATACTTTCAGGAATTTCATTCCAATGCCAAGAAACAGAATGTACTCATTATGGCTAATACATCAAAATACTGAAAATAAATTCTAACAGATTAAAAGGATCTTGTAGCAAGAGAAAGGTATAGTTAAATCATGCCAAACTTAATCAAGCTTAAGAGCAGGGCAGTCTTTGCCCATTATTAAGAAGAATGTAAAATGAATAAAGTAGACTGTGAAACTGGAATTTATGGTCAGTACAAGTAATACAATATTTTCTACAATTATGTTTTTAATTAAAAATTAAAAGACATTTTTACCATTGCTGTACAAACTTAAGTCTGATCTTCTGTTGCCTCCCACACACATACGGCTTCACCAAAATGTTATTAAATGAGGTGAAACCAGAATATAGTTCCAAATGCAAAATCAAATCCATGACTTACATGTTTACATTTCTAGGTGGATACATGAAAATATTTTTAAATCTTGATCACTTAATCCTGTGCTTTGTGGTCAGAAAATACCTCTCGCTCCTGCCAATCTGCTGTCCAGTTATACGTGAAAATTGCTGCTCCACAGGGTAAAGCAAGAGACAGAGAATTGCCACTACTTTCAGGCTTCAGCTGAGCTTTTAAAACACACGGTCAAACATGTTGCCATGGAAATGTTCTGCAAATATATGTAGAATTTCTTAAGATGGAGTCGAATATCCCTTTTTAAAATAAATTTCTCCTACAATTTTACATATAATTGCTCTATGATGTATTCAAGGGAATACATCAGCCATTACCTAACGTTTATAACACCTAAAGTGCTAACAGTATCTCCAAATCTCTTCTGTGTTCCATATATGAAATTAGGCCATTATCTTCCTATGTAAAATACCCATCTATCTGCTTTCTTTTATGTACTCTGACTTTCCTATACATCATCACAACACATTAGCAGATCCACAAGTATTACCCTTGCAATAAAGTTGACAGCAGTTACCAAAAAAAAACAGAAACAAAACAAAACAAACAAAAAAAAGACACATGCTTCAATAAAATTATTCTGGTTTTTAATAACATTCTAAATTTTTAAGGTATTAATCTTCTCTTCTACAACCCATTAGCATTAGTATGCGTCACTGAGTGTAATAATTAAAAAGAGGACAGTTATCTTGCCAAACTTTCACTGTTATGTTCCATGAGCTATTTTTGAAACTGATTTGAAATGAAGCAAAAAGAAAAAGAATCTACTGCTGCAAAATGAAGCAAGATCTGTGCCTGCAGAATAGCCCTGTCCTGTTACACAATGTGATACGTTGTTTTAAATAATCTGGCACTGTAGGTAAACAGTTGCCTTATACTGCATTTCATATGACAAACACAATCACAATAGCTTTTGTGTGTCATGCAAAGATAAAGCAAAATAAAAATGCAATACAATCTTGTCATTTTACATTACAGCAAAGGGATAACCTTTCACCATTAATTAGTTAAAAGAAAACATATTCACAACAAAACAGGCTGAAAATATATAGAGAATAATCTTCCAGTTTTCAAATATAAATGAGCACATTACAATTCCAACATATACGTTGCTCTGCTTATGTAAACAGTCTACCCTATAAATCCTGTAGCAAATCCAACATGAAGCAATTACACAGACAAAGAGATTGCAAATGACCTAAAACTGTAAAACAAACCCTGTGTTAGAAATATTTGTATAAATCATGAGGTCATACCTGATGACTTAGGGACTGTAATGTCTCACCGGTTCCAAGCTGCATGACCTTTCTATTTCCAGAGACCCCCAAAAATTGCATTTCCTGTCTTATCAAAGTACATCACAGATCTATCTATCTTTCAAAATCTTCTGGGCTAGTGAAGAAAGCATTAACAGCCATTCTGTCCATCAGTAAGTGCTGGAGTCATTACCCTCAAGATATCAGATCTTAAATATAGTTTCCTCGGTGCGATTACAGACATCCAGCAGTCGAGGAGGCTGACACAGCTATATCACTGATGCTGCTAATGCCATCTGAAAACAGTAAGCTTACTGCTTAAAGCAATCCTGCAGCGTCCAAACAGAACAAGCCACATCCTTCAACTCCTCACTCGCGTTTTTTATAAAACCTAGCATTGTCATTATAGATTTTGTTTTCATCTCTGGTCAGCTAAAGGAGAAATTAGATATTATGTAACCAGCTTTGCATTAACAAAAGAAAAACGGCAGATGAAGCGACATATCGAGGTTATCAGATTTTGCTTGCATGACCACTCCTCAGCAAGCACAGTCACCATTCACAAGCATCACAATCTGATCTAAAGGAAAATCACCAGAAATAAATTATAAACAACTCACAGGCAGCAAGGTATCTTAATTTCTCTGTGATACTGAAACAGCTATTTTTACGAAGCCTTGTGAATCCTAGTCCCTAATAAAATAAAAGCATCACTTCCCTAGTATTTTAGTGTCTATTTTTAATAAATTGCATGATCACTGCATTGTTTCCATTACTCCCTGCTAGCAGCCAGAAAACAGCATGACTTGAAAATGTGCCAGTGTTATGACAGCAAAAATGTGGTTTGATATCAAACAAAACAATCATGCATGAATTTCTTCTGATAAGAGAGACCTTTCAAGCAAACAATGTACAGTAACCTCCTTAATAATTTTAAAATTATTAGGACTATGAAGTAATAACTGGACTTTTTTATTAAAACATATGTTTTACACAAAGTGAAATTTCCTAGTGGAATTTATTATTATAAACCATTATTTATATTTGCTATTGCTGGTATTATGGCAGCAAACACACAAATAAACAAACAAAAAAAATTTCACAGACCTAAGATGAAACAGTGCCACCAAACTGGTAGAAGTATCATTTTGCAATTTCTCTGAATTCCAGACCCATAGAACAATTATGTGTGTTCACTTAGTGAGATACTAATTTTGAGGCATTCAGTTCATCTACTTAAACACACAGGAATTTTCTGTCAAGACATATTGAAACACTTTGCTACCAATTGAATTTTACTGACAAATAAAACTTGTAAGAAAAAACTCTACCCTAATTTAACTTCAACTTGCTTCAAGTGTTATTCAAATTAATTTGGATGTCCTTCTTTACTTTAAAATATAAGCAGAAGCTGAAAGTAGAAGCAAGTAGTTCCAAATTAATTCACCCAGATCCTATCCTGTTAAACATTATTATTATACAGTTGTAGTAATCTGTCCTTTGTGTAACTGAAGAGTTAATCAAATTTGGTTTACAGTAATTCACATTATGGCACTGATAAAAGCAAACTGGTCTCACCCATTAATACCATATATTTCCCTTTAGAGGGAGAAGCTACCTGCTACCATTTTTAACTGGTTCCACTTTATCCAGTGTGCAACTGCCTCAGCATAAGGATGCTACATTTCCAGGGAAAGGGAACTGTCTGCCACACACTGGTATAGGGTCTCCAGTGAAGTGTCCAGCAGCCTGGCAGAGCCAGTCAGTGAAGCTTTGAAGTGCAGCAGAGAACCAGATAAGGCCCAAGTTGATGCTGCTTTTTATATTCTCTGAGAGTTAATCCTGATGTCCAACAACCTGACACTGTCTTTTTACTGCTGCTGGTAGTGGCAGTCAGGGAGCCACTTCTGAACATTGGGAATGTTCTCAAAAGCTGCCACTTTTCAACTTGCTCCAGATTAACTCAGTAATTCATTTTCAAACCAGAAAATATTACTAAATCTACACACACAAAAATAAGTGCATATGCACAAGAAGAGAAAGGGCCCTTCAAAAAACAAACAAGAGCAATTTAGCAATGAAAGGAGAAAACAGCTTTCCCGGCACCAGTATGGAATAGGAATATCCCCAACAGTAATATTCTTATTTCCAAAGGTAATTTACAAAAATAATGATACACCAGCACTATATATTAAGTTACTTTTTCCTGTACAAACTGTGAGCTCTGAATTCATTCTGTCCAGTATCTACTCACAACTATGTAAGGGAGTACAACCCCACATCTCTAAGTTGCCACTTCCAAGTCCCCAAAAGCTGCTTGCTGGGATACAAAGGCCAGTAAGATGGTAAAAAGTGATATAAAAATGTAGGTTGCCAAGCAACCTTTCATAAATATTATGTAGGTTCTCCCTGTGCAAATTTTGTACTGCATGATGATCCCCACTCAGAGAGTGAAAAACACGCAGCCAGGGGCTCTCCCCACAGCTGTCAAATGCATCACTGCAGAGTTTCTGCCCACAAAGAGTACATGGTCTCTCCTCCAGCTGGACACATGAAGAATTCAAGAACTAGCAAAACACAAGGTAGAAGACTACTTTCCTGAATTTGGTTATGATCTCAGTATAAATTATAAATGCACCCAGAAATATAATATTATTTCTTTGTGCACATTATCCCAGCTAATGGAATACTTTCATTTAACTTATTCCATGCTTTTCCTCATGTCAATACTATTACCTTTTTGCAAAAGTGAAAATTTTAACATTTCATTAACAATATTAAAGCAGAGGGAGGGTAGAAATACAGTAACATTTTAAAAAATATAGATACTTATTCTGAGATGTTAAATCAAAAGTCTTGTAACCCTTCCCCTTTAGATTATCAACAAGTACCACTTTATGTCATACAAAAAATTACACACAAATATAGTTTGGTTTTATATAATTCTTCTTCACAGGACAAAAAGAAAGAAAATTCATTTCTTGTCAATTATGCAAGGTGAGATAATGGTCACTTTGAATTCACCACAAATCAGTTTCTTATCAAATAGAGCTGACCTAAGCAGTGAGAGAGCAAGCAACAGAAGCTCTGTCACTCAGCTTTTTAAATTAAGTGTAAGCTGTGTTTGCTAGTACTAATGATCATGATAAAGAACATTTGAAATTAGTGCAAGATATTGGAGACTGTGAAAGGTGAAATTACGTAGTGCTGCACCAAAAGAGCCAGAAGAACAATACAAATGCATATTTCTCAGCAGTAATTTGAGGGATCAGTTTTACTACATATTTTTATACATTACCAGAACATAGGATGAATTACAGCCGAAAAATCATAGTTGAGAAATTTCTGATATGGGAAAGCACTGCTAATATATATGAAGACTGGAACGGTACCAGGAAGACATGGATTACATATAGGACCACAAGAATAAAACTGAGGTAAAATTTAACAGTGCAAAATGAAAATATGTGAACTTGATCATTATTAAGTTTCTGCTGAAAATTGAGACCTCAGCAGTTGAAAATTACAGTGGATGAAATTTTGGGTACAAAGTAGATCACAAATAATTATGACCTATCAAATTGATGTCCCTATGGAAATGAAAAGAAATTTTTAATTTATCAGGTAATATATTTCTAGTACAGAGATATCAACATCAATGCAATAATAAATTATATTAAAAATCTATTGTTCTTGATTTTGATGATCTATTGTCTGGAAGAGAAAGATTTCCACAATGGTCATGGAAAATTTGAGAAGAAACTGAAAACATTTGCTTTGTTTAGCTTAACACACCAAAGACTAAAAGAGAGATCTGCATAGGTGTGTCAAGAAAGAAGTGCCAAGGAAAAAGAAACTCAAGTACAAATTTGTAACAAGCACAAATCCATACTACGGCATCAATAATTTCGGGGGGTTTAACTATCAGAGGCTGGAGGCCTGAAAAGTGGAGGAAATCAAAATTAGAAAACACACAAAAGTGTATCTTGCACACCTCTATTTCTAAAAGATATGAAAACACTGACAAATGAAAAATGCAGAAATTTAAGATACAGCAGAATTGGTATCAAGGACAGGACCTAAAGGAAAATGCATAGATTGCAATGAGACTCAACACTAATTGGCTTAGAAACCTGAATTTTAAAAAAAAGACATGATAACAGTTGGTTTCCTATGTACTAAAGACACCAAACCTTCATCTCGATACATAGAATGGTATTAACAATATAAAAAGCTCAGCAATTTCTCTTAACCAAAATAAATTTAAAAATCCAAGTTTTAGCTGATTGCTCAGATCAGGTTAAAATTTTATCTTTGTAGCTGAGTGGAGTAAGCTGAAAAGTAATTAATTATAGCCATTCTCCTTTAATCCTGATGAGAGGACTATTTCTAATGCTTTCTTTAGTCTATGTATGTCTCTCTTACTCAATTCTCCCATTATATTACTGGGGTTTGGATAAAGTATTAATATCCTTCTTTAGGGAAAAAGGAAGATCATTAGGAAATTGAAGTTCATTTTTATTAACTCAGTTTAAACTTGCTTTATTTTACAGGCATCTCAAATGAGATACTGTCCAAAGACTCTCCTGGGATTATGTCAGCAGGCATTATATAAGTCAAATCAGCTCATCTGTGGACAGCCATGACTGTGGTTAAAGAAAACTCAAAACATTTATAAAACAAAATAAGAAACAAGTAGAGGCAGACCTGAACCGTGGATACATAGTCAAAATTTGCAAATTAACTGCCTGGTTCCAAATCTGCCTAGCAGATAATGCAGCTGTATTAAAACCTGCCTTCCCAAATATCCCACTGGTAGTGTGGCTGAATCCTAAATTTAAAACCCAAGCCTGTACCTCTAGCCAGTCCCTGATGATCCAGATCACTACATTACCTATTATTGACAAATTAGAATAAATTTATAAAAACAGCCTCAAACCAAAATTTCTTTCCAACATTTTACCTTCAAAAACTATTTTAAAATGTCTGGCATCCCATTTCCCAGAAGATAATGTAGGAGAAGGCTGACATCTCCTTTCTCTCAGACTGCTGAGGAGCAATCTTATAATGTATATAACAGATGGTTGCTTACACTTGTACTTGGAAAAATACAGAAAATAAAGAATACAAATCTCAAAACTTGCAATCATACATTTATTTTCTAAGCAAAATTATATTTATATAAATCGTGTATTCTAGAAAATTATCTGTAAAATCAGACTGAAATGGCTAATTTTAAATGTGTGAATAGAAGATGAATAGGTTCTATCTAAAATAACCATACCTTCCTTTTCTGACTAAAAAGAAAGCAAAGCTTTCCACGTTTTTAAGCATCTCACCAGTGTGGTAACTCGTGCCACAGCCTGGGAAAACCTTTCTACTTTTATTAACTGACTAAGACATGGCTGACCAAGGGCTTAACTTGCAACAACTGGGGATGTTGATTATAGGAATTGATTATAGGAAAACACTTCCCCTTCCTCAAAAAGGTGATGATGGAATTTGGACTCAATGTTATATAGTACAAGAGAAATTTACTTTCCTGGTAATAAAGAAATACCAATTTAATTAAACAGGCTGGAACTCATTAGCAAAGCAAGTTCTAACAGCCTTCCCACAGAAGGAGCAGCAGGAGAGGCGATGTTGCTCTTGGTTGATGTTGCCCGTCTCCCAGATATTACACAATACTGAAGTTGCAGCCTAGTTACATTACACACCTCATATGTTTGTTTCTTTTGATCCTTTTTCATCTCCTCTTGTGCCTGAAGAGGAAGAAAAACTCCTTTTCCATAAGAAAAATTTGTCAGCTCACTAATCCTAGATCCTTATCTGCCTCAGAATAGATCTGACTTTTCTAAATATTTTGCATTAAAAAGTTCTCTTTCAAAGAAGAGAAATGTTAAATTTTGACATATGATTACCATTATCCTCTCTGCTAGCAGAAAATGATGGCAAAATGCCAACTTGCTTGTCTGCTACAGATAAGACATTTCCAAGCTTCCATCCTTCCCTTCAGAGAAAACAGAAGGGGAAGACCAGCCAGGAGAAAGCCTACCCTGTCAGCTGATCCTCTAAGAAATAAAATTAATATTCTCCTAGAAGAAATCATTTTCCTCCGAGCCTGAGGTAAATGATATGCCTTACCATATGTTATGATGGTCCTTTCAAGAATGACAAATTTGATGAATTTTTCCTGGATGGTCTTTCTCTCATTCAATCTCTTCTCATCACCTCCAGCTTCTGCTGCAGGCAAACTCTCAAGAGGCATAAATCAGCATAGCATCACCAAATTATATAACTTCTATCCCCTGGGGATTTAGCCCCTTCTATTTCAGACTTAGCAAAAAGAAAAGTGCCTGTGCATTCTTCAATAATCTTTTCGACCTGTGTAGAGCTTGAGAGAATTACCCTGACACACTGCTGAGCCATGGCAGCAGTACACCCATCATGAGCAGACAACCCAGACATTTTTTTAAAGGAAGAGCTCTATAAAGGTTATGTCCAACTACAACATATTCAGAACTCGCTCTAAATCAGAAAAAAACCTTTGCTTCAGTTCAAACAAAGGGGGGAAGGCACAGAACAGGTTCAGTCTAGTTTCTTCACTGTTTAAAAAAATATTGGCATAATCTGAATACAAACTCAGCTTTGCACTACTCATTAGTTCACCTATACTTCTAGGCAATCAAAATGTCTGAATATCTCTGCCAAACCCCAGATACCAGATTATTTGCACATCATTTTTACATCATGCTCCTTTGAAAGTTTTACTTTTATCAATAAAATATAGATACAAATACAGATATTTTAAAAACTTGTCTATCAACACACAGATTTCAAAAATTCTCATTTGCTGTAAAGTATACTGATTCTGAAGAGAATGACAATAAACAAAGATTGATTTTAGACAATATTCCTCAATCAAAGCTCATCCAAAAAGAAAATTGCTAGATATATCAGTTAGCACCAAAATTTCCAGGCTGTTTTAACTGTTTATTTCAGCCATGTGAAACAAGTGGGTTTGTATGTTTAAATATTGGAGCACAAACCTAATATTGTTCCTATGCAAAATACCCTCTGGAATCTTAAAAGACTAATGTGGGATAAGAATTGCAAGGATTGGGAAGCAAGGTCACTGCTTTGAAAGAAGGCATTGGGAGAAAGGAGATATTACTAGAGTATAATTTAGGATTAGGTTAGCTTTGACAGAAAGCCATACAACAGAAAAATGCAAGAGAGTAAAAAATGCTTTATGAATTCAATTTATCACAAAAATATGTCATTTGTCAGAAAGATTAGTACCTAATTTTATCACACTTATAGCTACCAAAAAAAAGTTAACGAGTAGTTTATTCCAAAATCAATTCTAAAATGTGATCTCTGACACAAACATTTGCTTTCTCACAAAGTTAACAAAGGATTTCACATGGAGATTAAACAAGCTAAGATTAACTGCACCTGATCTATTTTGCCATCTTTTCTCTGTGAGGGGACACAGAAAAGCTGTTCAAGCAGCACACACATCACTAACAGCTAAACTTCTTATTTATGATGGTGCAAGGTGAGGCATCCACAGCCTAAACAGGCACTGGGCTGGGGGCAGCCTCCTCTGGTTTATGTAAGAATAATGAAAGGAGAGAAGAAAGAACAGCCCCCCCCAAAACTAGAAGCAGGGCATAAAGCTGGTGTTGGGATATTCTGGAATAAATTATGAAATAAGAGACACAAACTATCTAAACAAGACAAATCCATATATGTACTTGGATTTAAATGGGAGAAAAGGTATAATTTCCAGGGATAATTCAAAATGTTTTAAATTGCCCATATGGGGTTTTCTGAATATTTAAAACCAAATTTTATGCTCAATAGCGCAAGGACAGAGATAAAAACGTTAAGACCTCAAGGAAAAAAAAAAAAGCCAATGATTGCTTCAAAGGTAGAAAACTGGGACAAAATGGTCATTGGAAACTACAGAGTCTCCCACAGGAGCTTAAAAAGTCAGACATTGCCTGCTTTTCTATTTAAACTGCCTTTCAGCTACCTACTTAGGTAGAAGATACTTGCAAAAGTGTAAAGGTATAGAGGACAATGAAAGATAAAAGAATACTAAAATGAAGAATATGTAAAACTTAGATGCATTCCCATCATGGAGACTTTCCTGGTTTTGAAGGGGAGTTGGTACTTTCATAACTGCTTGTGGTATGATGATAAACAGCAGCTAAAACAAAGCAAAAAGGTCCACTCCTATGAATAGCAGTCATTTTCCTTCCAGTGCATACATATACACCATACAGACAGACATGAGGAAAGCCTATCACTTGTCATCCTAAACTATCACATGAACCTGGACAGCATAAAAGATTTTTTGTGCATTACACACAAAAATAGAGCTAGAGAGCCCAAAACCTAAATGATCAGATCTATCATGACTAAATATCCCCAGGCTAATAAACCTTCCCTTTTGTCCTGAAAGAGAAAGCCGGCAGCAGCCAATTTCACCTTTTTCCTCTCTCTCCATCAGGAAGAAAAACAGTGCTGGGAGCAGCTCCCCAGAGGGTGAGGATGGCAGACACAAGGTTGGGTCCCAACTTAGACAATTCTTTCCTGCTCTCACCTGCTCCCCATGAACATCAGTGGAACCACCACACATTCACCACCAGTACAGCCCTATCTCAGGCCTTCCTGCTCTCTTGAAGTCTTACCATTTTCAAAGTTGATGAGAAAAAAAGTCAGATGAGTCTGGAAGCAAATACAAGGCTAGGTGAGAAAGAAAATCTCTCCTATTCAACCCTTTCTTAGGATTCTTCTTAAATTACAACTGTGAGCCATTTCCACTGAAATTTTAGAGAAAAGGGTAATTATAAAGCAAGGGCATTCTCCTCACAAAACAGCTGCCCAGCAGTCTCCTCCTCAGAAGCTACATGGCTTCAGCCTGTGCTATCTCCAGTGTCCTGAAAGACACCACATATGTTCTTGAACTAAAACCTGATCACTGGGTTCTCAGACCAGACTCAGGAACAAAATGAAGGCCTGGAGAAACACTGAAGTATTGCTAAAAAGATTCAGAAAAAAATGTTTCCAAATTTGACCCAAAAATGTTGTGCTGCTTCCTCTTTGTAGAAGAAATTTGACATTTAATACCATGAAATTCATGATACGATACCGTTAAAAACTGACTTTGAAATATGTCACCTATAGAACAGTCTCACACAGGAAACAGTGCTACCTTTGCTATGGTGCTTTCAAAACTCAGCTGGATGAAATGCTGTAAATCTCCTACACAGATTCACTTTCTGTTATCAATGCACTAAAAAATTCTACTTAGTGTCACACTTCATGGCTTGTTTAGCTGCACCATGCCATACACTGAAGTCACAAGTACCAGATAACTTAAATACCTCATATGAATATGAGACCACATCCTTGCAACTGAGCATATTCTGTGATTCTGTGATCCCTGTAAATGACACCAACCCGGACAACTCTTTAAGTTATTTTGGTCCATAGGTTGGCTTAAGATGAAGAGTCTTTTAAGTAAAAAGAATAAATGTAGTTTACTATGAAAAAACTTGTAGGAAACTGATACAAGTTTTAACTGCCAGCTGCTTGCAATTTTTTAATGAGGTAACACCACAGAGACATCATTTGCAGTAGCACTGGAATTGCAATTGTCAAGCTTGATTTCAGTTTACATTCTAATGGATGACCTCCAAGTCCTGGATTCCCTTCTACTTTTATTATGCAAAAACAAAAGGTAATGAAATGTTACAGAACATGTTCATTAATTTGAAGAATTTTCAGATAAATTACTAAAAGTTAGGATTTGCTGAAGTGAAGCAGAAGATATTTTAAAAATACATTAAAATTTCAGTTAGTTTTAAATAACTGGAATTCTGACTTCATTAAGTACATGTAAGGAATAATATTTTTGTTCATTCCCCAAAACCTGTTTTTCAGTTAGTTTTTTACTACCTTTCAATGTAATATATTACATCAAAAAAATCCACCTCAGATATAATCCAAGAACATCCAAGAATTTATTATTGTCATTTCTATAATAACATATGTATTATTTCAATAGTCTGGCTATTCTCAAGTTCATATATAGTACTTACTTTTTATAGTATTATCATTATACAGAATGATTCACTTCAAGTCACCAACCCAATTTTTGTCTTCAAGGATGAATTCTACAGTTTAACATGTTTTGTTGTGTGCCAGCTTAAAGGAGAATAGTATGCAAAAGGAGAACCAGGAAAAGAATAATTCAAATGTAGCACCTGACACACTACTAGTAAAAGTTTTGAATATTTCAACTATCTACAATGTTTTGCTATGGCTGGCCAGAGGCAATGTAAATCTTAAATGCAGCCTTCTTCCTACACAACAAAGAAAACAAACTTCCTTTGAAAACAAACATGTGGCAGTCAGCACCCACTTAGTAACAAGGTGAACAGAGACTTCTATCCATTATTTCATCAATTCTTCCCATCACTAAAGCTCTTATTCATACAACATACAAAAACCAAGTTTACCGTAACTCACTTTAAATATTACAGCTGTAACATGAATCACTATAAATAACTCATCCAACAAATTAATTAGCAACAAAAGATTTTAAAATTTGCTCAATGATAACAGGAGAAGTACTTAAATGCAATAGAAATAATTCATACTAATTTAAAAGACAGTACTAAGCATTATAAGCCACGAAAAGCAGTTCAGACCATGTCATAAAAAGAAAATTCTCATAAATGTTTCATTTTTTTTAAATTACTTTCTTACCTCACTTAGCCTCCAGCAGTCGATAGACCATAGGCTTATCTATAGCCTATTCTAACTTCAGAAACTACTCAATCACTTGACAAGGAAAACAAAACTAGGAAAGCAAGGGAAACCAAATCAGAGCTTGAATTTAAGTTACTATTGTATCTGGGCCTGTTGCCTCGTTCTCACCTTGAAAACAAAACATATCTGCCGCGATCAGGAAAAACAGAATTAGTCTAACTAGAATAAAAGAGTTCTCTACTCAAACAGATGCTCCATTTACGCACTTTATTACCTCTCCCAAAAATACAATGACTAACACCACACTGTAAGTAAAATTCTGAATCTGTAATTCCTAGCACCTTCATAATCCATTCCAAGAAAAATGCATTTTGCTTTCCCTCACTCACGCTCTCAAGCCACTCTACCAAGTTGACATTCCTGCATCTAAGCCTATTTTCCAGGTCATCAGTGTGACCTTGTGCAAAGCCTTGCAGCCAGTGGGATTTATAGCTGGATGGCATTATGCCCACATGGAAACTTAAACTGTCTATTATTTTTGTACTGGTGAGGTAAGCAAAGACTTTGGGTTTTCTAAAAAGAAGCTTTTGACAATATTAATCTTTGTAAAAACACCTTCATGCATGTCAATCACAGAGGAAGGTGTGGAGCACTGGGCACTCCACCCAGATGGTGCACAAGGCAATGCCAAAGGCTGACCACCAGCCTCTCCCATACTCAGGAAGCCAAAGATTCTCGTATGCTACCAAAGCACAACAGGTCATGCAGGTCACAGAAAACACTTTGAAAACACTTGATTGCAAGAGAAAGGTTGATCTCCACTCAACTTGACCTCTTCTGCAGGTCCGTAATTTTTCTTATATGTAACTGCATTTCTCTTAACCCAAGATATAACGAAGTTAGGGCAGCTATCACAAGTATTAAAACAGCAGGATCTTGGTAAAACCGATTTTTCAAGCAACTTAAGAAATTAGAATTCAACCATTATCTTCCTGATTTTAATAGCCCAAGTGCAAGGTTTTTCTTAAGAAATACATCTATTTTATTTTATACTAATTCTCATCATCAACATTAGCAGGAATAGTAGTATTTAGCACTTCTGATTTGAACCAGGGCTACTAGCAAAGCAGTGAAAGGAGGTGGAAGGTGAAAAAAGCAGAAGTCAGAGCCAAGGATCTCTTTTCCTTTGTTCCAGCTGGGAACCCAGGCTGAGGGATACCTGGCATCAGCAAGGTTCTGATATCTGTTCAGGTTCATCCTTTCTTTTCTCCCCAAGCAGAGCTCTCACAGGGGGCTCCTGCTGCTCCTTTTCCAGCAGAGCCCCCACATCCAGCACTGTGGCTGCATCCAGTCTGTCAAAGTAGTCCGTACACTAAAATATTAAATATAGAGTGCATTAATTATTCATACAGCCCAGTCTGACACATTAGATTGTATGTCATAGTTATCCTAAAGGTAAAAAATGTTGAGTTTTACATAAAGTTCATTAAATGTAGTGAACTAATTAATGTTAATTAGGTAATAGACAAAAAGAACTTAGTATGTGGTAGAGACTGGTCAATTTTAATACAGTGTGTATTGTACTGCATTAATACCTTGGCTGTAATTTTATGCTTAATGAGCAAAAGGAAAAGCTGATTATTCAGAAAGAAGAAAAAAAAATCACATGTGTTATGTGTTGGAAAAATAGCCTCAGGTGACAGAGGAAATACTAACCAAAGGAATTGGCACTCTAACAAAGAAAGTATCATTTCAAAACTCATAAACAACATGCTGTCACTGGGAATTTTACATAATCATATTCTAGGAAGCAATACTTAATTGCTGATGTTAATAAAAAGACAAAAATCTGATTTTATTTGCAAAAGTTATCTGTTCTCCCTGTACACTGTAAACATTTTCCCCAGTTTTTCTTAGATTCACATTTGGTTTGTGGTAATTCAGAGTAAGGCTTTCATATCAAATGCTCTAGCTAGGAGAAAAAAAAAATTAGAAGCAAGAATTTATTGATTAAATTCCTACTCACACCAGGCAAATGTTGGTGGGAAATATAAATGCATATGTCTGGCACTGAAAAAAAATGCCCATGTAATGCTCTACATGCAATTAAAAAATACTCTGGGCTTATGTTAAAACAATATTTTCTCATTCCATATCTTATTTCCCTACTTTCCACTTGATTTGAAAAGGCTTAATAAAACCTAGAAAGCCTCTTGAAGTATGTTACTGGAAAGAAAAAAAATCCAGTTAGTGCTCTCAGTAAAACAAAGGCCTATACTGTCTTCAGAAGATGAGTGGAATAATGACAGTAACAAAGAGGACAGATGTTGGTGATCTCAGACTACTCAGGATAAAAGCAAAGTACTTAAGTTCTTTCTTAAGCTTAGCAGCATACATTTTGGATATCATTAGGCAGTCATTAAAAAGTGAATCCTAGTATAAAAGACTAGGAAAGACAGATTGAGAAAAAGCTCACAATTAAATTTGGAGAGAACTTAGATAAAAAGCAAGTCTTAAGCTAAAACAAAAAACACACCACACGTGAGCTTATGAACTGAAAAAAAACTCAGAAAGATCAGCAGCCACCTGGCCTAGAGGCCACTCTGTTTGGGTTTTCTAATATTAAAGTTTCATTTAGGGATAAAATTCTGCTGTGAGACATATCAGTCTTTACAGGGCCAAGAAACTTGAGGTCTCACCAGAGCCCAACAGCAGCCAGAGCCTGAGCTCTGGTGCTGTTCTCACATCTGTCCACTCACCTTCCTCCACTCTCTGAAAAAACATGTCCAATGTCAGAAAGACAGAGACGGCCACTGCTTTGTTTTCTAAAAATGCTATAAAGCCATACACCCTTGTTTGTTCCCCTAGAGGTCTGCTTATCATCTCTACCTGAAAGAACTGAGGGACTTTCTCTCCACACCTCTCTAGAAAATGGCCCCATTGGGAAGGGAGGTGAGAGCTGCTTCGTAGCTGCAAAACTCTCTGGGAACAATGGAAACAGTGGGTTATCCTTCTGAAAAAGCAAAAGGAGTTGAAGTCATGTCTTATGTCCTGCATAATTACATTAATCACTGAACCACTGACACACAGAAAGCCATCAGCATAGCCACCATTTGCCCACAGAGAAGGTCAGGGAGCTGTGGGAGCACATCAACACCCAACATCCTGTCGAGGCACCTAACCCAGACCCTCACACTGAGCACCAACACCTGCACCAAGTTCAGGAGACTCTACAGAAAATAAGGCTAAAACCTTCATAAATGGCCAGGAAAATTAGAAGCTTTGTCCTGTCAAATGTCAGACGTGGGTAATCTCAGGTGAGCTGGTGCAAAGGCACAGCAGTGCATCAGCTGCCAGCCCCGAGGCAGCACAGCCGCACGCATGTCCTGCTGTGGTCAGGCTGACCAGGACAGATGTAGCTAGAGCAGAGGCACAGTGCCATGCTGCTGTGGCAAAACTGCCTCCACTTCTGGGTTTATTTTATCCACACAAGGTCAAAAATATGTGAACCGGGTTCTCAAATTTTGCCATAGTGCAAAAAGTTTTCCCACATCAAGATGGCAGCCATGCTTCATGCCAGGCCTGAAGAGAACTGCTGGAACCAGCTCAAACTCACAATGGCCCACAAGGTTCACAAACATTATTATCCCTAATGCTCCCTGCTTAACCCTAAGCTCATTAAAAACAACTTCTGAGCACTCAGTTGCAAGGTCTTTCACCTCTACCTAGTTATGACCTCTGTGAGAAAATGCGGTCGCAAGTTCCTTCAAGAACATACCATGCCACTGCCCAGCACTAACAAATACCTACTTAGAGAGGATAACACACTAAGTATGCAGGGCAGACCACATTAACACAAGCAGCACTCAAATTCACAAGAACCAGAACTGTTGTGTAAAGTTTCTTATCCTAAAAATTCACTGAAGTGTCTAAAGAAAAAGCTTGTTTTGTTTTGGTTTTGTGTTTTTGTTATGATTTGTTCTCCAGAATAATTCACAGCATTGGAACCACAGAGCTTTTGTCAGGAGAAAGTTGCAACATTTCCTGTAACACATGAATGGCATCAATTGCAATTAAGTGCTCTAACCAGAGTTCACATATCTCTGCTGGCTGAGTATTTCCCTTGGCACATGCACCCTTTCCAGTCCTTTTACTCCATGCTTCACACAGTTATCTGCAAGGGATTTATTATAAGTGAGTCCAATTATGCATATAGTTATTTTAAACAAGGGTATTGATTTAATGAAGCCCTGTAGATTCGCAAACAGCAGAACTTGAACCAATTCCACAGGATGTGTTTCCCCAGTGCATTTTCCATTACATATAAATTAAAAGACAGTGAGTGACTATTTGACTGCTCAGCAGTGCAAAATAACAGCAAAAGATTTTTGTTTTAATTTTCAAAATCACATTAAACATCAAGACTCCAAGAAATTCAAGAGTCTCTCAACAGAATCACACAGTATCCTTTCTGGAATAAGTTAAATAAATGAAAGAACAATGCTGCTCCTGCTTTTGACAGACAATGATGTAACACCACCATTTTTAGTGTCTGAGGAGCACAGGTACAAAGATAATAAGCATTATAATATGCCTTAAAAATTTAGAAATGTGGCAAATAATCTTTCCAGTAAAGGATGGATCATTCTCATTCTGTTCATATTTTACCACTACCTGTGCTTGGACAGCTAACTATTTCTAACTGTACTAAGTGCATTTTACAAATCTGAATCATTTGGGTTGTACACCAGGATTTAATTTCTTAAAATTCTTCTTTTGGGTTTGACTTGAAAAAATCTAACCAAGGAGATAGAGGTGTATTTCCCAAAAGCTTCGTGAAATCCATAAAGTTGTCAACAAGTTTGTTCACTTAGAAAAGAGATTAAGAACATAAAGCTTAAATGGTTTAAGAAGATAAGATAACAAGGTATCACTTTAACTGACAATTGAGGTGAATTGTTTAGGATCGTTTAGGAAGGCATAATTCAAATGAACAGGAGTAAGTTTTCCACTGTAAAATTCAAGTTAAACTTGAAGATCCTTTGAAAAGTGAAGATCCTTTTAAATTATTAAAGCCCTTAGAACTCAAAAAATTGAATCAAATTAAATATGCAACTTTCCAGACACCCAGAAATGCTAGACTGAAAAAACACAAGGTAACAGGCTTTTTCTTAGTACAACTGCTAGAAACAATAATGAAATTATTTGCATTGTCAGGAGGTAAATACCCTTGCTGATCTTAGCCATTTCCCAGATAATGGCTCACAGATAAATTAGCTTTTAACTGTAAAGGGTAAGAACATTTCTGGCCTAAAGGAATCAGGTACAGAGACCTAATCACATAATAATCAAGTTTTTGTTCATTCCTTAGTAGCAAGAGACAACGACATGAGGAGAGAAAAATCTTCCTGATAGGTGACTTAGAAAAACAAATTTATCTTGTCAGTAAGACAAGAAAATAAAAATCATAAAACATTGCTGCAGGGATTTATATGAGGCTTTACAACTTCACAACAAAATTAAATTTGGAAGCATTTTTGAATGGACATAACATTTAGAAACAAGAGAATAAAGATACCTACTCAGGTGATTATCAGATGTCAGTAAAACTCAATGAGCAGCAAAATTATTTCAGCAATATCACAAAAATGTCCATCTTTATATTTAGTCATCTAAATTTTATAACAAGTTGCTGGGAAATATGCCCAAAACTCTGTTACTTATGTATCAGAACTATTACTGCTGTGATTCTTCTACCAAAAAAATTATTACAACTGTGATATTTATAACACAGACTAAATATAAGTAAGCCTCCAAGCAAAAATACATTATTCAGATGATAAATGTCTTTCACCACATTTTTGTCATTTATTCTAATAACAGTTGCCCTATTTTCAGAAACTTTATATCATTCAACCTTAAAAAAATCTCTTCCAGAGGGAGAAAAAGATTATTGAACCCATTTTCTGATCATAACTAGTTGGAGAAAATTCTGTCTCTTTAAGTGAAAAAACTCCTTCAGTATGCGAAGATTTTTTGCCTTTAAAGTCTTGCTATATCTGCCACCAAAATGACCACATTTCCCCTATGTAAATAATAAGCAAACCAACATTTCATTCCTATTTTGAAACAACAGCCAACAAACTGTTGTCAAATTCTTAAAAGAAAAAAAAAATCAGTTCAAAAATAAGTTTAAACATGTAAAAAATAAAGATTCCAATTACTATAGGAATTGGATGAAGTTTCATATGTTAAAAAGGAACCAATTAAGCAAATTAAGAAGAAAAGAACTTCTTCAATAAATAATGCAACAACATGAAACTTCAGCAAATGCAACATGAAGCCTCATGAAACCTCTGCAATGCACTAGCAATCCCTATTTTCTGCACAATCCTGTAAAAGTTCCACTAAGAGGTCCAGCTGCAATTCACTGGGGTGGATCAGTTATTCACCTTGGAATTGGGAGCAAGTGCTTTCACAGGTGCTGGAGAGAAACTGCAGCTATATGACCAATGCTTTATGGGAATACTGAGAGGTTAAAAAAAAAAAAAAAAGAGTCCCTCTACTTTTTTTCCTGCTTGTTTTAGAAAACAAGAAGATTTTGGAAGCCAGCACAAATCATAGCAGCGATTCAGATATTATGTTTCAGCAATATGACCTGAAAACTCCCTACACTCTGTAAAGAATCCAAATTATGAAATACTGAGACTGATTACCTAGAACCTTAGGTAGATCATATTAGTCTATTCACGCTATAGTGATCCAGAAGATGTTCTCAAGCCATAAATGGACTGTCGAGAGTGCACTCCTATTTTAGTCTATGCTCATCTGTAACAGAAAGGAGTAAATGAGAGAACAGGGTTGGGGTTTTTTTTTGTCTCTTCCAAAAGAAAACCAGTAGCAGAAAGAATCCCATTAGAGAGATCACAAAGAAAATACAGTTTGAGAACAGATTCAGCATTGCTGAAGGAGATGAAAGCTAAAAGGCACCTAGAGAAATAAACAACTTTAGGCATTTGACAAAGCAAATGTACAGCAGACTTTGCCACCGGCGTCTTGCCTGCCTAGCTCTCTGTCTCCAGGTTCTGCCCCTTTGTACCATGCCCTAAGCAAAGCAGATCAATTTAAAACAAAAATCATACAAACGTTATTTAAATTAGCTTTTAGGTCATTTTAGTTAAATGGTCTATTTTGAATCTTGCTTTACAGCTAGATGTTTAGATATTTTCAAAATAAAAAAGGGAGATCTATTCACAATTGTTAGTTTAACAATGCAGGTATACTGAAGAGGAAAACAAGATGTATTAGATCTGGTGGCTGTACGTGCACTAACATATTGATCAGTGTCAATTTTGCATTATTTTGTCAGAAAATTACAGCATTTAAAGGATAGCTGGGTATCTGTTTGTTTGTTTTGTTTCTGTGGGGCTTTTAATCAGGTAAGTTTTCCAAGAGTCTAATTCAGTGAAAACACTGCACCAAACCTAGTTACATGTCTTTTTTTGAAATCTCAGTAGGATTTTTGATGTTTGAGTTTCTTTGAAATTTTGTGTACGTATCCTTTAAATTTCAAAAGTTAGAACCCATCATCTCTAGTACATCCATGTACTATGTGGAAGAAAGGCTTTCTTGCCTTTTCTACTCCCAGCTGGGTTCTCAACTTTGAATGAATCCTGAGCTGACCCACCCATCTGCTCTATCACACATCTGCAAGTAACACAGACTTGGTTTAGCTGGCTAAAAACACAGACAGCTGAAGCAGCACAAAACCCAGTGATTAGGATCCTGAGTCTCTAAGTTAATTTCAGGTTGCTGCCACTGTAGCTCTCAGCTGACAGGATTCAAAAACCGGTTCTGTACAGAGCCATATACACAATCACGTTGTAATCTGCTCC
The DNA here is from genome assembly GCF_037042795.1 of Molothrus aeneus. Lineage (NCBI taxonomy): Eukaryota > Metazoa > Chordata > Aves > Passeriformes > Icteridae > Molothrus > Molothrus aeneus. Next base: position 22,083,063 of record NC_089652.1, read on the forward strand.
TGATGGTGGGGCACAATGGATAAAGAGAGAACCAAAGAAATGGAGGAAAAAAAGAAAACAAAAGTAAAAGGATGAAGATACTTGCATATGAAAACAAGATGCTGATGTATGCTTGTGTAGACTGTAAAAGTACTACAGAAATACTTGAGAGAGAGAGAGAAATCCCTTTTTTAGTTTCTAATATTAATCTTGGGCAACCTCATCAGTTTCAATCAAGTTACAATGCATTGTGCCTTCCTAAATAAAATTTGTGAAGCCTTACAGTCTCATTAAACAAAAAATATGTATGGAGAACCTTCTGTATCTGTTTATTTCTTTATTATAGGTCAAGTCCCAACCTAGAGATTGAGACCAAAATATTGGTAAAATATTTGAGATTTTTTTTTAAGCCCAAACTTCCAAACCTGAACAATTAATATTTAAAATAGAATTTAATTTTATTTCTCAGCAAAATACAATCCAAAACTGAAAACATAGTTCCTTAATCCTGACACAGAAAGTATTCTGTTAGATTTCCTTATGAATGTTTCAACACAGCATCTAGTTTCTAGTCCTGCAAGAAATGCATTTCATGAACATCACTTTACTACAGATGTGAGCATTGTATTTTCAGTCTAGCACTTCTGAACACTGTTTTAAATAATTCAAATATTTTAAGTAATTTTAATTTATTTAGTATTTGCCATGGTGTAAATTAGAAACCTGGTTATGTGTCTATTCTGATCCATCTGAAGACACAGGATTTTTGCATGGAGCGTTACTGAGTGTTTATGTATAATGATACATAAAAACAATTGCTGATTTTCCAACATATTAAGTGTTTATGCATCTGAAAAATAGATCTTTCTAAGAGCATGCATGACTATATTGCTTGATTATATATATATACACACATATATTACAGATGCTCTTATGTGAAACCGCAGAGTAACAGGAGACCAAAAACTTAGCTGTTTCAGTATCCAAATACTGAAGCACCAAAATTAGTGGGGATCTTTGAAACTAACAGATTTCCTAACTTCTGGATACTCTTCAAAGTTGGTTTCACATCACAAGAGCCATGTGCTGTCGCCACGCCTGCAATGCGCTCTGCTCTCCTCTCCTCTCCTCTCCTCTCCTCTCCTCTCCTCTCCTCTCCTCTCCTCTCCTCTCCTCATTTGCCAAGCAAAGCTCGCAATGAAGACTGGAGGGAAGAGCAGCAGAGCCAAGCCTGACACCATCTAGGGCCCAGCAGCTGAATTACACACAGCTGGTCCCAGCAACATCCAGGGCCGCAGCCTGACATTAATGCAATTACAGCGAAAGCTCTTGGCGTCCATCAGCAGCTCCTTCAAGGGCTCTGCCTGGCTCAGGGGCAGCCTTGTGCCCTCCTCTGAAGCTCATACCTGAATCTGCAAAACAATGTACAATTATTTGCCCATTGTAAAAACCAAGTATTTTATTTATTATACAAAGCAAGTCTTGTCACAGCTGAAGCCTATAAATTGCTGGGCAGCATATTCTGATAATGATCACAGAACCTTCTTGCAAGCAACATGGATTTTCTAAAAATCAGATCTGTGATAACAACCAGAGCTATGGCTTCAACAAAACCCCCAAAATTCAGCAAAGGGAGGTGCTTTGGGGAAGGACAACAGCTCACAAGCCCAGGAAGACATCCCCATATAGATGTCTCATTTGCTTGTGTGAAAATGAGAATGCACAAGTAGAGCAGATCAGCTCCCTTTACTACTGAACTGAGCAAGAACAGTCTGACTGGCCTCTCCCAGGTCACTGCTGCTCATTACTAAAACATCTGAGGTTCTGCAGGTTCTGCATTTTCCTATGTTTGGGACCTCTCAACCAGGAACTTTCTCCTGAAATATCCAATCCAACAAAAAAATGTAACTGATCAGAATGAAAATTAACTCTTTTGCACAAAAAAGGTTCATTTTATATAACAATAACCTGCTATTTTTAAATTATCTCATCTACAGGTGAATGAGTAATTGGTAAGACCAAAGAGAACTATCTCCTTTCACACAGAACCATCTGAGAGATACCCCATCCCTGCAAAGCTATTTCAAGGACCCCAGTAAGGAAAACAAAACCAGAACAACAGAAATCTTTGAAATCCAGTATCTTGCCTCAGGTTACCCCACTATTTGGTTCTTATTGCACAAGGGGGAAAAGGGAACTAGTAAATGGTCTTTCCTCTGGTATTCAGTCCCTCATTCTGGTGATCAGCAGTTTAAAGTTTTCCTAAGCTGGTGATTGCATCTGTTGAATTAGGATCATTGTGCTCAATTACCTAATTCCTTTTTAACCTATTTACATGCATGGCCTCCACAATACCCTTCATCACTGTTATTTCTGCACTTGAACTCTATACTTTCTCAAAAATGTTTCTCTCATTTTTAACTTAGTAATTGATAAATGTTAATGAAATTTACTATTTCTGCTATAATGAAAATATTTGGATTTATTCTGTATTCACTTTTAATTCTTTATTTTTCTCAGTCTCATATCCTCTGTCTCTTGAATTGCTTTATTTCCAGAACAACTCCTAATCTAAAGAGCTTCAATTTGAACAGAATTTATTTCCCCACTAGCCAAGAAATCCTGATTCATGTAACACCAAAATATGATCCAGACTTTAGAGTCCTGAAATTGAAAGCCCAGTCTCAGGTTGCCAGCCCTCAGGGCTACCATCAATGACATTATCTGAGATCATGCCAGATGGTCACTGTCACTACCCCATGAAAGCTGCAGACAGGTCAGATAACATCTAGTATTCTCCTTTTTTTTTCCTTGAAGAAATAAAAAATAATGTGAAGAAAGCTCTCTGAAACATCTTTTTATATTGAGTCCCCATCAGCAGCCACTTAACTCTCAGACACACACTCACACACTTGTGTGCAGCACAAGAAACAGAAGAGCAGGAAGAAATGCCTGAGTAGAGCACAGCACTGGAAAGAGGCATATCCTGTATCCTGGACAATGAACACTCTGGCCAGAAGAGAGAAAACCAGTCCAGGGAACCAAGTTTGTTCCAGACAAAGGATATTGACAGCCAGCAGTAGCACCTAAAAATCAAGATATTGCCTCAAAAAATGAGATACAGAAGGAAGCACACATAGGATGATTTTTGCCTTCTGGATTATCGAGAAAACTGAGATTTTGTAAAGGAATCATGCTGCTGACTGTGGATTGAGACATCTTCCAATTCCACATAAATAAAGGAAAAAGACATATTTTTTCTTTTTCTTTTTCTTCTTCTTTTTTTTTTTTTTTTTTTAATTCTACAACCATTTCTAACACTTGTTGGAAGCTGCTTTAAGGCTTAAAATATTGTAATAAACCTCAATGTGATTTCAGTGCCTTGAAAAAGTTTGGTCAATAGGAAATATCAAGCACTTGCCAACACAGAACCAAGCCTGGGTCTGGATAATTCCATGATTCTGTGTGAGGCACTGGAGCAGGCTCCCAGAGCAGCTGTGGATGCCTCAATTCATGGAAGTGCTCAAAGCCAGGTTGGATGGAGCTTTGAGCAACCTGGTCTAGTGGAAGGTGTCCCTGCCCATGGCACAAAGGGGGCTGGAATTAGATGATTTTTAGGTCCCTGCCAGCCCAAACTATTCTATGGTTCTATGAAATGGAGTTGAACAAGCACTAACCACAGAATTAGTAACAAACTCAAAGGAAAATTTACTTAGTCTTGTATTTCTTGAAAGCTGAAACCATTCAATTGAATTGCATATACCAGGAAGAAATTTTAAAAAGGATTCCCATTAGAATTGAATGAATTTTCATATTTGCATACACAGAGACAGAAAACACATCCTTTCTAAATATACAAGCAAAGCCTGCTGAAGAAATATCAAATGTTAGCTGGAAAATAATCTGTTCATTATGGACTGCAAAAAAAAAAAGGCAAATTAAAAAAATAAGTCATAACAACTACAAATTTATATTATTTTCCCATGTAAAATATATCAGTAGCAGAACTAGACCCAGTTCTAGGAATGAGTTATTAAAAACTGTACTACAACTGTGAAGCATTAAAAATTTACTACAGGTATCTATCAATATTTTCTTTTTGCTCAAGTCAATTTTGTCAGACTTACTTTAATGATTTTTATTACTTTTTAATAAATATGCATAATGGAAGCACTATCTAAACAGCTATTTCTGCAATCACTGTGAAATGAAAAATTAAAAACTCAAAGGTGAAAGTATAGCAGATACTAGAATAAAAGTCTGTGAGTTACAGTATTTGTACAAGACAAATCATAATCCTCTAGAAATTTTTTAATTTCATATCCATAAAAAAGCATTTGCCCTATTCCATAAAATTTTATATTTGTTGTGCATAAAAATTGGAAGTTATCTTATTCTATAAAAAAAATAAATACAAACTGAGAGGTATTTTTAACTCCGTCCATTGACAATTTATAACCATTATTTTTTGAACTCTTAGAGCAAGCACTTTATGTGATTACAGTAATAATGATTATGCTACAGTAGCTCAGTAATTTCCACGAGCAGTCTGGAGAGTAACAAACTTAGAGAAAATAAGTAGATTTTTGTATTGCCAGAGATGAATTTGTTTGCAATCAGGCTACTAAGCAGGCTTGTTGTTCATATGTGTGCTGTCCTAGCCCCTGTCACAGACCAGGACCAGTGAGCAACAGACCCTGCACCCACACAGTCTTCATCCCAAAAAGTTCACACCACTTTTTTCCCAAACAAATAAACATAAAATATAACCACCTAAAGTTTTTACAGCATCTTATCCATGCTTTAATATTCTTTCTTCTTACCATGTTTATTCCTGTGGGATGCCAAGCACAAGGCAGATTAGCCCAATTTTCTCAAGGGTAAACATGGCATTTATGCAAGGTCAGCTCACACAGCTAAGGGACTACCTTGCAGGAGTGTTTCTGTACAGCCATCCTTCATATGCAAACCAAGAGAGAAGAGACAGACACAAGCAAATAAATATTAAATAGTTAATAACTTTTGATGAGTGTCATAGTTAGCAATTTTAGTAGTCTAAGATTCACCAAGAATTGGTTTTGCAGAGATAGCTGCTTCTAATATTGCCACTGAAACACTACTCAGAGTTTTCATATGATGAGCTGATCTTAATACCAGACCACTTTTGGAAACATAATTTCTACTGTTTTAGATTTCAAAACAGTTATTTCAGAGCAAGAATGCTACTTTCCCAGCAGAGTTTCTCAGATCCTGCATTGGATGCATCATCAAAACCTACATCCTTTGTGCTGAGCTACCCAAGACATATTAGTCATATGAATGTGTAACAGACTGGATTGTATAAGTCTGAATCACTCAAAGAAGAATAAACAAAACAATTTAGTCAGGTTTTACATATCTCCACATTCACATGTTTTGATAATAACTTTCATTAGTTAGCTTAAATATTTTCATATTTATCTTCAAAAGATTATTTTACATAGTTCAATTTGTACTTTCTAGCTTAACATTTTTCATAGGCATACATATATTAACAAGTTTCACATTTATGGAGAAATTTGGGAGAGGGAGGCAGGGTAAGATAGCTTTGGGATTTGGTGGGTTTTGGCTATAATTTACTGGGGATAACTAATTCTGTTACCATGTACAGTCCCACAATATCTGCTAATGGGAACACAGTTCCTGTAGCAGAAGTTAGACCAAGGCAAATCCCTCATCATGGGTACAGTTCTCAAAAACATCTCTTGTCCTCCAAAGCTGGCTTGTCAGCAGCACTCCTTGGTAAAGGATGCACATTCTTCAGTAGCTTGATATTTCTCAAGGCAAAAAGGGCTTTGCTGCTTCTGCTATTTTTGCCCAAATTTGGCCAGCACTGGACAGAGAATTTGGGCAAAAAAAGTCATCATTCACAAATATTCAGTGGAGAGTTATTTGCTTCTTTTCAAATTGTCTTCACTCCAGAGGCAACTGCAGTTGTGTTGCTCTGGGCACTACTGCTAACACTTAGAAACCTCTCATCTACCTGGGGCTGGGCAAATAGAAAAAAATGTTCACATATTTGCTGGCCAAAGTAAATCAATTCAGATACAGCAGACACAAAGCCCTGAACTTTCAGGTAAGACAATCTGAAATGAACACAATCAAACAGCACAAACTATAGATCACTAAAAGACATTTCATCCTCTCTAAAGCTGAATGTGGGTTTTTCTTTAAAAGATTCTTTAAAAGCCTTTTTCTGCCTATGTTGTTTTAGACAAAATCACGTGAGTTACATGAGTTTTCAGTGTATACTCCACAGCAGGGTTTTTCTCAATCCATTCCCCTACAAGAGGAGGACTGAGGGTGAGGGGTTATTCCAAAAGCAAGAGACACATTTGATGCGGATGGGGAAATCCAGACAGATCCCTAGAGAAAAAACTCCTTCTTCTGAAATTGGTGAGGATAAGCATGAAGGCTTCTGCACTGCTCAATGCTATTTTTTGAGAGCATATTCACCTGATCAGAAATCATTCAGCTGCTCCTCCCAAAACAAGGAATTCACTTATTAGAATTTTCATGAGAAGACTCTCAGATGAGTATGAAACACAGCTTTATGAGTGCTTTTACAGCTCATTACTACATTTAATTTCAAAAGCTATTATAAGATTGCAATAAAAACAAGTGGACATAGTGGTATTTCACTATAGCACAGACATAAAGAGGAAAAACATAATAAAGTGGAAGTTTTCTAAAAGGCAATTATACAGTCAGTGAAGTCTTATGTTTGAGCATTTCTATCTTCTCTTCAAATAAAGGGAAAGGATAACACCAATTGAAGGAGACAAATAACATGAGTTACAATCCAAGTTATGAAATTTACTGAAAAATAAGTAAAGTATGCTAAAATCTCAGCCCAGAGCAGATTTGCAGATACTGCATGAAGATTTGCCATGGTGATGGTACCTTGGAAACACGTACAAGCTTCAAACGAAGTAGCAATAGTCTCAAAAGAACTGAAACTAAGTTGTTTCTGAGGAACAGCATTAAGAAGGCTGGCAGCAACTGCTGCACAGACTTGGGGATGAGGGGGCAGAAGGGAACTAATTTTATTCTATAAATTCTTTTAAAATACCAATACATATAATATCCCTTCTGCTGACATGATAATGTACTGTTCTGGGACACTCTGGTTCTATTTTGGTAGCTACTTAAATAGGTCATAAAAATGATTAAAAGAAATGCTTAATGCATTTTTAGGAAAATGGATACAGGTTATCCCATTTTCATGAATTTAAAGGTAGACGAATGCCCACTATTCCACAGGAAACAGGAAATTCTAATTTTTGTTACATTCTTCATATTATAGTGTATAGCAGGAGAATAATTTAATTCCCCTATGTATGTTCTTCTTTGACTTTATAAAGCAAAAATATCAAGACAACTAGTCAGTACCATAGAAAAAAAACATCTAAAGCACTTAAAATTTACACACAATCTCCCTCATTGTGCCTTTATTCCTAATCATATTTACAACACTGTGAATATCCTTAACACCACACAACCACCACAAAGTTTTCAGTGGTATTCAGAATTCAAAAGTTTTCAGATGTGACATGAAGTCACATTCTTGCTTTTGCGTGCTTACCTCTAAAGTAAAACCCCTGTGCACATTCATATGAGAGGGATGTTTATATGTACCTACCATCTTCTCTCTGGAAAAGACATGGTATTTTGCTTTCAACTTTAATGGCATTGTTTGCCAGACTTATTACAGTTAAAGTACCTATTTTTCATTCTTGCCAGGATCTAATAGTAGGGTTAGATCTTTTTTCCATCCTTACATAGTTTCAGTGACTATGAATGGCTCTAGAGATAACCTAGCACAATTGCTAGTGACTGGTATCTGGAACTATTCTTCAAAATAGTGGCCTCAGATCAAGGGTATTTTGAATTTATAGCATTTTAACTACTATTAATAAAAGTTTTCAGAAAAAGGTGCAGAATTTTTTTAATCTCTCTCCAAAATCTCCACAAACATGCAATATTTTCTGTCATTTTTGTGTCACATCTAATTGCTGTGACAGTAAATGCTCCCAGGGAAATTTGTCTTGGAACTTCTTGCAGCCTCACTAATGCAGACAGAGTCTTAAACTCTTTAAAAAGTCAAGAGGATTCCACAAAGGCTTAAAAATCTACATTTCAGATTGGCATTTTGCAGACACAAATTAATAAATAATGTTGCGTTTTATGGTTTTAAAACCTGCTTGAAACAAAATGGATCAACAGTGAGCATTTATCATTGCAAGATACTCTTTGAATATGTTTACACTAAATGTAAATGTTTATAGTAAATTCACTATTTAGGTGGACTTAACTGAGGGTATCAACATTTATAATCCAGATAAACTACTTCTTTCTCTTTTGTTTGCACTTAGTCTATCACCCATCTATAACATACTTGTGCCAAAAAGACAAAAGTGAGCTCTTCTCACAGAATGATAGGGCTGGAAGAGATCTCATGAGGTCTTCTTGTCCATTACTCAGATCTAAAGCAGCAATAACTGTCTTACCTATTCCTACAGACGGGTAATAGACTCCACAAACATACCAGACAATTTGTCCCATTACTACACCACTCTTAGCATTAGACAGCTTTCCTTAACATGCTTTTAAAATTGTCCCATAACCTTTCTCTTGGTTAGGGATCCCTTCCCTTGGTTGATCCTTTTTGCATCAGTATTACATACCAAACATGCATGTCCAGGCTAAGGAATCCCAGTTTCTTCAAATGCTCTTTCATATTTTTAGGCCCATGCTCATTTTTGTTGTTCTTGAACTGTTCTACAATTGCTACTCTTTTCTCAAAACACACATATAGTACTGCACTGGTCAACTAATACCTTACAAATGCCAAATATTAGCTCCCGTAACTAGCACACTGAATTTCTCCTAAATATGTGACGTTACTGCGCCAGTTTTCTTGCAGCAAGTTCCTGGTCAGTTTGATTAAAATTGAGATCTTGCAAATCTTGACCTTATCTTTCACATCTCCACCAAATTTCAATATGTATTTATTTATAAACTTTGTGATGTCTCACAAATATCTAATCAAACAAAGTAGAAAGGCTCTAAGTAGGAAAACAGGGAAATCGGCAAAGACAGAGAAGATGCAGGATTCAAGATACTATTTTGTGCCTGCTGTACAAGGAGGCAAAGGCCCTGGTTTTCCTGCTTCTGTCCCTACACTTCTTTGCTCATGAAATTTAGTCAGCTCCCTTTTGCCTTTCATACCAGTCAGCCATAATGCCCTCAATTCTCCAAGTTTGCACAAAACTCCACACCTCATTTACCCTCATTTCACCCTGCAACTTCTTTTTTCCCCAAGATATTTCTTCTATATTTAGCAATAGCCTTTATCAGCTATTCCAACTTTCACCTTGCCTATCCTAATAAACAACCTTGTAGAACAAGGGTGGATTTTAATTATCTTTTAAGTATGCTACGCTTTTTTTTCATTTCATGAGAAGAACTTTTAAACTGCACCAACATTGAAAATTTGTGAACACATTTGTATGACATCAAAATGGCATTATTATTGCAAAAGGAGTCAGATAGATGCAATTCTTCAATATTTGGGCTTTTTGCAAGGCAGACCTGAACCTAGGAAAGGAACGTGCAATGCCTATGGCTTTCCCTTCTCATACCAGACACACAACTAATTGTCTAAGATACTTCACAGTGGATTAAGTATTCCCTCACCTACTTAAATCCTCTCAACCATTGAAACTGTAAACATTACTTATTTAAGAAGCATCAAAAGATGGAAGTATTTTGTTTTAGAATTCATTCTATATTTTTTCCAAAGGAGAAAGTAGAGAGAAGATACAATTATCGACAGAGGAAATTGAAAGCATATATTTCACAAGTAGAATTTGTGAGAAAAAATCAAACAATTTATAGATGCATTAAGGTGGGATGATTTCCACACAGTACTTTTTTTTTTTTTGTGTGCAAATATATCTCAGGCTGTCATTTATTCTTAAGAAGAAACACCAGAGAACACCATATGATCCAGATGTATTTTTTTTTAACTGTGACACTGGCAAATATAAGGGAGCATTTGGGGGTGCTCAAATAAATATGCGAATGTGATTGTTACTTCATTTCTTTCTAGCATTTTCTGGGACAAGTTTTCTTTTTTCTTTTCATTTAGAACTCAGAATCAGGCAATAATAAAGAAAATACCAAGAGCAGAAATTCAGTCCTAAATTTATACTTATAATTAAGTTTTAGGGTTTTAATTTCAATTGTTGCCATTATCTCATCACTCTTGTCTTGAAAATGTAATACTGCCTCTGTATTTTTCCAAAAGAATCACAGCATTCTTGCAGTCTCTATAAACTTGCCTTAAGTGTTGCTAAAATGCTGTACTCTGGAGAAGGGAACTGGGAATGAGTACTGTTATACCAACCACGGGGTCAGGCTCTGACACCCCTTCTCACAATGAGCAATACATTTCATCTGCAAGTCTCATCCAAGGGCCCACTCAGCATTAACAAAAGCAAAAGAATTTGGCCTGTTAGTGTGAGCAGCTTCCCACACTCACCTGCTACATTAAAAATAGTTACTTCCCAAGATCTTGCTATACCATTCTCCCACATACAGAGTCCTAAGCAGCAATAACTGCGTGCCATTTGCAGCAGCACCAGAGTGCTCTTGATACAAACACTGTCTTACCTAGAGCACACACATCATACACTGTAGCGTGTGCATATGCAGCACCCACATATAGCACAGCAACATCATGCTTTAAGGCCTTGTATCTACCAGATTGGAGCAAGAAATTTAAAAATAAATAAACAAATAAATACAACAAAATAGCTCTTTAATTTCAAGACTGAATGAGGAGGGCAAGAGAACACGATCTTAGAAAGGAAAAAGTCAATTTCACTTTCTATACATGGGTTTTACTGCTACCTTCAGAAAACACAGAAAAATCACATGCCAAACATAAAAATAGTTAACAAAAATATCTGCACTTTATCTATATATCCTCCTTTTATCCAAAATATCAAACTTCTACCAAATAACACCCTATTTTAAAAACCAATTTTGATTTGCATATGAGATATCCAGAATCTACAGGAACAAATATGAACAACTTGTGCTATGAATAAATTGCCAATAAAGTCACAATAAAGCAACAATTTTCAAAATAATTTCCATGCAATCAGGTATACATGTACACAACAAACTCGCAGTATTTAGTTCTTTGTTAGGAAATCAACAGAAGGTCTTTGTGGAGGTCTGCAGATTGTTTCTCCTGTTCTGTAAACAAATGATGACACCTCAGAAATTTTTGAATTACTCACAACTATTTAAAGCATTCTGAATAATTACTGAAAAAAACATACTTGATGACTGATACATAAATCACCAGATGATTCTGAAAGCATACAACTACATTTTGTTAACATATTAGTATAGGTACTGAACAATACAAATTAAGACTATATTTGCATTTCCAAGAGCAGCTTCAACAATTTTCTGTTTATATATACAGTATTGCACTTATGGTAAATTAGCAATAGATTTCTAATTATTTTCACCAAAACTTGTCCATGCTGCAAAAAAAAAAAAAAAAAAAAAAAACCCACATTAGCATAACTGCTAACAAGGCTATTGTCTCTGTATAAGACCTGTTTTCAAAAAAAGTGACAGGAAATTGACAAGGAAATTATTTAGTTCCTCAGAACCACAGGTAACAATGTACTTTATTAGTTTTCAAATTGCTAGGAATTGGGGTTTTCAATTAAAAGCTTGCATAATAAATAAATAACACATGACTAACACTAGAATAAAAGTAGATTCCAGTTTGTACAGACTGTGGGATTTTGGTGGGAAATTTCATTGAGGCTTCACTATCTTTGAGCACCATTAGTAGATAAAATTAATAAAGGACTACATTCTCAATCTTACTAGAAATAACAATTAAACTATATAGTATGTTACAGTTTCACAAAAAAGAAAAAAAATTTAACTCTGTTGCATATTGCAAAGCCCCCAGACTAACCCCTGAAGGGAAAAAACTCTGCTAGAAGCCTTTTCTTCATACCCAGAGCCCACTGAACTGGGACAACACTTGGGAACAGACCTGTATTCATCTTACAGCTTGCATTCCTGTTCTGTTTGTTTCCAGTCAAGATGAGGATGGATCCCCAGAACAGAAGTCCTCTAAAGCTGTGTCACAACACTGCCTCCCAGACTAACAGACCTTAGCACCGATCAGTTCTCACCTATTGCTACTCCCCAAACTCTGCCATGACTCCAGGTATAAGACCGCCAGCATGCAAAAGGCATTTCTGCCTTATAGGGCCTTAGACAGCAGCCAGGCTGAGACTGCCACAGCACAAACATACACTTTATTGCCTGGCACACAGAGAAAACATCACCAGAAACAGAAATCCTGAAGGAGCTGTGCCTTTTGCCACCATTGTGGCAAGAAATCAATGTTGCGTTGTTGAGGTGCACAGGCCCTCTCAGAAATCACAAGAGTAAGAGGGGACTGGGGTACATGCCACAATATATTTATTACATGGAGAAGTCTCCCGTGCCCACTTGAAGCAAATACAACTGAATTAATTAGCTGTAGTAAATGGAGGTGAGAACAAGGACACAAAGGTAGCAAGCACTGATCTGCAGCTCTATGGACAGGGACCTGCAGCTCTGCAGAGAGGTACTGCACCAGGGCAGGGCTCCTGAGGGAACAAGGGACAATTGTCCCCTCATCAGCACATAAGAAATATTATCTTCTTAGGTGCTCTCAACCACAGCAACAGCCTTTTTTTCTGGGCACAGCCCAGAGCAACAAAATTTAAAGCCAGACAGCCCAAGGCAATCCTGCACGTTGTGCCTTCTGAAAGCTGACTCCTCTGGCTCCCTGTGCAGTGGCCATCGCACAGGGACAGCACACGGTGACAAAGTGAGACTAGCACACAGGCCAACAAGGTATGAGCAAAAGCAAAACTGCTACTGACTGCTGCATTCGTGTGAAACACTAAGGACTAAGCCTTCCATGGAATCACTGTCATGAACTACAGATGGAAACTTGGTTTACACTTAATTGTCTCTCTACAGAAAGGAACTCGGCAGCCAGTCTGTCAGTGAAAGCAACAGGACCTTCTACTCCACTGTCAGAAACTGAGAGAGCAGCCAGTAATAGGATGTAAGATTCATAAAAGGGATCCAGAAAGCAACGGGAAAAAACTGTCCCTGCCACAAGGAGAAAGATGATGCCAGAGATAACCTCACACTGCGTAGCAACCTGCCACCTGATTGCAAAATGGACCACGTCAACAGATGATGGGAACAGACCCTATGAAAAATGGGCTTGCCACGAGCGCAACTCATCAACCTGCAGCAGCTGAGACTTGTCTCTTTCAAGCTTTGTCAATGTTGTGCAGCTCGCCGTGCTAACACACAGCCATTTCAGGAGCAGCAAAGCCTCTACAGACCTATGCAGTGTGTTGACAGGGATGTGTACGCACAGTCAGACACTTGTGTATGTACATGAGAGACTTTTCCTTGCCCCAGACAGATTTCCTGTGCAAGGCAGGAACCACCATTCACAAACAGAATCTCAGTATGAAATCTAGATCGACACCCACAGTTAAACCTTCTGTGTGTCTGCAACCCTGTGTTTGGGGAAGGCCTGGCAGGAAAAAGGGTCCCTACAGGTCTAACGATGTTAAAAGCCTCCCACCAATTGATCTCATTCCTACTGGCACGGAAAAGGCTGCCCAGCCGTAGCTGTGCAGCCGCACGGTGCTCCGAGGAGAGGGGGCACCGTGTCCCCCTCAGACAACAATAACCCCGGATCAGCAGCTCCACGGCTGAGCACAAGGGACTGCGACACGGCAGCACGGAGCACAGCCCGGGATCCGGCGGGAGGCAGACCCTGCCGTGTCAGTGCCAGCTCTCAGCAGATTCCTCTGCGCTCTGCAAGCGAGGAGGGCCAGGAACCCCCGGACACTGCCCCGGCCCCGGAGCGGGATCCCCGCGGGGTTGCCCACAGGTGCTCTCTCCCCTGCGCTGCCCCACCGCGGGGAGGAGGGGGCAGGAGAGCCTGAGGAAGGAGATGTCGGAGGCAGGGGGACACGAAGAGAGGGGGTACCGAGAGCAAGGGGATGCCTGAGGCAGGGCCCCAGAGGGTAAGGTGCTTGCCCTGAAGGGACACACGTACACACACGCACAAACACACACCGCTCCATCCCCGAGCGTCCTGGCGCCGAGACACTCCCGCCGCCGCGGCATCGCCCGGCACCGGAGCGAGCCAACCTGTGTCCCCGGGCACCGAGAAACCGGCTGCGGTGCCCGGCACGGGCGGGCGGGCGGAAGGCGGCCCCCCGCGCCCCCTCCCCGGCTGCCTCCCCGCGGGGCGCGTCGCATCCCCCCGGCCGGGGCCGCGCTGCGGCAGCCGTACCGTGGGCAGCAGCGGCTCCATCTGCGCCCCTTGGTCCTGAGTCTCCATGCGGCGGCGGCGGGGCTGCGGCGGCGCCCCCTCCCCGCCGCCCGCGGGCCGGGGCGCTCCCCGGGCGCTGCGGGAGCCGCTGGGCTGCGCCGGGCTCGGGGCTCCCCGGCTCCGCGCTCCCGGCTCCGCGCTCCCGGCTCCGCGCTCCCGGCTCCGCGCTCCCGGCTCCGCGCTCCCGGCTCCGCGCTCCCGGCGCGCAGGCAGGAAGCGCGCGCCAGTCACATGGCCGCGCGCACCGCCGGCCCCGCGCGGGGGGGCAGAGCCGGAGCCACCTGCGGGATGCGGGGTGCGGGATGCGGGATGCGGGATGCGGGGTGCGGGATGCGGGGTGCGGGGTGCGGGATGCAGGGTGCGGGATGCGGGGTGGGGGGTGCGGGATGATGCCGGGCCCGCCTCGCCCCTGCACACCGGCACCCCGCGGGCGCTGCAATGGGAGCGGGGAGCAGAGGGACCGGGCCCCGCTAAGCGCCGGGTGAGACTATGGAAAACACCACACACGGCTCAGAAGCTTAGCGCTTCACACCAAGCTTCAGCCGCAGGCTCCCCAGCACTGCTGCTTCAGGGCAGTATTGGGCCAAGATTTGATTTAGCCAACACCAGAAGAGTACCAGAAAACAGTGACCCTTCACTCGGTCCTGCCCGACTTTGGCCCTTAGTTACAGACAGCACCTTCAAAAGAGAGTTCTGCCCCTCTCCCCACTACAATAACCCCACCATCCCCTTCTACCTGCAAATCACAAACATATCAGAATATCATCTTTTTCGGTATAGGAGTTTTACCCTCTTTTTCACACAATTTTATCATTCAAGCCTGCCACACATTTGGCTTCTCCTAGTCTATCTGGCTCTGCATCTCAGTGGTTACATTCACCTATACGAAAAACCCCAACAAGCTCCACAAATGGTTGTCAAAGCCTAAATTTGCTGTACAAATGGGAATAAGAAGCTGAGTCCCCACAGTACTTGTAATACTAAGAACAAGTGTAACACTGCCTACCAAAACAACTGAGCTAGAGAAGTTTATATTTTCATCACTTCCCACTGTATCTTCCAAAAAAAAAACCCAAGGCCATTCAAACCTGTGTGCATAAAAATCAAAGTGGCCAGAGATTTAATTATGAAAAATGAACTAGCAAGTAAACTCCTCTCTCCCTGTTAAATTAATTTCCTTGCCAAAGCAGCAGGCCATGCTCTACATTTTGGATATCCTTTGCAGTCTAAAAGTAGATCAATAAACAGCTTCACTAAATCTGATTAATTTCCTCTGCCATGGGACTTGTTCTTCAAGTCTCCCAGAGATCTTCCAGGTTGAATTACTTGTACATCAGCCAAGCAAGACACAGAGCTGGGGGAGCAGTATGAAGGAAAGGGGAGTCAAAGCTGATTCTTACAAAGAAGGGGGCTATTTTCTGAGTTACAACTGAGATTTTGTTCTTTAAAGTGACACATACATTTAACGCTATACAGAAAGACAGACAACAGATATGGTCCAGGTTCTGGGACAAAGGCAAGATGTGTATTTTCATAAGTGGTTACAGATCTCAGTAATTAACACTGGAGGCCATTCAGGTCACTAGAGGTAAGGCTGTGTCAGCATTTGCACAGTAAAACCCTATTTGTAGGAGCTTATAATTAAGCTATGAAAGTCATGATGAAGCTGGGAAGGAGTGTGTTTAAAAGTGATTTTCCTCCTTTAAGGAAAATAGATTTAAAGTGAATATGCCACCTGTGAAATCAGGAAGACCAAAAGGTTTCGGTCTACAGACAGCGATTTCAATGAACATTAATATAATATTCATTAGTCTTGATCTTATTCATCACCTTAGTCTTCTCTGTCTAAATATCTCAAGCTTGTCCAAGAGCATTTTTTCAATAGCTACTGCAATTCTTCAAACTCAATGGCATTTATACATCTTTCACTCCCCAAAATATTCCCTCAAAACACACTTGTCCACATAGACACATCTAATAAATGTAAAGCCCAAAACCAACTCAGGTGCTGTGTACATGCTCCCCAACACTTCACAGTGAAAAACAGGATCAAGACCACAAGCACCACACTCAGGAGTTACAGGTGACTTACTGAATGGACCATCAGAAGAGAGTTAGGATCAGCCATGTAATTGTTTTTCCAAAGGTTTTTTGTCAGAGTGCTTTACAGTCAGGAGTTCACCATTATGGAATAATAGATGAAATATGGAAAAAGTTGGTTAAATAACAAACCTCTCCAAATTATTCTGTATTGTCCTGCTTCACACACATAAAAACACCACAGACTTCCATAGCTACAAAGCCGCACTTTGATAGCCAAAGTGCAAGTCATTCTTTTGCTTCAGTATGAAGGTCCAAAATGTTGAACCCAAAATTCCAAAGCCAAGGGCTTGGCATATACAAATGTGGAAGAACATAAAGGACCTGGCTGAAATTTTTTTTTAATCAAACATAACTAAGCTATTTTTGTAACATTATAGCAGTATATCACACCAAAAAGAGAATTAAGAGAAAGCAGTATTTATTCTCTAGTTGATTCATAATTGAATTTGAATTCTGTTTTCCCTTATTTCAAGTTGGCTTCTTTCACTCTTGCATTTGATTGTAAGCCATACTTCCATGTCCAGCAATTCTGTTAGTATTACTCTATTACAGTAGTAATTTCATTTCTCATCCCAAAAGAATAAGCTTTAAATTTGTGAAATTTTAAAATAGAGCAGCCTTAGTTTCCAGTTTCAACTTTCAGTACACAACTAGGTGTTATTTTCAAGCTTTTGTACATGAAGGGTAAAAAAAAGTTCTCAAATCATCAATAATTGGAGAAACTTCATCACAAAAGCAGGTGTGAAATCATGACATGCAGATCCACTTCAGTTGTAATATAAAGAATACTTAGGATTTGCTATAAAAAGAAATAATTTTGTGGCATATTTATGTCAGACTGATTTTTTTTTTCTTTATATATATATATTTCTAGTGCATTGGATAAACGAAATAGTGAGTGTTTCTACATTTACTTTTACAGTGATAAAGCTCCTAAAGCAAACATCAATGGAAAAAAGGGGAAATATTGTTCTTGTTCAATAACATTCTGAATTTATGTCAGAAACTGACCTGATCCCTGCCTGGTGTCAGCTTTCATAAGAAATTAAAGACAGTAAAAGTTGAATTTTATTCTCCTTCCTCAAGCTGCCTTTTGCCCCTTTGGCCTACAGCAAACCAATACCTCAGATGTTCTCCCAAGTCACAGTCAATGTGTTAAACCCCACTGAACAGAGGTTTTGATCCTCAGAAGCTGTTCACAAGGAGTATGTTTTGTATATAAGCTGAATTACATTCAAAAGGCTCAGAGCACTCTCAAAGTACTTTGTAGGCATATAGCATAGATTTAGTAGGCACATACCCATCTATCTGGGCTTGACATAAAACTGGTCAGGGGTGTAAATGATTCCCACTGTCTTGAGCATCACTGACACAGCCCTGTTTATACAAAAAGAGATATGTGATAAGAAACAATAATGAAGGCCTAGAAATCACAGAGTTCAAGCCCATGAGAGATTTTCTTGCCTAAAGAGCACTTCCAAATTATCTGGAGGGTGGAGGAATTATCGCTTCCTCCACGTAAGACCTTAGAAGGTATTCTGATATAGTAAGTGATGCTATATATATGGGTGTATTTTTATATGCTCATAAAAGCTGTCACAGAGTCCTAGCATCACTTACTAGCCCAGTACCACTCACATTTTTACTGTCATACCTTTCTGTCAGTTTTCATTTTGTGATCAATATATAGCTATAATTTAAAAGAAATTCTTTATTTAAACCATTTCTCTGAATACAATTCCTGTTCTAGGAAGACATCCTGGGAGTATTGGCTCATCTCCCAGTTTAGCCATAAAATATGTCACTCTACCAGGATGGAGGGGGGTAGGAACTGCTACTAAGCAAGACTGAACTCCACAGAGCTGTTAGTTACAAACCTGAACATGAGAACTATTTACTTTTAAATATCCCCATAGCAGAAATATGCTTGAAGTCTAATTCATTCATTTACATATATGTCCAATAGTCTCAGCATGTTCTTAATTCCAAAAAGAACCTGCACTCTGTCAGACCTAATGTGGTTGCCAGTAGATTTTAGCAACATTGTGAACAATTTCACACAATATTCAGAATCAGAAAGGACTGGGGTTAGATCAGTTTGCCCTCTCTTGATTCCTGCCTAAGCTCGAGCCTCAGATACACTGGTAAATAAAATGCATGCACAATACACATTAATTTGAATGCTCATACTGTGCATATTTATCATAAACATATTTCATCGATGAAGGGAAACCTTTTTAAAAACTGCCAATTATTTTCAGCTGGTTACAGGTTATTCGTATTTCAAGTAAATCAGCAAATTAATTCCTAAGCTTCTGGGGGAAACAAAATAACTATCAAGCAGTCAGAATCCTTTTCATTCTATTTTTGTCCTAATGACCATAGAAGATGAAATAGTAATGGGTGGACCTCTCAAACTGCATTTCATACTACTAAAATAAAGATGTGAACTACCCATACATATGGAAAGGAACAGCCCACTGATATAACCTATTCCTAATGCATTTTTTTCTCTGTAATTAGAGAAATTATTCTGACAAAAAGGTAAAAAAGGGGAGGGGAAAAACAAATTCTGGCAGCACTGTTTCCTCTCTCCATTCTTCCTCCCTAAGTGAAGATAAATAACCATCTGGATCATTGTACTGCCTTTGTGACAGGTGGTACTCAGTTATGTTTCTCATTTGATTGGAAAGTGGTAATGGCTCTTTAGCAGCTCTTTCCTTTGCTAATATACTCTGCCTGAAATAATTTACTCTAAGTTAATTCATTTGAAATATGATCCAAAAAGATTCAATGCTATTGGGATGCATTCTTCAATTGCAACATAATCTCTTTTTTCTATTGGCATTCAAATTAGAAAAGAGTACTCTAATAATTGTTTCACTAATATAACTTCTCACATTGTTCAGCCAAAAGAAGTAATGCCAATGAAATATGTCTGTGTCCACAGCCCAATCCTACAACTCCTATGACACAGGGAGACAATCTGTGTTGGTAAAGAGCACCAAATATTTGTTACCTTCTTAATTTTCCCTAAAATGGATCCTCTACCAAAGGTTATGAATTTTATGGTATTCTGACTCTAAGCTAGGCCCCTGACTTTTGCTATAAGGTCAATATTAGAGAATACTATTTTAAAATCTAAACTAAAATTAAGATGTGGTAGAGACTCTTAAAATAATACATGTAATTAATCATAATATTATTTTGCTAATTATTAAGATAGCCACTCTTTCTAGGCTTATTTTTCAAGTGAAAGAAATTCCTCAGACATATCATCCATTTAATCCTGCTTTGTAAATCAAATATGTTGAATCAGGCCCTAATTAGTCACTGACCTAAATAATCCTTCAAAAAGATTAAGCCATCTTGATTTAAAACCTGCAAGGGGGGACAATATATTGTTTCTTGCTCAGTTACTCTAACAGTAAACTATAACTAAAGATGTATCTTTCAGATGTAAGACAACATTTATCTAGATTAAGCTTCAAGTGGTTGGATTTTCCCACAAGTCTTACTTTGAAGCCAACAAGTCCTCTTGCATGAGGAATGGTTTCCTTATATAGGTAAGGACTGTGTAAATACTTCTCTTCCTTTATGGTGCTTCTAATTCTCTGCTCCTAAAATCCTCTGCCCCACCATCATGGCTCCTCTGAAGCTTCCAATTTGCACAGGAACACCACAGCATTACAAAGCTTGGCCTGACAATGCGGCGTCAGGAAGCCAGACCATGCGCCTTTGACCTCCGGATCATTCCCTGTTTTCCACTTCATGAACCATGATTGTTCCCTTGAGCATGAGGAGAGCTCCTAACTGGGGCATCTGCAGGGTCAGATGATGGTTGTTGGGAGAGATGGATGAGGCTGGCTGCGGTTTTGTTTGTTTGCAATATCTGAAATTTGCGAGTACACACTACAGTAAGTGTTACAAAGTGCAAATATCTACTTTCAGCTTTTGAATCCCAGTCATATTCTCTGTCCGCTCCTTGCCTTAGACAGCAATCACTTCAGCAGAGAGTTTATCAGCCTCCATGGCAGACCAGACTGATCATGTGGCCTTACTGTGGTTGCGCCAAAGGCACAAAACTTCAGACAGAAGCTTTTCTGTAGGTATTCATTGAACTATAGAAATAACTATATAAAATTCATGAACAGTAATATTTTGCACATATACCTAAGACAGCAAAGCTATCTGTGCTAGTCCCAGAAACAGAAGCACTAAGCTGTGTCATCCTGTACCCATTTTTCTCATTACATCTTGGGTAAGATGCATTATCCCAGCTGCTGGGATTTTCAACTTTGTCTTGAATTGCAGGCAACTGAAGAGATTGTTTGCAACAATCTCTTACTTCAGCTAAATCAATTACTCCTGGCAGAAAAAGCACCCACCTCCTCCTCAGGTTTTCCAAGTACAAAGTTCATTCAAATCACTTCAAATCTAAATAGAAAAAATGGAGAGAGGAAAAAAACTGCATGGAAAATATGGAAAATTATCTTTTAAATACAATTTTGAAAACAAAGCTACAAAAATCGCAAATATTTCAGTAAAAATCCCAGTCTAGACTGCATATAACCCTGAAGTTCCTCAGTAAATCAAAGCAGTGCTACAGGTAATTTATGGAGCTGACAATATAATTCCCTCTCTATCCATCACCTTTGATAGGAACCCAAACCTGGTATCATGAAGTTTCCTTTGGAGGTGAGATCATTTTCTCGTCTTTTGGGAGCATCTCTGAGATACAAAATAAAATTAAATTAACTATACTTACTATACTTTCTAAGCACACATTCATTGCACGCAAAATGTTGCTGTTCATGAAAAGCCTTTTTGCCATGCACAAAATTTTAAAATTTTTAAAACATGACAACTGTTCCTTGCATTCTAAGCATGTCTTACTGTTTTCATAATTACCGTTTTTGCAGTGCTGTACTAGATTTTCACAAAAACTAGATCCACATGTAGTGCATTACTAATAAAGATGACAGCGCTGGCTTTACAAATGTTTCTTTTGTTTCAAAATACCACATTTGTCAGTTTTCCTGCTCAAACTCCCTACATAGAGGGGAAAACCTTTGCTGTGTTTATACTGACCTGCTAATGAAATAGAAATACATGTCCTTCTTAATTTTCCACATGCTACATTTCCAGACAAAAAAAAATTACCTGAAATCCAGAATCCAGGATCTTGACTGGCTTGCCATTTCACAAGAGCAGCAGCTGGCATAAACTGGCAGAGCTCCAATACAGTCAAATGGGGTTTATGAGATGAAAGTGCATTCCTTACTGAAGTAGCCAACTCAATTCAAAAGCAGGAATTTTAAAAGGAACTATTTGAAAAGAATAGCTACAAAGAAGTAATTATTCTTTTTAAAGATAAATACTGTAAAGCTGAGCTTTAAGATTGTGCAAAGAGAACAAATTCACCCATGGTCCCCAGTAGGCAAGTAGTGGGGACACAGAAAGTGAAATCTTTGAATTATTCGCCTCATGGAAGCCAGTGATACCAATTCCTTGGTTTTTTAAGAATTTTGCCTCATTAAGAAGACACTTTTGGCCTAAAGAGTAGTAATCAGTGATTCAAAACCTAACTGCAGACAGTGTGTAAGTGACTCTCATTTCCAGCCAGTCAATTTTGGGATGGATCCTGTGTCTAATGCTTCAAGTTTTTAACATTGATAACCTCCATGATGGGACAGAATGAGTCCTCCTGATGCCCATGGAGAGTTCATGGCAAACTGGAGGAGTAGGCTGACAGAAACCTCATGAAGTTTAGTAAGAAGTGCAGAGTCCTGTACCTGGGATGGGCCAGCTCTATGGGGTGAATTAGCAAAATCACAGCCAGCAAGTGCAGGAATGGGATTATTCCCCTTGGCACTCACAAAGCCACATCTGAAATAAAAGTGCTCTGGTTTTGGGCCCCCCGTACACAGAGGAAGATTAACAAACTTCTGTTCAAATTATACACTTACAGCATTGTCAGCCTAAATTTACAAGAACAATATATATTTTATATACAGAAAAAGGCATTTCTCAGCTATAATAACTCACATCTCCCTAAGGTAAACATTTAAAATGATTCCTGACCTAGGAGTATTGTTCCTCTCCAAAGACTTCAAAAGGATTTCACACAAATTTCTCAGATACCTTTAGCCACATTTGAGTCATCTAACACTGTCAGAGTAACCTGCTCCAAGCTGTCTTGGCTTATACATGAAAAAAGAGAGATTCTTTACAAAGTAAATAGCAGCTTAATGTCTGAACTCCAATTGTTTATCCAATTTTGACCAAAGGTGAACACACCAACCACAGAACTGAGTTCAAAACTTGTGCTTATGATAAGAAAGTTTAAACTCAAGTACCCCTGTACTTTCCTCCTTGAGATGAAAAAAAAAAATTAAAATTCCAGTTATAAAGAGAAAACTGAGGAGTACTAACAATATTCAGGAATTATTTTTGTGACATTAAAAATATAGATAAAATTGTTTATATGAACTTTTACCAGAGCAGTAGAGAATTCCTATCCAAGTTCTGAGAAATCTTATCTGCATGTCTATGGACTTCTAAGACAGTGAGTGTAGGGTTTCTGTATCTTATTTATTTATGGGGTGTTTAAAACCATTAATAGATTTTTTTAAAGAGAGAGATGCAATTTAGTACATGCAATCTCTTTACATTTCTGCAAATACCTCATTATTAGTGGATTTGTAACTGTCAGGACCCAGCTGCAAATCCACTCTGTGGCCATTGAATTATACCAGCAATGCTCTAATCTGAGGAATCACTGCCTGTTCCTAAAAATCATGGCCAATGCGTGGACACAGGTGAAATATTTTACCACCTGCCAGCAGGACCAGAAGCCATCAAAGCTTCCAGAATTCCTCTAATACTCCCACTGCAGACATGAAAACACATTAAAGTGAAAGTGTGAGGTTATCAGGAACACCTGAAGTATCAAACACAAATATCACACTGAGACAACTGCACTGTTGCAAACATGCCTTGAGGCACTGCCACATAATTCAGCCTTGGTGTCAGGCTGCATGTTGAGAAAAGAAGGTTGGACTGATTAAAGCCTTGACCAAAATTATGACATAAACTGTCATAATTAATATCTCAAACAGAGACTGTGGGACACTAGTATCTAAACTGGCTAAAGGAACTAAGCTAGCTTCTCATCTCCTGTGGTTTCCACTCTGACAGGTCTATATCAAAACATGATCATGGCACAATTTCCCCCTGGTGTCCTCATTCCCAAGAGGAAACTGTCATGGGGAAGCTGTAGTGCATCACAGGCAAGAGAAGAGGGACACCAAGAGTGCAGGTCTTGATCCCAGTTACCTCAAGAAGCACTCATAACAGAGAGACTGGAAAGTGCATAGAAGTCAGAGTCCTCTCAGGAGAACAATTTGTTTTGCCCTACCCTAAGAATCAATGGTCATCAGGACAGTCCTGCAGGTCTCAGCTGTAAGATAGTCACATCTCTAATGTCTGGCAACACACCTGGAACACTTTCACAAAACCTGTATTTTGTTTGAAGTTTGCTGCCTTTTGCTAGACCTCATTAAAAGAGAACATGTGCAGCAGTGAATACTTTTGCCTACCACACTGAGAGGTGTTTTCTGTCCAACTACACAACTTGAATCATATTCAGGATTTGCAGGAGGTTAACATGTTTAGGGGAAGAGCAGTTTTTTGTATGCCAGTGCTCCTAGCATTGGAGATAGTCTATATTTATTATATATTATATTTATATTATTCTTGGTGTAATTTCAGGAAGTATAACTCTATTTCTATCCCTGCAGCACACTCAATCATATCTGATCCACACCTAAATTACAAAGATGGCAGGGAACTGCAGTAGCACCAAGCACACAGTAAACTATCCTTCTCTGGAGGAATTAGTCTAACTTCCATTTCCCTGATAGCTGCCATGACAGCCTAACTGATGAGCAACTCCCTGTAAGATCTTCCATGATCTTCCATTTGTGTTTTGAGAACATGCAAAAGGAGCAAACACAATGAAGATCACATCAACACATTTCCACGTGATTCTGTAAGTCATCTTCAAAAACTTAAAAAAATTACTGAAAAGGGTTTTAGCAAATTCAACATGGAAGCTTTGACATTTGCCTATGATGAGAAAAATTATATAAGGGTGTGACAATATGTAATCCCATATTGTAATATTTTATCCAATACTGAATTTGAATAACAAAATTTAAACAGATTTTCTAATAGTCATAAAGGAAAACAGCTTGTATAACAAAGGTAAATCCAGCCCAAGATACCCTTGTGAGTAATTGTCACAAGTTCTGCCATTTCTTTTCGTTTGTGCACAAACCCTCGGGTGAGTACATTTTCACCTTAGCCAATTGCTCCTGTTTGTCCAAATCACAAGGCTACCATCAATCAGAAAAGAATATAATTTAATGCCTACAGGTAGTAAAAAACAATTTAATGGAAGACATTTTTCTCTCCCTTGTGAAGTGCCTTGTATAAATTGCCCATTTTCCAGGCAGGACAATTCAGGAACAGATCACCAGGCTGGCTTAAATACATGAAAACCTTCCACACTGTAGTAAATGCCTGCTGGGGATATTAAATAGAAGGAGGTAAGGAAGATTTTCCTACTACTAATGAATTTGCTGTCAAAAAAAAAAAGAAGCCACTATCCAAATTTTATCTGTAGAAAAAACATGAAGAACTCTGAGACGCAGGGATACAACTACCATCTATGGTCATTTAACACAATAATGATTACATCACAAAAGCAGCTTGTCTCAATTCACAAAATGTACTTTCCACAGCTTTTGGTAACTGTGCAAAGCCATGAACCTTAGAGCAAAGAGCTTTAGAGTCATGTCAAAAGGCAATTCCACATTTGTCTGGAAGTCCATATATTGGTGAATTATCTGAAACATGACATTTGGAGCTACAAGAATAAGTTGGTTGTGTAACCACAGATGGAGGCCTGACAGGCTCAGAACACTTGACAAAAGGGTCCTTGCAGTAAATCTCATCTGCCATTGCATACAGTCAAGATTATTTTAATAACTATTTATTTTTATAGATATATGTATCTATATATACAGCTTTTTCTTTCATTACTGCAAATTGCAGTAAAAACATGCAATCTTTGCAGTGTATGAATGCAAAGGTCAGATTAGCTGTTGTTCTTCCATGGCATTATTATGGGAGGTTTCCAACAGAAAACATATTGGTCAATGGTTGTACTTGTGATATTTGCTAGCTAGTGGCCAGACACAGCAAAGGAGGTGTCAGCAGACTCCTTCCATACTGCTGAACAGGGTGCAGAATTCTGGTGTCTCACCTTCCCCTATTTCTAACACAGAGACAGTGAAAGAGGTAACCAGAAACACAGAGCTGAAAGACCCCGCAGTATGTTGAAGTTGGTTTACCCTTCCCTGATAAAAATCAACCCAAGACACGGTAATATTTTTTGATTAGTCACCTCAAACTTAGACATAAAGTTAAGGGGTTTCCTCTCAAAGTGTGTGTAGATAATTATAAAAACTGTTAACTTTTCCAGATGATGCCAGACCTTATCCAGCTGACCCAGTTTCACTTCAATGGAAGAAGTTCTTACCTGCCTCAAAGTAGTGTGAAGAAGCAAGGCAGTGAAGCAAGACAGTGAAAGGTGACAAAAAGTTATGCATGCCATCAACCATCACTCCCTGCCCACTTAAAATCCTTCTGTAGCTAACAACTATCTGCCAGCCGTGAAGAGAAATGAGGTACCACTCCAATTAGTAATACACAGTCTGATTAGTAACTAAATGAATAGCGAGTGGCACTCGTATACACAAATAAATAACTGAAGTTTGATGGAGTACAAAAAACAGTAAGATACTGATATTACCTTGTGTCCTGTCCCCCTTCAGACAGGATTAGAAGACAAAGCCAATTCTCTGTGACACTCAGAAACTGATTAAGTGCATTAAGTTAAATAAGTTTGAATGGCTGCAGTATCATAGGGAAAGATGGAAAATAAAAAGAGGGATGGAAGCTATTTCTATAGTTAGTTCATTTGCCTCATATGTTTGCTGCATCTAAGTCACACCTTGAAATAAGACCATCACACTATGCCTAAAACTGATGGTTTTCCCCACAATCACACTTTTTAGCACATACTGCAACTACACCTCCAGGTCAGAGCTGGGAATTTAGTCTTGCCCTCAGCACAGTGATTGAGGGCCATGTGCCAAATCCAGCCCTGACTTAAGTGCCAGTAAAAACTGTCAAACACAAAACGCAGCTGTCTAAGGTCAAGTCCCAGATGTTTTGTTCAAGTAAAGCACAGATGATCTTGACCTCAAGAAAACGGAATGTAACATTCATGTCATGGCCTAGTCAAAAAAAACAGGGTTCCTACAATAAAAGCAGAGCTATTTCTTTTTGAAGGAAGATTAAAAGCCTTTGATCAAACTGTACCTTTAAAGCAGATAGGAGCTGGGTCTCAGATAACTTTAAATAGTACCAAAGTTCCCCAGAACCATGGGGTATTGCAAAATATGAATTGTTGACCACAAGTCATTTTTAAAAACAACATATTTGTTGTTCAACAGTACTTACAGCATTAGGCTTTTCTCCATGCTTTCCCTGAGCTAAACAAACTGAGAAATTGTATTTTAATTTCACATTGGTATAATACTTCCAGAAGAATGGCTTGTTTTTAATATACTGCACCTGCCTGAAGCTAAGAATTAAGGTCAACAAATTAAAAAAAAAAAAAGTCAGAAGAATTCTTCAGCAGTTCTGGAATCATCCCTTAGCAAAGATTAAGATAAATTTCTGCTCAAAAGCAGCTTGAGGAGCAACATGTCTGAGATATGTAGGATGTGCCTGTTACAAGTTTGCATCTACAAAACCTCCCTTCCCAGCCATACAAAAATCAGTCTCAGCTGTTACCTTGTCTTTTTCATCCTCCTGAGTTAAAGACCTATGCTGGGATGGGGATGCCTTGTGCTGCCGGTGCCGTGGGCTTTAGTGCCACTCAGCGTTCAAAAGGCACAACTGCAGGGAGCTGCTCCGCCAGGGCACCCAGCAGCTTGATAGGAGGAGGAATGGCACTTGACTAATTCATAGAGAATAGTGGATTTTAGAAACGAGGCTGATGTTGAGCCTTCGCTTGATCTCATCTTTAGCCGCAGTGCTTCTGTTTAAAAGCCGCAGTGGGATTTTCAGAGGAAATGGGCATTTAGCCTGAAATGACAGGTCACAGCCATGAAAAGTAAAGAAATTGGCAGCAGAGAGGAGGGGAGAGTGAAAGAAGTTTGCAGGACCTAGGAGACAAGACAAAGTCAGAGGAAGCAAGAAGAGACATTCAGCAAACACATGCCAGCAGGAGAAGGACCAAGTGAACACAGACAGAATGGGACAATGTAAAAAACTATTAGGAGAAGTCAGGTAAGCTATTACTGCTTTGTGGGTCACCTGGGCAAAAACTCATCTTTGCCAAAATATATGTTGCAGCAGTGCAACGATATGTCTTGAATTTAACCTAAGATATGGAAGCAATCCCATATAGTATATTTCTTTATTCTGCCTCTTTCTCCTTCCTGATTCACATTATTTATTTTTGTTATTTTAGGATGGGTATTTTCTCTTTTTTTAGCCTAAAAACCCCCTCAGATAATACACTTTTTAAACACCTTGCCAAAATAAGGGCTCTGCTATCAATATCCTTTCTAAATAAAAAGCAAACCAACAACTAGCCAAGAAAAAAATTATCAGTTCTAGCAACAGTAATTTCCACAAAAAGAAATGTCTTACAAGACTTTTCCATAACATAAATAGAAGTTACAATCAGACAAAAAAATATTTTCTTCCAGGCCACTAAATATCCAAAAACTAAAATCACGAGCAGAAACTAAAACTGAGTAGGAGTTCCTGCTTATTGCAAAAGAAAAACATTATTTGTCCAAACAAAATAAGATGAGGCTAAGAAATGTCCTGAGAATCAAGCAAGCCAAGGTGACCATAAAATACCAGAAACATTTTGCACAGGGATGCTCAGACTGCCCATGGTGGGATGTTGTCACACCCTGCCCTGCCAGCCTCACCTGACCTACACCAACACTAATGCTGGCAAGTGGCAAATCACCAAAGGGCTGCATTGTGAGAAATGTTATTTATAATACGTAGAGACACCATCATCACACACAACAGCTAGCATGCAGCATCACAATAAAGACAGTTCCTTTAGCAGATTAAGCCCTCACAAAATTACCAAACCCAGAAACACGGAAGAGCACAAAGTCCCCCTCGGCTGGCCTGAGGACATCACATGTCTGCCAGAGGAGATGGGCTGCTGCAGTATGGCATCACAAAAGGGTGCTGAAGGAACACAAACTGTGTGAGGCTTGTATTCTCTTTTCTGCTTGAATTTATGTAAAATCTCTAATGAATAGAAGTTAATTAGCTACACTTAAGACTGATATACAGCTACAGCCATAGGGAATAAACAGGTTCACCAGCTGCTGTATTACTTTAACTACACTGTAAATTGCTGCATGCTATTAACATGCTCTCCTGGCTTCAATAAAGAAAATCTTATTGAAATCAGTAGCACACATTTCCTATTTCAGTGAGACATTGCAAAATTAAAATGATATGTAGTAAAAACAATATGTGTGAGCCACCTGCTTACTGTATGATAGAATAGATTGGCATAGAATGACAGCTGCTGCACAGCCAACATTTCAGATACTGTACTACCTTGCCAACTGGACTTAAATTCACACACGATTTCCTTGACTAGCACTGAATGAATTTTTGCTGCTATAAATATGCATTGGCAATTGTGATGAATCATCCTGGGTACTAAGGGTCATTGTTAATTCAAATACATCAAGAGCCATATCCAGTGCAAAAAGCCTCCAGAACAAATATTGATAAGTCCAGACTGTTTTGGTGACCTACACGTAAAGAGCATGTCTTGACCCACAACAAAGGGTAATGAAGCCTGCAGGGCTTGCTGGATGTTCATAGCACAAAATGCTCAGTATTAAAACCAAAATTCTAATCTATCATCACATGGCTCCTCACACTAGCTTGGATTCCATGAGAATTACCACAATCAAGACCTTGCAGTCTTATTTAGGCACCTAGAGCCACATTCAGAGAACCTAAACTCCCTAATTTCTTACAATTATCCTAGCCTATGCTACATCTGCATTTTTTTTCTAGCAGACTCAAGGCAGGTCTCAGCTCTGCCCCTGAGCTGGGCTGTCTGAATCCCTTTTCAGACTCATGTGGTTCTTAGCACTGCTCAGTCACAGGAGCTTACTGAAAGGCAGGCTCCTTGATGTTGCTTCTAATTCCCATTTATTTCAATCAGAGCCATGTGTCTAATTATGTTTGCAGATCTGTTTTTGCTGGTTTTATATTAAGGGAATGCCTAGAAACAATAAACGTTTCTTTTAATCTAACTTTCTCTGCTGGCAGCTGATGTCTCAAGTCAGTGCTGACAGGAGCTCTAACAAGAAACCTTGCATTAGATTCCCCTGATAATAAAATCTTGTTTGCATTTATAATAATAAATACTCTGAGTTGGAATAGGAAATAATTTTATGAGGATGAATATGATTTACAGTTCTACAACAAGCGATGATACAGTAGTGCTCATAAAAGGGCAGGTTTGGGGTAAAATCAGTAATCTATTTCAACCAATTCAAATGCCAATATCCCATCTGCTAAGTCTCTTTATTTTATATCAGTCTGCCATTTTCTCTTAGTGGTAGCATCAATAAACATTGTTGGTAATCATCTGCTTGTGCTCTAATGTGGCATATTCAGTTTCATTGAACAAAGCCAGGCTGAAGATCCCCGAAGGAAAACAAAAGTGAGTTGTTTAGTTATGATTCAGACCCGTGTCTCTCATTTAAGAATGACTCAAGTTGCATAATCACCAAACCTGCACATAAATATGTTTTATACTATACAAAGCTAAATGCTAATAACAGCTGCTTTATTTATTCCAAAGAATTTTTCAATTACATGGAGTTCTTCTCTTCATTTTGCCAAATGCAGTGGAACATTAAAAAAAAAAAAAATTAATTTGAGGAGTTCACTAAAAATAGTATTTTTAGTGTCTGATGTATAACAGGATTCCAGCTGGAGAATACCACTTTTGATTTACAAAAGCATTTGTTTCTCTTTCCCTGCTTTCAGATAGATTTGTTATCCACAGAGATGAAATGCTGGATACCTAAGCCTAGATTCAGGTTCCCCTTAGGTGGCATTTGCCCTAAAATTCCCAAATTCATCTAGCATACTCACAGTCTGCAGCCAGAGATAGCCTAAAGCATGATTACAAAGGTGGGTTTTGTTTCTCTGGCACTGTAAAATTACAGTTTCAATACTGTAATTAATCGTGGTCATTCATAGTTACAATAGGCCTGATAATCAGTGGTGAAAGGAATTATAATTGGCCACTTACTCTGAGAAACTTGGAGATAATAAGCCCAGGCTTGCACAGTAACTTCAAAGCCTCACAGGTTTTGAGTTTCCATCAGGATGTTTGGATTTCTAACAGGAACAATTCAACAACAAACTTGAGTCCTTCTGCCTTAAAGGCTTATCAGTAAGACAGAGAGGATCCAAAACTGTCCAGTTATGAGAGCAACCTGATACACATTAACATAAAGCTGGAATACCAGCCTGGAAAGCAACCTTCAGGAATCAGCTACATTTCTTAACATTGCTTGCTTCTTCAATCAAACTTCCTCCATTTAAAAAGCCATTTCCAAAAAATCTGCATTCTCTGATATGAAAATGTTCCCTTACAGATTATTGTCAGGACAGGCAGTTTTTCTCATGGCCCACCAGGCCCTCAGCAGACCCATGCTCCTGGAGGTCCACTGCAGAGGTGGAGGACACAGAGCTCAGCCCCACTGAGGAGCAGCAGCTCCAGGGAGGCTGGAACAGGCTGTAACCTGCCAGCTCTGCCATGAGGACAGACCTTGTAAGAGATTCTCATGCCTGTCAGCTAATACTGTACCCTGCCCTGGCATTGTAATGGAAACGGCTGTGCTTTCTGAAGGCATCATCTCTGACATGAGACATAAAACCACACATGTTTGTCATTTCTATATTTAACATACCGATGTGGAGCTTGAGGAGGAAAGAATAGCTTCTGCTAACATAGATCAGAAATGTCTTTTGAGAGGTGGCATGTAAAACCATATCCCCAGAAAAGATGTTTAGTTATTACTAAAAACTCTGATGCTAGCACTGCTCTCCCAAATTACTAGAAAACACTTTTCAAAGGAAAGACTGCAAAAGTACAAATATACTAAGTTTACAAATCATTCTTGTATATTTGCACGGTCACTGATGACAAAAAAAATCCATTACCTCAGCAAAGAACCACTGTTAAGGTGTCAAAATCACCTAAATAATCTATTACATTTATTCTTCTAATAATATTATTTACTGTAGTATTTATAGTGTGAATAACACTCACATGTTAAACAAGCATCTTGTTGTCTAAGATGCTTAGACTTTTTTTTTCTATAAAAAAATTACCAACCATTGGAAAAAGGAAAATTTACTAGTAACACTGAAATATTATTCTTACTATGTAATTAATTCTGTAGGTGTGGCTTGATCATCTAAAACATAATAGACTATTTGGAGCACAGGCACTGGCAAGCCTGCTGCAGTCCCAGCTGGCCTGCTGCCTGGGCTATAAATTTTTTGTGCAAGAAGTAAATCTGATTTAAAACATTACTTGGGCCTGAGATTTACTATTCAGCAATGTCACCTACACCGATGTCCACCCACAATGGCACAGCTGCAGGAAACAGGGCAGCAGAGAGAGCCAGCTCTGGCAGCAGTCCCTGCCCGAGGGACTGCTGCTGCCCAGGGACACTCCAGGAGCCCCCAAAGGGAATGGCAGTTCATGCCAGAGAAACAGCAGCAGCACATTCTCCCCATCCTCTCCCTGGTGAAATGAATAGACCATTAGAAGCCAAAAAAAGAAATTTATGTTGAGGTACTGCTAATGTTCTAACAAAGTGACACAAACAAGTTACACCTCTAACAACTCACCTTCTTCCTACTCTAGGTATTTATAGCAATGTCTTGAATTTGACTGATATACCATAGTCTATTAATTGTGCTGATCCCCCCCACCTCTCGCCTCCCCAAAAAAAAAGCAGGATAAACAAGGGGCAAAGTGAAAATTTTAAAATAGATTTCCTCGCCTCAGTTTATTTAAGTTAGATATTTAGGACTGAGCTTATCAAGCCAACTGGTGGGCATCCTGCACATGGCATAGCACCTAGCACCAGCTTCCTGCATGTGCTGAATCATGGCATCTGAATTTACAGGAGCCGGTGGTACATTCATATACCACAGAGCAGAAACAAGCTTTTTATTATAACAGTCCCCTAATTAGTAGTTGTTAATAAACCGAGTTTAAAACAACAAAACAATTGACTGCCTATTAAATGACCTTAGAATAAAATGTGCTGTTACTATACTTGAGCTAGAGCAGTGCAAGTAAATATCTCCAAAAGAAAAAGCAAAGTCTTCTAAAACAGAAACCAATTTGATATGGAAATGGGTCAACAGTTGCTTAAGATGTAGCACAGTTTTGATTTGATCTGCTATATTTGGACTCTGTAAGAGGCGCTTCCAGTAACATCGGTATTGCTTATACATGAGACTTTTGCATAATCACTGTGTGAAGCATTAGAATTCTTCAAACCGAGAATGATTTTCAAAACGATTATATATATCTATGTTAATAACATGGATACAACAGTATTTGCTGAAGAAAAAGAACAACTGTTTTCTTAAACAATTAGGATTCATGTTACGTTGCTTGGCACAGTATTGTTCAGAAACCCACACACTCCTTATCCAAAGGAAGGCCAGATGCAGCCATGGGCACCAAGTTATGCTTAGCACTTAGCTTAGAATACACGCTGGTCAAACAAGTAGAAATATAGAAATAATTGGACATACATTTGTGTTACAAATTAAATCCTTTTTAATTTGGAGCAAGCTGTTAGGTATATTGCTGCTTTTCAGACATGATCACAATTTGAGTTGTTCTTAAGGAAACAATCAGATTTCATTTAAATATTTTAAGATTTTTTACTTCCACATATCTCAGCTGTTAGCTTTCTAGTCCACCTTGTTATTTCTATGGAGCCCCTGGTAAACTTTGTGTAACCAGAAGAATTAATCTGATTTCATTCCCGAAACCTATGAAAGATCATTTCACCCTGCTTACCACCGTGTTAGGGAACCTACCCCAGCCAGCAGGGAATGTTCCTTTTTCTTTTCAAGCCTGGCCTCCACTCACACTTGCTACAGATACAATAGTACTGGATCTTCTTTGCCCTTGCATTCTGACCTTGGGAAGAAGAACACACATATGTAATATCTTCCTTTAAGTGCACTTAAACAATGAATACAAGCATGCACATTCTGAACACAAAGTGCAGGCATTAAAGCAGCTATTGACTCCTGCAGAGTGATCAAAGGAATTTGACCTTGCCATAGATGAGGTACTCACAGCACAGAGCAACGATCAGCTGCTGGGCATGGGCAACCTTAAGAAACAAGAATTATAGTGACCATTTTCAATTTATCTGTGTGTGCTGTTTGACATTGAAAAAGAACATATTCAGGAAATATTATCACATGTCATAACTTAAGCATATTATCTCTGCAGAGACATAAATGAGTTATTGTAGCCATAGTAAGCCAGAGGTTTGCTGAAATCAAAGCGAATTGGGAATGCTAGATCTTCACACAGATAACAAAATGAAACAAAAATGCACCAGGCTATTTGTGATTAATAGTAGTGCCTCTAAAATCAACATGAATTATAATTACATAGGTTACTAACCTTTACAGAGTCCACATGAATATCCATTGGATTCCCCAGTCCATTCTGCACCTTATATGCCAATAAAGATGATATTCTGAGAACAAAAGTCTCTACAATACGTGTCTCCACCAGGGTACAGCCCACTCTGTTGAAGCATATTTTAACCTAATAATTCCTATAGCATATTGCAATTTTTAGACTAACTGCTATTAGTGAAAACCCAACTATTCAATCCTGTGTCTGGCTCTGTAACAGATGTCATACATATTGTTTAACAAGTAGTTCATGTCTCTTGACACCATTTTACCACTTGTAAAATAAGAATGCTATGAGATCACTGAATGGTAGACATTATAAAAGTAGAAAGCATTGACTATTATTTGTTGTTTTATTATTATTTAATGTAACATATGGATGAAAAATTCTGGCTTGTTTGACCAGGAAGACAGCCCTATATGTTTAAAATTAAATTAGCATAGAAAAAAATTAAGCAAACAGACTATCTCAAACAGGAAATGAAATAAACAGTATGGAGCTCTTTAAATACATAACAAGTAATCAGCAAAAGGGCTGTGAACGGAACCTGAGTGGGAAGCTTGTGACCAGTGAGGCTGATACTGCTGGAAGCCTGAATGAAAGTTAAAAGGCTCCATGACTAGGCCAGACTATACAGGCAATTAGAAGTGCTGAATGTTGCCAAGGCATCAGGCCAACAAGAATTACAACTCAACAAACTGAATGAAGGAGAGTGGGGGGAGGAAAAAAAAGAAAAAGGAAAAAAAAGGAAAGGCTTTAATTAAATATTTGAGATCTCACAAGGGATGGGGAAAGTGCCAGGTAACTGGAAGATGGTTAACTAAACAGAGGGGGTCTGTTCACTCATTAATGTGTGGGGGAATTTACAAGTGTAACTTCTACTACCATTAATTGGAGCTACAGTAAATGAGTGATGCCAGTGCATACCCGTGGGGAAAGATTCTTGTTACCTAGTCTGGTCTTACCTGGTAAGGGCTCATCGAAGAGTTATGGGAAAATTTATGGATATAAATGAAAAATGTCACCAAGATAGAACTTGTAGAAATAAAAATTTCTACTACTTTGAGTGCAGGGTGATCCCAGAATAATGAGATGTTTTCTTAAGAACTTTTCCCTAGTGGCGTTTTTTCAGAATTGTGCAAACATTTATTCTGTCCTACACCTCAAAAAGCCCAAAATAACTGTGTGAGACATGTGTCAGGTTTAAAGTGCATTAAAAGTCTTCATTTCTGCAGCTGCTTGTCAGAAGGGTCACCAGTTGGGATGATTTGATTGTGCCTATGCTGAAATGAAACAGGG
Source organism: Molothrus aeneus (assembly GCF_037042795.1). NCBI lineage: Eukaryota > Metazoa > Chordata > Aves > Passeriformes > Icteridae > Molothrus > Molothrus aeneus. The sequence continues at coordinate 22,118,849 of NC_089652.1, forward strand.
AAGTGAAGCCATCAGGCCGCTCACCTGCAGAGAAAGAGCAAGAAAGAGGAGAACAGAGGCACTTGTGAAGGGATCCAACACTGGTGAGGGTGGGGTAAGAACTCCAAGTGTACTCTGTCACCAATGGACCCATTTTAGAAACTGTAGATGCAATTACTTCAGGTAAGCCTATATGTATTTTTATGCAGCTCCAAATTCCATGGCTTTGACATGACCTATCATGTGAAAAGTCTTAAATGCATGTTAGTTATAATCATTTTGCTGTCCTCCATTAAATCTGAAGTTTTTTCAAAAGAGAATTTTAAACTTCATTGCTCCTAGAGCACTACAATGAAGGCAGAAATTACTTAACAGCTAAGCACTAAGCAGAGGTTTGTATTTTTTTCAGCCACAATCAAAGACACTTTGGAATATGTAAAATATGCTAAGTTTTCAGAGCCCATGAATGGAAACCAGAAATAAAAATTTATTAAGTCGTTCAGGTACATTAAATGGAGAAATAATGGCCAGGAAGGTCATGTCACAGTCCTGCATTGGTTGTTTTGTCACTATTTCTAAGTGAAAAGGAGAAACCATCAGAGTTTCAGAACATGGCGTTTAAAAAAGGGCAGAATTCAGTATCTGTTCTCCACGTGAGATGGGATGGTTTAGAATATCATGGGATGGTTTAGAATAAGGAATCTATTAAAAAAAAAAAAAAAACACACATTAAAAAAGGCTATAAGCCTTCACAGTCTTGAGGCCATATAAAATCTTGTTAAAACTCAGACTGTCCTGAGATGTTCAAGAACTTGATGTCTCAAGTGAAATGTGTCCTTACAAGCACATTTAAGAAGGTTTAATACTCTCAACATTTACTAATGCTTTAACAGAAAAGCAGTCAGGTAACCACCTTGACAGTGTTCCTTAAACTTGGACTCCTATTTCATTATAGGAATAACAGAGTACAGGAGAGCATTAGAACAATAAATTTAAATTATTGCTACAACCAACAAGGAATGAGAATGAGAAAGATAGACATTGAAGTGTTTACAGTGCTTGAAGACAAATTTCCAGTCATCTCCACAGTATTTACCTTACAAAAAGTGGCTGCCAAGAACTATTCACTCTTTTTTTCTTGCCTACCCTCATGGAAATATAGACATCTGTAAAGGACAAAACAGATCCACATTAACAATTGCCATGAAAGAGATTATTTCAAAAGTACATTCTTTATGTCATAACATAATTAAATACTAGATAAATATCAATTCAACTATTATTTTCATATGGAACTTAAATGCTGACACAAGAGCCAGTCAATCTTACTAGCCAAATCTGATAAATTTCTTAAGATTAAGATGGGAAAAAGTGGAAAATTTTCACATTAAGGTGGTCGGCTATATTGTAGCTTAATTTATAATTTCCAGGCGTATAAGGCAAGCATAGACAGACCATATGTCTTTTCTTGGCCTTTAAATGCTCCTATTTTCCACTAGACTTGCCTTTTTCTCCATCTATTGGCAACCATACCATTTGCTATTCAGGTGATTGGCTGTTATGAGCCAACTCCTGTTTCCATATGAATAACCACTTTTTTCCCCAATTACTTAAGCTGCCAGCAAGTCACTGGTGTCATGTTCTTTGATGCAAATCTGACTGTCAATAGAGAACAGGACTACATAAAGGAAGAATTTATTATGATACCTTTAGCTTAATATTTTTTGTAAATGCTATTCAGTTTAGCTTCCAAGGAACATGGGCAGCAATGGTCCACAGTAAGAAGTAAGAATATCTTTAATTGGCTTTGTGCTCCACATGCCCTTGTAATCAGCCTTCCCATATGGTAGTCTGAAATAAATTTATCAATCTCAATTTATGTATTTATGTCACTTTAAAAGGTCCATTTTAGTCAATATCAAAATCTATAAAATGTCACATTTAATTTTAAAATTATAATTAAAAGAGTTTGAGTACCGAATATATAGTCTGATATTTGCAATTTTTTTAAATAAGCAGACACACAGAAAAGCATGGGAAAGGGGATTATCTGAGGCAAACGAATACCAGATATTAACAATACAAGAAATAAATATTAATTTTAACTTACTTTTTTAAAAGGTCATTTTTTATTAAATCATTCTTAAGTAGGCTTGGATATTTTTTCACTTAAAGGGAAACAGCTTACATTTTGCAAGCCAGGAGACCTTTTTCTTGAAATGCACCATGATAAGTGTGATCATGGGATAAGGTGCACTCCTGGCTGCAAGCACCATGTTTGACAGTAAATAGCTACAGACTAAACTACTTTCCATTTTACAACTTGCAATATTAAAATTCTAATACAGAACAATAGAAGCAATGTTACCCACTATTCAAAGCTTTGTCCATTTACTGCCTACCTTCAAACCTGTATCATTTCAGGATGCCTCTCCAGATCTCTGTCAAGTAGATTTTCCAAGTGTTGTTCATTTTTTCCAGGTGATTCCAGTTATGCACCATATTAAGCATCTGAGTAATTTTGTGAACACCTGCTTCTGCAATATAGACACCAGCAGCCAATCTTAAAAGAAAGACAAATTCAGTACATATTTAAAACTTCTATTGGTCCTACAAACCTCAGATTCAGTTCTGCATGTTTCCAGGTGCTCTCAGCTCGGGCTTTACCTATCGAATAATTAGCTCCTGTAGTAACTTCTTTTGTAGCAGTAGGTGTCCCTAACAACCACTGCTCTTTTCTTTAAAGGGTTTGTGGATCCATTTTTTTATCATTGGAAACACAATAACAAATTATTCTTTACATAAGGTTGACAGCACTTATCAAAGAGCTGAGACAAAACAAGAAGCAAGCAAAGGGAAGAGAGGTAAACAGTAAAAATATTTCTTTAACAGTCTGCTAAGTAGATTATCTTTGATTGTGCTCATTTACAAATGGGAAAGGTCCTGTCTAATATCTGCAAGCAAAAAGAGAAAATACATGCTAAGCCTAAAATTCATCAGTGAAATATTTAATACGAAATGAAACAAAACAGTAATGTTAAATTGAGTGGGCTTAATTAACCTCAAAAATAGAAACATCTTTTCAAGTTTAAAGTTGTTGTTTAATGACAACCTGGTTTTATTATTATTATTGGGCTAAAACCTGACTTTAGGAGCGTACATAAAATCAGAGCAGCTCACAGGTTTCTCAGATTACTCAAGACCAGGACTGGATTAGACTGCACTATTCAGGATTTTGAATAACACATAAATAAAAATATATGACAGTTGTAATTCATTAACTTTGGTACAGAAGTTAATTAGAAATTGTACAAATAATTTTTATGGGTTTTTTCACCAATGCTTTTTCAAAGACTGATGCCCATTATAATGTGTACACACTCAAGCAAAGCTGGCTGCCACAAACTCTGAAGGAGCATTGCTGATCAGGTACCAGGCATTTAGGCCCTGGAAGGAACAAAGATTTGATTTCACAAAGTTAGGGTACCTGCCTGCTCTCTAGCTGCATAAATGCTTTCAAATCTTTTAAATTCTAATGGACTAATGCAAGGCACAGACTAGCTGGTGCCTACATTTGAAATCTGCTCTCAAACCTCATTTGCAGATTGGCCAGATGGTCATTAGTGTGGAGGTGTTCTCCAGGCAGACTTGCTTTCAGGGCAGGGTTTTTTAAATTTTGGAGGGGGTTGGGGAAGCAGAAAAGGAAATCTTTTTTGGGGTTTGGATTTTTTTTTTCATTTGGGGGGGAGGGTTGTTGAGTTTTTGTTTTTCAGTTAAGATTAGTAACAGCTAGGAAAGGGTGAATAAAAGCTGAGCTACAACAGTATATTCTCTAGTTTGGTGTATTTAAGAAAGTGCTTGCAATTTAATCCAGAGAGACCAATAAACAGAAGACTAAAATAAAAAGGCAGAAGGCTGCAGTGTCAAAGTGCTGTTAAAGTACATGAGAAAAGCAATTCACTTGGGGTTCAATGTAACACTTCTAATAATGAGCTTCCCATATTTAGACACAAGAGATAGCAAATTCAAACCCCCTGGAAAGGATACAATACAGTTATACAACAACATAGCAAACTCTATTTGTTTTGTTATTACTACCTATGCACCCTATGGTTTCTTTAGGGAAGATGATATGATATCTTTATACCATAGTGTGTAAAACAGTCTGAAATCTCTCTTTGACACCAGTAATGCACTAAAATCCTTCCTAAATATTGAAAGACCTCCAACTTGATGCTAAGCTTGATCTTACTCATCACTAAAAAAAATAAATGTTTTGTTACTGCATTTCTCTCTGAGAGGTTTTCAAAATCCTTCCAGTCAGTACATGAGATAGGATACATATTGTCGGGGATAAGTTGTTAAAGTGAATTTGAAATGTGCTTCTCAAAATATCGTTTACACATTTACCAGATGGTAAAATAAACATGTAAATTGTTATCGAGTATACACCAACTTTATACTACAATTTTACCCACTGTAGAAATGGTGTAAAAATGTTGAATATAGTGTTACTTGTTCATTTAATAGTTTATTAACATTTTAAATACATTTGGAGAATAGGTTTGATTTCAGAGAAAAAAAATACTTACAAAAGCAGCATTTCGAGCCATTAATCAGACCAAATTAATGTACTGATGTCTACATTTATCATTTACCTTATCAATAATATAATTAACATAATTATAGTTGGTTTCTACGTATTTGCATATGCATAGATGTTGTGCATGTTTAATGGTATGGGTTTTAAAAGATAAATTTAAGTTGAACAAAGGGCTAAAAAAGGAATTTTAAGAAGTGTAGTTATCAACATCTTAGTTAAATAATGTGCGTTTTGGGATTGTCCTGGATTTGGGATTTGGGTTCAGGATTTGGGCTCAAGAGTTGTTGTAGGTCCCCTCCAACTGAGGGTATTCTATGATTCTGTGATTTGTAACTAGCTGCTATTAGATCAACAGATCACTTTGTCACTGGAATTTCCTCTTTCAAGACCCACCATACACATTCAGAAATAGAAAGATGTGAATACTTTACATATGACAAAGTAGAAGGCGTGTGCTAACAAACCCTCCCTCAAAGAAGAGAGAAATGCAACAGTTTAGCAGATTGCAGGAATTAAAATCTTCAGCTCAAGGAGTAACCCTTGTCTTTCTCTAAAATATGAGGTCCCATGCATATAATCATTAGCTAATGTCCCTGGTAGAAGACAGCAGACAAAGGATTTTGATGGAAGACAGTGGCTTGTATTGGTTATGATTGATCTCTCCTTTTGCAATTCTACTAACCCAGCTCATCAATTAAACTGTGCTATAGCATTTTCTTTCTCACATTTCAGACTATGCCAGCTCCTTTTATTAGAAAAAGAATTTTATTATTTTGCTGTGTTAGATTTAGGATCTTTCCTCACCTATGATGACATATGTTGACTCAGCATATTTTCAGTCTTACGCCCCCAGCAGACTGAATTATTTACTCCTTAGATATGAGCATATCAGTCTTCAAAACATCTAATGATTTCTTTGGTCAATCCACAGTAGGGGCTTGGCTTCTCCCACATCTTGTTGGAATTATTTTTTTCAGAGGCTTTTCACAGCACCTAAATTCAGTCTGACAGCAGCCATGAAGCTCCTGTTTACTATTGCATAGTGGATTTACTATCATATGCCCTCAGCAGTAAGGTGTTATCACATAAATGCAAAAGATACATAATTCTCAAAAGTCCTAGCACAGAGCTAACTTAAGAGATAAGTTGACCTTATTAAAGAATTCTGGAGGAATGTGCATATCTAACAAATATCCTCTATTAGTAGGTGCCACAACATAAACTCTTAACCGTAATTTTCTTTAAATAGTATCACCCCTATATAAGGAGCTACCAGAAAAGTGGTAGACAATAGACTTTAACAAACTTGTCTGGTTTTCTGACTCATACTAATAAAGTCTGTAATTTAAGATTCAGAGGTCAAAACCTGCTCCACACTGGGTGCTTTATCAGTGCTCCAGAAGAATCTTCCAGAGAAAGCCAATTGCGTGTGAGCATGTTTTAAACACCACTTGGAACATCCTGCTCTACAGAATCACAGAATCGTCAAGGCTGTAAGACACCTTCAAGATCATCTGCTGCAACCACCAACCCAGCACCACAGTAAATCACCCCTCAACCATATCCCACATCCAGAATCCCCTTGAACATTTCCAAAAAGAATTCCACCACCTCCCTGGGAAACTTATTCCAATGCCTAATTTTTTTCCAATGCCTAACTCTTTCAATGATTTTTTTCTTTTCCATTATCTAATCTGGAGTTTCCCCAGTACAAAGTAAGGCCATTTCTACTCATCCTTTTGCTTGGGACATGACAAAAGAGGCCAACCCCTATCTCACTACCACCTCCTTTCAAGCAGCTGTAGAGAGCAACCCACCTTTTGGATTATACTCTGCAGATGAAGTATTTTGCAAATATAAACAAAAATGTTTGATGATATTGAAAAGACAGCAATAATAAGGGTTTCATATGGGAATAAATTATAATTTAACTTCATTAAATACCCCAGAATCTCTGGAAAGTTCTGGTTTAGAAATCATGAAGCAGAAACGTAAGTTCAAACTTGAAGAAATAGTCTAAATGAGATAGGGAGAAGATGGATGTACACAAACAGCCGGTGTTCAATAGCACACAATTACCAGCCTACCCCTATTATGAATTAAGGAAAATATATGGAAGCTTAAAAGTCTGACTACCAAAATTCCTCATGCATTCAAGGCACGCATTGGCTTTGGTGTACACACAGGTACTACAGACTGAAACACTAAACATGAGAGGGAGCTGCCGAAGAAAGCAATGTCTTCAAAGCCTGAGCCATGGAGAACCAAACACCTCTGCCAACTAACTTCGAAGCAGAGCCTGAGCCAACACTTCTGTAAAGACAGGGTGAGCACTGAAAACTTGTAGCATATGCTGCTATTTACATAACTAATTGTAGCATGCACAGTCAAAAAACAGCCTCTAGCTTTAGCATATACATGCAAAATAATTGATTTTATTATGTACAGAAAATTAGAAGCTGTCAGAAACAAAGCCACTAGTAACAGCCGCGAGGAAGAATTTCGAATTTTCATCGCCTAGATTGCAGAGGCTAGTCTTCACACAGTTGTGAGGTTTACAGCTAGAATATAAATCTAGACAAGATTCAGTGACAGCTGATACCCTATCCAAGCTTTCAGTAAAACTGACATACACACACCATAGACTGATGGAGGAGACACTCAAGAAAAATATTCCCAGTCTCAGACTAGCTGTGGTTTGTCATTGCAGGCATTGTAATACAAGATTAAACTCTGCAAAGGACATTGCAAATATAATAATAGCAACCTAATCTTGCACAAAATAAAAAGAAAGAAAAATATGATGGCATGGAATAAAAGCAATAGCTGAGATGCTCCTAAATCTCTGATGAATAATAAGAGGACACCAAGTTGGGAAAAATACAGAAGAAAAAGCGGCATTATGCTGTTTTTCTATGGGAAAAAAAAGCCAAACCAAAAAACATGAACCTCAGTGTTTCTCAGGCAAAACAGCACATATGTGTAACCAAAAAAAATATGCATAATAGTTATAGAATGTTCTTCTATCATTCAGAAGTAATATTATTTGAGACAATATTTAATCCTATAGATTGGCTCTATATTGGCTTAACATGACACGCTTTTCTTGCAATTACAGAGCGGATGACAACTTTTCACAAGTTTAAACATTTTTATAAAATAATAAATTTTAAGTAGGTTATTTTAAGATATTCTCTTGCCAGTAACCTTTTTGAAAATGGTGTTAAAATTCTATATTTTTTTTAGTCAAAAAGCTATTACAAATCAAAGTTAGATCAGCAGAGGCCCCATAAATTATAATGCAACACCCATAAAAATAGGACTTCACCTGTAACCAGCTGCTGAAGAAAAAACTCAGAAACGGACATTGATAATACAATTAAAAATGTTAAAAATGTTTTACATTGTAGATTCTTATTAAATATGTCATGTTAAATGTCTTATATGAGGTAAACCCTTTACAATCACAAAAAAAATGTATGTAAATGTAAATTTAGAAGTTTGGGTGCAAAAGAAAACAGCCTTGCATGGATCTCCTCCTCTTCAGTAATCCTGAGCAAGGCTTTCTTGGTTTGAGCATCCTCCACAGAAGGAGCTGCAAGAGAAAGCACTCGTCTGCATGCCCGGGTTCTAAACACAAGAAGCACGGAAGAGCCAGTGCAGTGCCCCCCAGTAAGGAAAAGGATGGTGGAGAGAAAGGCAGGGTCTGGAGCTCCTGGGAAGCTTTGGACATCGAGCAGGGGAAGAGACCAGAGGCTGCCTGGGGACTACTGGTGTATGTGCTTGGAGCTCTGCTGCTTCCCCGCGCAGGAACTCAGCAATCGCATGCATTATCCTAAACAGCTCTGGAGAGCAGGTTTGGGGTTAGCGATAAGCCCGTCTCCTACCTGCCTGTGAAAGGGATCACCAGCTTCCTGCTGTCCTGCCCTTGCACCCACCAGCCTGGCAGCCTTTCCCATGCAATAGCACCGTCACCATCCAAGTGACTTCAGAGAGCTGAGCTGACAGCAAAACAACCCTCGTGAAAAGGGTTGAGTACACAGAACTACACTTGAAATCTCCTAGATCCTTATCCTGAGGCAACTGTAGATATTAAAACAAAGTCAAAATTAAATATAGCTACTGTTTAGCACATTGTGTATTTAGCACAGGCATTGCCCTTGTCCCTCTATAACTGGGAAATGTGACCGCAGTGACAGAACTGCATTTTAATTACCGGGAGAAAAAAAAAAAAGCCCCAAAACCCACAACAGAGAGTACTGCCAAAGCAGAAGAGACTTGGGCCCTGATCCTAAAAAAACTTATGTGCACATATACACTAAACTTTACACTGTTACAGGACAATCATTTGTGTTGCTTCTCCAGTTACAGTGTATTTTAAAAATAAACATATATCAGTAATGGACTGATTTGGGGTTTGGCCTTTTAGGTTACATCTGACTAAATGGCTTATGGGGCAATATAGTCCTGAAGAAATCTTACCTGCACATGTCGTTAAAATAAATTACATTCATTTTATAGGCCCATATTTTATTTCTGCCATTGCATTTCACATTACTTCAGTTTATATCTGCTTATACAAATGAACCCATTTGCAATGTTTTTAAAAATTATTTTAAAATAATTTTTATTTATATAGTGATGAGAAAGAAGTTATAAGTGAACAGTATATAGAAATACAGCAACTGAAACACTGAAAGATTTAAAAATACAATGCTAAATGTTAGCATCAGAAGATTTTTAGTATTAAACACAAAGAAAAAATGAGCTACACTAGATAACACTTCAAAGAAGGTGAAAAGGATTTGGGCATTACAAAATCCTAAACACTTAGAAGAAGAATTGAAATATCTGGTTAACTCCTTTCTACTCAATTTCTGAGCAACGCTTTTAGATTAAAAGAATATAGCTGGCCTAAATATTGCCCCCAAAAGGGGGCAAGTTCTTGTATTACACACACCAAACAATTTGCTTTTGATTCAATCATTAAGACAGTTAATTCATCAGAATTGACCTTGACAATAAGCAGAAAGGAAGCTTCAATTTTTCTTACAATCTAAACCGTGAAAAACAAAAATGTAAGTAGAGTAAGATATCTGTTGATGATTTCATAATTATGTTACCACATGAGAAACAAATTTGTATATCAGGTTGTTTATCAGTTAGTACTTGGTCCTATTCTTTCCATCAAGCAGCACCTGCTTTGGTTAGTATCTAAACCACAAGAGGAGACAATCAGATTGTTTCAATACAAAGCAGTATTGAACCACTGAAGCCCATGAAATGACATAACTATGCACCAGATGAGGATTTAATCCATGCTATTCTGACCCTAACTCTGCAACAAATGTCATGCTCAATGCATAACTGAAATAACTGCTCAATACTGTGCCCAAGAATAGTCATTTAGAACCACAAGCACTGGAGATTTTTCAGTGAGATTTTCATAATTTCTTAACACAGGTGACTAAACCACTTGGAGATTTTTGAAAATGTCCCTACCCTCATCATTCACGCATGATAGGTTCCAAAGGAAAGTCAGGAACCAATAATAGAAAGCAAAGCCCTTTACCTCTTCCTCAATAGCCTGCATCTAATTCAAGGGAAAGTTTCCTTCTCCTTATGTAAGAGCAAATTGAGCTTCCAGGAAAGAGTTCACACAGAGCTTAAAGTAACACCTATGTACAAGCCCCTCATGCTTTAAAAGCACAGTGGGAAAGCAGTGGGAATGTGGGGAGAGGGGAGATGCCCCGAGGGTTTGCCGAGGGGGGCTGCAGTGCGGGGAGCAGCTCTGTCTCTGTCACTCAGCTGGTGATGTGCAGGCACCGACCGCAGAGCAAGAGGCAAAACAGGAGCTGCTCCTGCCAGGCCCTCGAGTGGACTTCCCAGACAATGCAGGGTGAGCCACAACTTCCCCCAGGGATAGGGAGCAGCCACCATATTTCTGCAGTGTCTCCAGCAGGAGGTCTGGGACTGAAGGGTGAGAGAGCAACACCGATATTTTTGAGTTGGAAGTCAAAAATGTGACAGCAAACATTTCCACAAAGGGAAATAAGCTTTAATCAGGATGTTGATCAATCATAAAATACATATTTTAGCTTACATTTATGATTTCAGTTTAATTCTTAGTGGGTGGGTGTCTTCATCTAAACTAGGACACCTTTCAGCAGCATAAAATTTCTCTCAACTCAAAATATCCATGTTGCTCTTTCACCCTTCAGTCCCAGACCACTGTCTGCTTTCTGGATAAACAAAAGCAGCCAATGTGTAACCAAATATGGTTAAAGAAAGAAGCTTACTTACAAAACTGAATTTCATAGCATGGCCCACAGAAATTGACATGACTTTTAGAAAGTTTAATTTATGTGCCAGTGCCATCAGTTTAAAAAAATTACTCAAACAAGCCAAAAAATTATATTTCAAATTACTGAAGTGGGAGCTTGGATGATGTGCTTTGGTAACTCATCAATGTTTCTACTATATTTTTTAAAAAAATCAAATTATTAAGTGTATCCTAAATCAGTCAGTCACTTCAAGGTACACGACTATCACAATTATTGAAAAAGGCCTTGATCCTGAAAACATTTATGTCTGTGAATTTTTAGACAAGTGAATAGTCTTTGTAGGACTGACCTCTTACTTTACGTTGTTCACACATATGAACTCATATGCACGATCAGAGACTAAGGCAGAAATACACATTTACAAGCTATCAACATTTTACCTAAAATGTCTCTTAAAACAGATTCAAAGTCATTATCAGCTGTTTCTTATTTAAAGCTTAATATCTGTGTAATAGTATAGACAGTTTTACACAGAAATATCTGAAGGTTTTCATCTTTTTTGCCTTTGGTTTCAAAAAAAAAAATTGGCCTAAAAAGTCATCTTAAGACCAAGATCATTCATACTCATATCAGGCCCTTAGAATTAGAAACACTCCAACTATGAAAAATCACAGTGATAGCATGAATAAAACATCGCTGGCTTTATTGTGTAATATATTTTATAAGGTCAAAAGTTACATCTAATCAGCAATGGCAGCCTTGGATTCTAATGGATTCATAATTATCCTACATCCAAGAAGTAAAATATTACATGTGCTCAAAAATTTAAGAGTTAAATACATATATTTCAAACAATATCTGGCTTTTTCAGGCATAAATCTTTGAACAAATGGGCTTCAAGGGACCATGCTCTGAAATAAGCGATGCTTTTGTCTGCATTTCCAGATTAATACCCATTCTGATAAAAGCATGAAACGTTACCAGTAAGCTGTGTGGCTCTCCAGACCTACCACAAATATATTATCTGGAAAGAGCTGGGTACTGAATGCAAACAGTCTGCTGCCTTCCCTCTACTTATCACTCTGCTGTTTCAATATTTTTTCTTTGACTTTGCCCCCGTATCTTAGCAAGCGACACATTCCCTACTGAAAACCACATTTATGACAAGTTTTAATACTTGGAAGGAAAACTTGTGTCCATTCTGCACAGAAAGTACCTGGAAAGTGTACTTTCATGCAAAATCCTTTCTTTCTGCTTTTCCCAATACACACACATTCTTTTTTTGCATCACAGAGATTTTAAAATTGTCTTATGCAATTTAAATAAGATTTCCAAAAACGGTAACCTTTTTACAGGGAAAAATCAGAGCATTTCCAGTTGACAAAGTAATTTGTGAGGGCCATGCAAAGCACCTGAAAAAACAGACTGCAATGAAAACCATTTTAACTATAGCAACAGCACTCTGCATAATGTTAAAAGGAAAATTATGCAATTAGGTCTCTTATCAGACTTATGAAAATTCAGACTATGCCATTTGGGGAAAAAAAAAAAAAAGAAAAATCATTGTTCACCACATCTCCCTTCAGCACTACCTAGAGGAGGGAAGTGATGACCAGACAGTGAAAATTAAGAAGAACGTGTCCCACCTTATGCCTATTCTGCCAATCTGTCTCAGTTGTTCTTCTAGCTCCATAGGTTTACATGATTTTTTTCCCTATTTTTTTTTTCTTTTTTCTTTTTTTTTTTATGCTGACAAGTAATACAAGACAGATTCTTGCCTTCTTAGGATCTTGCAATCTAGTTTAGACATAGCACGTCAAGTGGTGATGAAAGAAGGTTAGGGTGGGTTTGAAAAGATGAGGATTCCAACAGTAAACGATGCAGAGACATCAGTTTGGTAATGTACACATGTTTTGCATGATTCATTGGACCAAAATGGCCAAAGGAACTTAAAAAGCTGTCAAAGGCATCTTTACCTCTGACCTACCTAGTCATCCATCTGCTTCCTCATACTGTCAATCAAAACCCTCCCATCCTTATCACTATTCTATTACACACATTTTCCACAACCATTTCTCCTCCAGCTCTTAAAAAATATCTTAGCAAACATTTCAATCAGTCATTAAAAACCTTGTTAAAATATGCAATGTGTCATCAAATATGCATAGCGTACTCGTGCAAAATCTGTAGAGAGTAATGTATTACATTTGATATAGTATTAATGTCAAACATCATAGAAAGTATTACCAATAGGAACTTTGAATTACTTTCTACAGATTGAAGCTTGATTTTGTGTTATATTAAATAAAGGAAGGGCAATTGAATAGATTATTTTACACAATAATTAAATTAAAACCCATTCAACATACCTAGAATAATAATACAAACTACACGTAAAATTCATGCAATTAATTGCTCTTCTAACAAATTCATACACGGGGCTTTGCTTCAACCAAACTGCACGCGCTTCACTTTAAACATGCCGGGTCAGAACCCGCGCATTCACTCCTCAGTGAACGCAAACAATTTAACGGGTTGGTAAACATATGTTTAGCAAATATACAGGTGCACCTCTAAAAATGTTATTCTAAAAAATTATAATAGTAATAAAGTGACCTACCGACAGGAAATAGCCTGTTTAACTTCTGCAGCCCTTATCTCTTCCAGTCTCTTGCACAAATAGTTATGGAATTATCCTGTCGAAATAGTTATGGAATAACATCAGCCACTCACACACAGGAAAGAATTTTGTTCAGACCTGTCACAGTTACGTATTTATTCCAGACCCGCTGGATAAGCCCCGCTAAATAAAACCTGGTGGAGGCTCCCTGAAAAGCGGTCTGTCCGGGGTGACTGCCCGGCGGGCAGCAGCCCCGGCACGGCGGCGGCAGAGGGGACGCGGGCGGGGAACGCCGCGGTGCCTCGGGCCGCTCCCCCTGCCCTCTCGGGGGGCAGCGCAGCGGGACTGGCAGCGGCCGGGGGAGCAGGGGCGGCTTTTGCTGGCCGAGAGCGGGGAAGGAGGGTCGGGAGCACTCCATGGGTTATTTAGGGTGCGGGAAGCCCCGGGCAGAGCGCCGGGACAGCCCCTCACGGCGCCGCGGAGGGGGCAGCTGGGGCCCGCCGGAGGCGGAGAGGTGCGGGCGCTGCGCGGGGGGACGCGTGCGGCGCCCCGGCCCCCGCCGCCTGGGAAGAGGCGCCTGGGGAAAGGCGCGCACCGCCCGCGCTGCTCCGAGGGGCGGTCCGGGGGCACTGCCCTCACGGCCCCTCTCCGGGTGGGGTCCCGGGGCAGGGCCCTGAGCCCGACGGCACCGCGGGGCGGGCACCGCTCCCCGCAGCTGGCACAGGCCGGCGGACGCCCGGGCCCTCGAGGGCGGCGGAGGCGCTGGGAGCTCAGGGCCCCGCTCGGGGCCCGCACCTTGGCGGGGGTGGAGGGGACGGAAAGCAACTGGGGCTCTCAGGTGTCCCCCGTCAATACCGCGGCAGGACAGAATACCTCTGACGGCTCCACACCGCGCTTTACCCACCGCGGAACCGAGAGCAAGCCCGGCCTGTTACCCCAGCCCCTGCGGACCCGGTCCGCGCAGGTGCCTGTCCTAAAGCCCACAGGTGGCTGTCTCTACAGGGGGCAGAGTCCCGGGAAGGTCGCCGAGGGAGAGGTGGCGCTGCAGGAGTGGGGGCTCCGCTCCGGCGCATAGGGCAAGCTGCTCCCCGAAAGGGGCCCCGCCTCGGGGGCACTGAGGGGCTCCGCCAGGGCAGCCCCCGCCCGGGGAAGGCGAGGGGAGGCTGCAGGCGGGCAGCGCGGCGTCCCTCGCCTCTGCTCCGACAGCGATGGCACCCCCCGCCCCGCGCCAGGCACCTCTCCCGCCTGCAAAATGCTGTCAGGGTTTTTAAGCGTCAAACACAGGGATAATTATAAACCTCTAAAAACCGACGGGGTTTCATCTCCCTCTTTCACCCACTGCAAACCTCCACGCTTGGCCACGCGGTATAAGCGCTGTCCCCTACGCTCTTCCACCCCCCCAAAAAAGGACAAACGCGGGGCAAGCGGACCGGCTCCGTCAGGGAGAGCAGCGGAGGGACTCCCGCTCCAGAGCCCCGCGGTGGGCCCAGAGCGAAAGAGCCCCCCAGCCTCTTCCCCCTGGTCCCACCCGAGCCCTTACAAATCGGCGAAGTGCTTTTTCCAACACGACGTTAACGTTTTGCCAGGTTTATTTTACTTGTTATACACAGACGATACAAACGGGCAAAAACCGAAACATTTCTCAATGGAGCATGTACTGGTATAAATTATTCAGTTCCACAGACGTAACAGAACAAATATAAAAATCACAACATTCGATTTACAGAAGAGTCAAAAATATACACACGTTTATGACCCTGAATTTCTATTAGGAAATTTCCCCGTCGAGTGTAATCTAGACTGAATATTTAGCCCGATGCATATTTCAGTTCGTAATTGGTTTGTTGTTTTTTTTTTTTTTTCTTCCATATAAAAATGCGTTAATTGTATAGATTTGCTACTCAAAATTCGAAGACTTATTATTCTGCTTCGCCGGGGAGGGAGTCCTGGAGGGATATTACTTCTCCTTCAATAGTATAATAAGAGATTTACAAGGATGATCACTCTTTCGATGTGCTTTTGATTCCCCAGGAAGTCAGATCTCGGTTAGCTACTTTATGAAAAAGTCAATTCCAAAACTAAATGCAGTAAAATATACAACTCACAACTCATCTTCACTGGACTACACTATGGTTACCAACAATTCAGTCGTCTATATCTTTTTTTCTTTTTTTTTTCTTTTTTTTTTTTAGATTATTCATTACAAAGATTTACAGCAATATAAAGAAAGACGGGGGAACTGCAAAGAAATTTGAAAATAGTTTGTTAGCATATTTGGCACCTGCAGGGACCAGTAATGGATTTGGCACTTGGGGGCAGGGGAAGGGGGATTCCACAAAAATAATAATATTGCTGATCTCGAGCTATTCCTTTCAAAGAAAAAATAAGAGGCGGTTAATTTTGTTTCCGGAAGGCGTTATGCCCCTTTAATCGACTTTCCTATGAGACGTATTTCTGTTCTTTTGAAGGGAAAGCTGAGCTATTCCTTAGCTGTGTTAGCCCAGGGCGCCACGTAATTATTTCATGCGAGGAATTGGAGAGAAAGTGAGAAACCCATTACCTGCTGCTACAGCTATGGACCACCGACATTTCCAGAGGCATTTAGGAAGAGTGTTTACCTGGGGAGGGGCACGAGGAAGAGGGAGCAAGGAGCGGGGAATGGGGTAAAGAAATTTAAACAGGATCTAAGTTCTGTGACTTAACAATGAAAACAAAACAAAAAAAAATTCCAAACAAATAAATAAACCGAACCAAAGAAAAGTAATCTGTTACAATAAAATAAATACTATGTACAGGCATTTCACAGGCTGTTTTCCCCACTATTACTGTTTCCCCTAGAATCCATCCGTGGTAAAAGGAAGGAAGCGCTGTACGATTTGAGAGTCTAAGCATCCTACTGATCAGTGGGTTTCGGTGCGGCAGTGCCCCCCGCGCCCCCGGGGCGCCGCCGGACCGGGCCGGGCGGGGAGCGGGGCGGGGAGGCGGCGGCGGCCGCGGCTCAGCCTGCCTGCCTCCCTGCCGGGCCGGGGCACGGATGGGGCAGCTAGGGGCGGGGGTCAGTGCGCTAACGCGGAGGAGTTATTGTGCAAAAGGACGGCGGGCCGGCGGCCGCGCCTAGCTGTGCGAGTAGAAGCCGTAATAGCCGATGTCCTTGGCGCAGGTCTTTTCGCAGTCCCGCTGGGTAAGCACCTCGCTCTTGAGGGGCGAGGAGCTCTCGGACACCGGGGTGTCCGAGGGGGAGATCCGCCTCCTTTTGGCCTGCTCGTAAATCCCAGAATCGGAGGAGTCGATGGACTTAATGGACGACGGCGTCTCGATCCAGCTGGAGTCGGACAAATCTTTGGGCTTGGAGTCCTCGGCACCCGGCAAGGGGGACCGCTCGGGGGCCAGGCTCTCCGCCTCCTCCCCCAGGTAGGGGTTGCCGGCGGCCATGCGCGCCGCCGCCGCGCTGTTGGGCCAGCAGGAGAGCACGGAGCCCGACTTGCTGCAGTACTGCGGGGGGCTGCGGGCCCCCCAGCCCGACGGGTCGGCGTAGTAGCCCAGCGGCCGCCCTGCGCAGCCGGCCGCCTGCAGCGGCAGCGCCTTGACGCCCGCGGCCGCGTAGGACAGCAGCGTGGCCGCGTTGCCGGCGAAGTCGGTGGCCGTGTCGTAGGCGGAGGCGGCGAAGTCGAGGCGGTTGTTGGCGGGGGCGACGAACCAGCGCTGCGGCGAGGGGGCCCCCGGGTCCTCGGCTTGCTGTGGGGAGAGCAGCCCGTTGGTGTGGGGCACGCTGCGGTCGGCGCCGGGCCCCGGGCCGGCTCCTGCCCCGGGATGGAAGCGGGACTTGGCGTAGTTACTCACGAACTGGTCCTGGAGGAAGGAGCCGGCCATGGCGTAGCGGGCCCCGGGCACGATCTGCGAGCGGGGCGAGTCGTTGGGGGAAGGCGTCAGCCGGTCCATGTCGCAGCCCGTGTAGATCCTGCCCAAGAGAAGGGGAGAGAGCTGGGTGTCCGCCGCAGCCCGGCGCCCTCCTCGGCGCGGCACCCGGCCGAACGCGGCCCTCGGGGGACGAACGGGACGGCGCCGTCCCAGCGCGCTCCGGCCCTGCCCGGGAGCCTGAGCTCCCCTCCGGGCTTGGCCTTTGGCATCAGCAGTGCCGAGGGCCTTTAACGGGGAAGAGGAAAGACGGGGGCAAGCATGGAGAGCAAATCTTTCGGAACCGGTTGGCCATTCCTTGACGGGGCTGAGATCCCTCTCTCCGGTCCGAACCCACAACCCAAAAGCGTGGAATCCCGCGCGGTGACACGCTGACCGGTCCCAGCACACGTGCAACAGGCAGCCAGCCCGGTCATTTGCCGCGAGCAGCATGAGTGGCAGACTACGGAATTCTATCGGCTGTTTAACACTTATTATTGGGAGTCACAGACGAACCATCAACATTTTACTGAGTTTAAATTAAGCTAATCTTTAAACACCTACTGTAGGAAATGTAAAGCCAGACACTTCCAGTGTTCCCTGCTTGGCCTATATATAATTCTCCCATGCTGGGCTGCAATTTGCCATTATAAAAACTTTAATGGATGAATAACTACTATCTGTATTTAATTCAGGCTAAAACTGTGCTTTAATTAACCCTCCACGCCTCCTGGAATTTCTTATCCAAAATAAACTTGGCCCTTAAACAAATTCAACGTGCTAGACAACATTGAAGCTTCCCCCTCCCCCCCGTCTCCTTTCAAGTAACGCCCTATAAAGTTTTTTTCCTATCAAAAAGGGAAAAGCACTTTTGGCTGGGGCCGAAGGCCTTTCCCAAGGCCTCACATACTCTCGCAGAGCTCCCGGAGAGCAGCCAGGCTCGGCTGCCGCCCTCTGTGACACCAGGGACCGCCGCTGCCCTCCCAGTGGCGGACCTGCTCTCCGCCACAGCCTCGGCGACCCCTGCCCCTTGGGGAAAGCGACCGCACCACAAGCGGCTCCCTGGGGAGAGCTGGAGCTCGGCCCCGGGCCCCTCTCGCACTAGTTCAGCTCTGGGCGTCGTTTCCACCTTTGCCCTGCAAGCCTGCTGCTGGTGGCTGCCGGACCGCGGTCCAGCGCAGAGGCTCAAGCAGGCGCTCAAGATACGCACGGGACAAGGCGCTCCAGGCCAATTGAGGCCGCTTCCCCCCACAGTTTATAGACGAAAAGGTTTTCCTCCTCAAAGCCGGGGGCCCGTCCAACAGACCAGAGCTTGCTGCGGGATAGCCAAAATCCCTGCCGTCTGCTCCTGCGGGTGTACGGGCAGCCCTGCGGCCGCCACGTCCCGCTGCCCCAAGCTGGGCAGGGGGATGCCGGGCGGGTAGTAGCCCAGGCCAGGGGAAGCCTGCCTGCAGGGCCTGCAGGCCGGGATTGCCCCGTTTTTGTCCCGAGGGCCGCGAAAGGCGGCGGCGGGGGCCGAGTGTTGATGCCGCCCCGCAGCCGCAGTCGGAGGGGCACCGGCCGCCTGCGGCGCGGGCATCAGGGCCGGGGTCAGACCGCTGGGGACGCCTCGGAGGCGGACGGGCAGAGGCAGAACAGGGACAAACCGCGATTAAAACTTCCGAGGCTTTAGCTCCACCCAGAAGGGAGAAGGAGAAAAAAAATTCAACCCCGGCGAAGAATAAAACGAGACGAAGACATTTCCCTCCGGACCCCGGCTCTGCGGACCTCGGAACGATGCAGACCCGGCGGGTTGCCGGGGACCGAGCCCCTGCTGCTCCGGTGCTTCTTTCGGAGCCCTTACGCGCAAGTGGAACGGAAGCTTGGAAAGAGGCGCCAAGATACGTGCCAGGAAAAACCAACCACAAAACCGCCGCAAGTGCCAAAGCGAAATGCGGACTCGGGTGCGGGCAGCGCGGCCCCGGGCGCGGCAGCGGCCTCAGGGCTGCGCAGGGCCTCGCCGCAGGGACAGCCCCTGTGCGGGAGCGGGCGTGTGCTTCCCTCCCGGAGGGCTCTAGGAAAGCCTGACATTACACATCTCGGTGTGAGATGAGCCAGCCCTCATCCTAAATCTCCCCCCTTTGACATGTGTGTGCAACCGGCAGAAGGGTAGTAAAAATCCGGTTTACTTACGTGTCATAATTGTCTCGGAATCCTTTTGCGAAAGGGTTGTGATCTATTTTCAGCTGTGTGATCTAGGGAAAGAGAGAAGCAGAGCACACGTTGTGAAAGCCTGAAAAATATACCACACTGCAGCCAACACGTTTTTAAAGGACCAAGCTTTACTCTAGTCAATCATACTGCCTTTTAACCGTGAAAAATCAGCTCTGGCATGCTTATAGACTTCACAGTCTAACTTTAAGATTTACGTTGTTGTAAAAAGTACGAAAAAAATCAATATTTAACCCCATATTTTGAGATGTGTTCAGCATTCCTAGTGCATGGGTATGAATATGCTGAAATCCAGAAATTAGGCAAAACGTACAGCAGAACGATAACTAGGAGTTTGCATTTGCATGGAGCAAAATAATTAAAGCGAGAACGTGGACTGAACATATGTCATTTGAAAAGGGGGCACCAGTCTGTAGCAAAGCCAGACCACTCCGAAACGCATCCAGGCATTAACGAGCTTTTAATTTGAGGAAGTTGCTCCGTCACCCCCGGCGCAATCAATGAGGATGTTAATTGATCTTTGCAGACTTAAAGCTTAAGCTAACAGCTTAACAGCTAACTAAGCTGTTTCCGACTGGGAGATAAACGCTGCGGGCCAGCGCCCAGCCCCGGGCGGAGGGGCAGGATCGCGCCCATCCTGGCGGGAGGGCGATGCCGCTGCGGGCACCCGGAGGGGGCTCCTGAGGCGAAGGCGGCCCGAGCGGCTACGGCCGCCCTGGAGATGGCCAGGGAGGGCTGGCACAAAGCGGGGAACAGGGAGCCCCATCTCCCGGCGCCGGAGACCCGGGGTAGTGGGCAGCAGCCGGGCCATCCCCGGTGGGCTGCCTTGCGGGTAGCGGGGGGACCGCGAGGGGAATAAACCAGGGAGCTCTTTACATCGGTGTTTTGGTAGGCGGTGACGGCAATGAACTGTGTCTCGGGGAACGTGAATGTCTGCACTCTGCCCGGCTGGTTGGTATCCTCCGTCCCGTCTTCGTTCACCTCCACCACATGCAAGCGAGGTTGGTACTTGTGAAGGGACTGCAAAACCACCATCTGTCAGGCATGGCAAAAGGAGGGAGGGGGACGCGGGGAGAAAAGAAGAAATTAGAGCGAGAAGGACGAGGAGAGCGATGCCCGCTGGCCGCCGCCTCCCCGGGACGGTTGCGGACTTCCCCGGCCGCACCGGACAGCGGTGTCAGCTTGGGCAACGCGCTCAGGGCCGACGAGGCCCGTGGCAAAATGAAATGGGAGGACTTTCTCACCACCACCCCCCTTTTATTTTCACCTAACGACACGATCCAAAAAAAAAAAAAAAAAAAAAAGAAAAAAAAGAAAAATACACGTCCTTTCGGAAACGATAGGATTTTAACTGAAGAAATAAAAATAATTCTGGCAGCGTCTGCATTCCCCCACTGACCTGCCCGTTGTTGTTTGATGCTCCTTTATTGTTTGTAAGTTTTAATTTCCCAAAGGAGATTTCCTGACGCATCCAGTGGGCTCCCGTGTTGGGGGAGTCGGGATGCATATACACCCGGTTTCCTAAGCAAAACAACAAAAAACACAACCACATCACAGTTCTAGTCTGTACCCCGGTTCTGCTGCTGCATCTGCACATGAGGGTGAAGAACCCCGTTAAGTGGACAATATTTTACTGCCAAAACTCCCTTAATTTTAAACGAAAAGGATTAAAACAGCTTTTTCCGAACACCTTTTACTTTCTCCTCCACCCTCCTTTTTTTCTATTTTTTAAAAAAAACCATCGTTGGCCCATTTGCGTTTAAGAAGTCGCCAGAGCCAGTCCGCAAAGGCATTAATTAATCATTCTCACCTACATATGTGTCGGGAAAAGTGTTAATTGGAGGAACTTGCCTTGTACATTGGTGTCCGCCTTGCCGCAAGGAACCCATTTGCCTCCCTGAAATCTCCAGTGATTGGGGTCCGCCAAAATTACATCCACAAAAATATTGTAGTGAGCCGTAGGGTCGAGACCAGAAATATTAAAGCTTAGGAAAGGGAACATGCGCCTATAAAAAAAAAAAAAGAAAAAAAAAAGAAAAGGGAAAAAAAAGAAAAATAAAGGGAAGAAGGAAAGCAAGCCATCGGCAGCGACAGGCACACGCGGAGCACCCAGCCGTTGTGCTTTATCCTCACGGCTCCCGATAGCAACTGGGAAATAAAAATCAAAAGAAGCCCGCTCCCCGGAGTGCCGAGCTTTCCCGCGGGGAAGGGCTGAGCGCAGCGGGCGCGGGAACTTGCGGGGAGGCAGAGAGGGCTGCCCCGGTAGGGACCGGCTCCGGCGGGAACGACTCCGGCGGGGACCCGCACCGGAGCTCCCGGCGACCAGGGCAGGGGCCCCGGTGATGGGGGACGGCTCCGCCGGGGCGGCGGAGGCTCCGGGCGGCTCCCCCGGCGAAGTCCGCGGCTCAGCCCCGACACCCAGAAAGGTCCGCGTGGTGGCTTACCTTCCCTGCTTCGTGATGATCATCTCCGTCTGGTGCCGGTGAAATTTCAGCCAGAGTGGCCTGTTGCACAGGTAGACCTGAGCCTTGCCGGGAACCAGCCCCGGCTGGGTGGAGGAGAACTGGTAGAAAGGTGCCCCTTGGTAGGAATGGCCATACTGCTGGGGGTACGGGTAGCCCGCCGTGGGGTAGCCTTGCGGAGAAGAGTTGGACAGGAGGCTGTTATAAGCTCCGTTGGTGATCACAGGATGATGAGCCATGTAGCGGCTGGGGCTGGCGATGGAGAAGGCTGGGTGAGCAGGTCCATGCTGGCTGGGATAAGGGAACATGGTACTAGGAGCAGAGGCAGCAGACTGGGGCTGGCTGGACTGAGAGAGCAGATAGCGATCTGCAGCAGATCCATCGAAACTGTGACGAAGCTCAGAGACCCCGTCCAAGACGGGAGAGAGTTTATTTCTCTGGACGTCCCCTGGTGTGTCCTTGGAGTCAGGAAAATTGTCTGTATCTGACTGATTCGTCATCCCCCTGGTAATTTTTTTCAAAGGTGAACTTCTCTCCAGGTTGTCAGTGGTCGAGATAATGGGATGATCATGCAAGGCAAGCTCAGATCCGCCTGCATGTGGGTAACTGCTGCTCACATTGAGAAATTTCTTGGAGAGCATGATAGAGGGAGAAAGACAATGCTCCAGCTGCATAGCTCTAGCACCACAGTAATAACCCTTCAGTCCCTGGATCTGAAAGGGCTTCCTAGTATCAGAAGCTAGACATCCTGGGACCCACACTAGGCAGAAAGCACTTCATCTACCAAATGCTTCCCAAACGTTTGATTTACTTTTTTTTTTTTTTTTTTTTTTTTTTTTTTTTTTTTTTTTTTTTTTTCCTCCCTTCCCAGGGAGAAGAGATTGGCCAATTGACACTATGCAGCAATCAGGAAAGACTCACTTTTGATCTTGCTGCTTGTGGAGAGGATGAAACGGCTTCTGCCATTGGTTAACCGCTGACAGTAATTTAATTAGATAGACATTAATTAGGATAATCACCTGGCTCCTGGTCGCGACGATCATGGCAAATTGAAGGAGATGATTTTATTGTGAGATAGAAGGAAGGGAAAGGGGGAAGGGAATAGTGTGTTTGCTGTGAGAGCTCATTATTGTGTGACCTTTCTAGCTTTTTTTTTTTGCTTTTTTTTTGACTACGGCTGCAAAATAAATCCGAACCCTGCGATTCCCCAAATATTGCGCGCATGTACCCCACCTTTGTGCGTCAGGGAGAAGAGCGGGTCCTGGGCGCTTTGGGGAGCGATGGCGAGGGGAGCGCGGGGCTCGGCGGCCGCTGCCCTCAGCTCACCCCCGCGGTTTGTCCCCAGCGGGGCGCAGTCCCTCTCCCCCAGCTCTTCTGAGCGATCCCCGGCGCATCGCCCCCACCCTTCCCACCCGTGCCTGTTTCGCGGGGGAAAATACACCCTCCGTCCCCGCTGACAGTGGCCGCGTATCATCTCTTTTAACTTCTGAAATAATCATAAGCCCCGCAGCCGAAGTGCCCTAATGTATTTGCCGCGATGTTTACGGGTTCTTTAGTAAATAAATATTTTATCTGGGAGCCGTAATGCCTGAGATTATCAGCAAAACAGCGTGGAAGGCGTCCACCTCCCCACCGTCTCCGGATTTCTTTCCTCTCGGTGCCTGCTTTCCCTCAGTGACTCAGTCCCGCGGGCAGCTCTCGGGAGGGGCAGATTTCTGGCAGCGCCCTTGCCAGGGGCCGCGGCCCGCCCCGGCCGCGGGGTCGATCGGAGCTGAGAAACCCAAACCTCGATGGTGCTGCGGCAGGAGCCGCCGGCTCCCTCTGCCCAGGGGGGTCTCCGCGGCCCGGGCTGCGCTCCCAGGCAGGCGGGGGCTCCCGGTGACTGCAGGGACCGGCCGCGCGTCCCGCGGGGTGCGCGGCCGAGCCCCCCGCTATTGAGAGCGGGACCCTCCAAGGTGCAAGGATGAGCCTGAAGAGTTCAGGGGGCCCGCTCGCCATCCCGCCTTGGCCAAGCACCAGTCTCAGTTTCTCTTCTAGGGAAGCCTGCCCGAGAATTTAAAAGCATGGGATTTGTTTTTCGGCTTTTTTGTGTGTTTGGGGTTTGGGTTTTTTTGACCGGGCAGGAGCTCTCCTCTTCCATTTTTCTTAGTGTTGTCCCCGTAGTGGTTTGGACTTCAGGTATTTTACAGACCACATCTCTTCCCAGGTGACATCAGCAGCCAGCTTCAAATTTCACTGACAGGTAATGCAGCCTGAACCACCACATAATAAACCGAACCACGGCATAACTGCCTGAAGCCAGACTGAAACTTTGCAAACTCAAATCCAGAGAAGACTAGAACCAGGATGACTTGACAGAATGTGTATTTCACTGCTTTCAAATCCCGTGGCCATTTATTTTTCTGTTTCTTAACCGTGAACTACTTTGGTTATTTGGTGTTTCATAGATGCCGACATACACACACTCTCTGCAAGGAAATTATTCTAATAAGACAATTTATGAAGCAAAAAGCAAGCAGTTCACTGTTCTACTCGAGTGGTTCAGCACATGCAACTTTCCATACACACCTTCTCTCAGTGTTAAGAAAACGGTTTCATTATTATCAGTTCTAACTAATGTTTCCAACACTTGTTTCACCAGTGCTCACCCTTCCCTTTCCCTGTTTGCAACAACAGAACATTAATGGACTTATACAGGCAGGAGATGGACCGAAATGCAGATAAACCCTCTGAAACGCTGCCCTGAATTGCAGAGCTACAGCCATATAGATGCAGAGCTGCAATGAATTCAGTGGTATACTGCCAATCACATGGAAGTGCTAATATATGCCAAAAATCTTCAGTGCACAACTCCTAAACTGGTATAATAGGGGGGATATGGCAGGTGGTGTTACAGAATCGTCATAGAATGGAGTGAGGTTTGCTAATACAATATGCCCGTCCTTCACGCTGACAGGTGACAAGGGGTCATGCTGCTAATGAAGGTCTGCTCCATTGCGGCTGGAGGCTCAGAAGGTGGCTGCTTGAAAATCTTTCTTCTTCCAACATCATATATGGGCTGCTGCTTTTCAGGTTACGGCATACACACAATTCTTCCAAATCCGCTGTGTAGCTCCTGAAGCACTGGACAAAAATAAGGAAGGATGCCCCAAAAACCTGCCTTTTTATTACTCATGTAACATCTTGGTAAATGGAAAATTGTGTCTCCAAGTTAAACTGAGGAGTGAATAGAAAGCAGGGTACCACAGCACAAGCTTATAGTACGGGAGATCTGCGTCTCCAACAGACTCCCTTCAGCTACCCTCTGCAAGATGTACATTTGTCAAAATTAATTTAGAATATGTAAGACTCACTGGTTTGTCTCCCTGCTTACACCAGCCTCTCACGCATGTATACACTGCAGCACTGCGCTAGCTCCTCTCCTGTTCTGCAGTGCCATGTTACCCACGACCTGCCAAACTCTGTCTCCCTCGTGGTGTTACACGTGTGTGTGGGAGTAGAGAGCGGCAGGGATGCAGAGCCCCCCTGGCAGACGAGCCCCAGGGCAGGTTCCTCGATCAGCTCCTGCCCCGTCTCACCCCGGGCGCGCAGCCGGCAATGCGAGGCCTGACTGCAGCCCTCCTCAACCACCCGCAGGTTTGCAGTGGCAATCTCCAGAAAGAACTTCCATTTAACTACACGCAGGCAAATGTGGTTTGGTATGTCTCCATTTTCCCAGTCTGATATTCCACTGCCTACTGTGGGGGCAGAGGGAAGGCCATAAGGAGGGCAGCTGCAAAAATCTGCATGCTTCCCTCTGAAGTAAGTGCACGCTAAATATACTTTGAGAGAGAGTTAGTCTAAAATAGTAAATTAAAAGGCTTCAATAAGAAATTTCAAACAAAAGAAAAATCTTTGAATGGTAAAGTGTAAGTAAATATGGGCATAAGCCAGAAAATAAGACAATTTAAGTGTTATTTCCTTAGTATGCAAATAAGAAGTGAATTTTAAAAAAATTATCTTCAACAAGAGATAGTTTTGCAGATAGCCTGCCACTACTGTTGCTCTTTATTAAAAAAAGCCCCAAACCAACAGTAAAGAGAAAAAGAAAACTTCTGCCCAGACAAAATAATCAAATCAACATAAGCAACATCCAACACTTGAAAAAAAGAACCCTAACGAAAAATTCCAGTCAGTCCCTTCTCAAAACCCAGAATCACTCTCCAAACCCAGATATTTGGCTTTGCCTGCTTCAAACCAAGCAACCCACCTGCCTTCCTGCAAGCGTTTCCCTCTCCAGTCAGTAGAAATGGTTTAAAATGTCATATTCTAGTTGGGACTCTTTCCACATATTTATATATATGGACATCTCATGTATGTTCTCTCACAGGAGGGTGGGTTCATGTAACATAGAACAGCCTCTGTCACTTTAATGTTTATTCTCAGAATACTGCTATTTATGACACTGCTTGTGAGAGTTCTGTGATTCAGTTACCAGCAACTGAATTAATTTTCTTAAGGTCAGTTGTCTTGTGTAGATATTAGGGTTTGAATAATATTCAAAGGGAACTGACAGAGGAATTTTCAGCATTTTTGGTTTTCTACATCCTCAGAATTCAGCACTATGATTTTTTTGTTTTAATCTCCATGAGAGTAACTGGCAATCAATGGGAGCCAAATTCCAGTAGAGAATTTTTGCTTTCCTAGCAATTAGTATCTCAGTAGTTTTACAGTGGGGGAAAATGAATGTTTACTAACACTTTGTCTAGTTTGTTAATTCCCGCTGTCCTTTCTCAAAAAACACTGTCCAGAACTTAAGACAGATTTGTAAATGTATTTTTATTGTGTTGCAACAATCAAAATATATATGTATTACTGATTTCCCCCCCCCCCCCCCCCCCAAAATATTAAATGAAAAGGTACTCAATTTTTTCCCCACATTGTGTTCTTGAATGCTTTGGAATCTGTGAGGACCTTGACATAAAGAAACTGAAGCAAATGCACAATTAGAGACTGAGAGGTGTTATAGTGCTGCACTTACATTGCAAATGAAGTCAGATGTCTCCGTTTAATCAAATAGAGCCTCAACAGTCTCTGTTTTGTATTAGAAACAATAAACAAATATACACAGAAAGTATCACCAACGGTAAATCAGTTATTTAAATACAACCGTATCCAACATAGCAGCTAAACACTGGACAATGTTTGAGGTCATCAGCACATCCACATGCTCTTCTAAATGACGTTTAGGGTCCTGAAATACAAAGGATGCCATGAGAGGGATGACTGAAACACGTCTCTGAAATATTTCATTTACTTCAAGTCTATTTAAGATGTCTGTGAGTTAATGAACACAGGCCAGTAATGCTCCTAAATTTTCCATTCTAGGAAGACCTAGCAAATGACTGAATTCCCACAAACAAAATTTTATTAATTTGTACTAACAGTTAAGTTGAGGATAGGCTTAGGAAGTAAATTTCTATCCAGCATATCAAGAGTAACTGTGGCAGCTGTTGAGTTAGTTTTAAGGACAACACACAACATGTGAATTTTTCTATACATCTCACTAAGGCCAATATTTTAATCTTAGTTCTGGTATGTTGCAATTTGTTTTCAGATCTTCGCAAATGTGTGTTCTAATCCTGTGAAGATTCAGGCATAATCTAACATAGTCTTTGAATAGTTGCATTGACTGCAAGAAAATGAGTGTATCCATACCCATAGAAACATGAACAATGCCCTGTCAAATGCTCTTAGGAATTGAATGTTCAGTCTGAGCAGTTTTCTGAAAATACATATTTTTACACACTATTACTCAACTGATGTAGGCATTTGTGGGCATCTGCATGCAACAATAAGATTATTTCTGGTTGAAAATCATACCCATGCACTTCTTCAGTTTCACCACTGATATGAAATAATTAATCTCCAAATACTGCAAAAATATCAGGCATACCTCAAAAAGATGTCTAAACTTTATTATAGTATTATTGTAGCAATTCTTGTATGTAAAGAAATTAAAATATGGAAGACAATAATGCATGGGAATTGTAACTTCTTTAAAGATGGAATTATGTCAAAATGTAATGAACATCTAAATTTATATAGAAGAGTGCTACTGAATCTGTGTATGCTGCCCTTCTTAAATAACTCCTTTTCAAAGTTTAGACCGTTCTCCAACATTCTTTCGGTTCCTAACAAATTATACACCCAGTAACATAATATCCCTATAGTGTGAGTGGCTGCTTGTTTACAAAGCTTTTAATCTAAGTTGCATAAAAAATTCCACTTGAAAATTACTTCACTGAACCATTTTTTAAATTTAAAAGCAACTTAAACATTTTATCAGGAAAAAAATTCTTTTCCTTTTGAAGAACTGCTCCAAAATAGAGTTTTTTCACATATGCGTAACAACTAGCGAAGCTCAGGTTCTGTTTGAGATGACATCATAACCCTTAAAATACAAGTCTTCTTACATACTTATATGTATATATTTATGTATGTGTAGGTGTGCATAAACTCCATTGTTCTGAATGCTACAGAAATACATGAGTGACTGAACAATAGTGCAGATGTGTTATGACATTGCTGCTAGAAGCTGACACATAAGAGCAATCCAGAATCTTTTAAATTCTGCTACTGCTACTAGCAATACAATAAGTACTGGTTCTTTAAGGACACACTTGATATTTTAAAAGCTCTTTCTTGTTTTCATTGCCCTTCTGGAACACAAGCTCTTAAAAATTTCCTTTATTCTCCCCTTGCTCAGAAGAGCACATTTCCTCAACCTTCCTCAAATCAAATGTAGAAATAGTTTTTTGTTGAGTCTTCAAGAAGACATTATATCCTAACATTGCGAAGGGATGGAATGAATTGAGTGGGTGTTTTCAGTTTCAGCTGTGGTCCTAAACAGTTTTCCTCAAACACCAATACAAAGGAACCGAGCCTACCTCCCAAGTGTGTCTGAGAGCTAAGCACTGACAGTGTGTTCATGAACTGAAGACAGGGGTGAGCTGGCTCTTTACATGACAATGTACATGATAATGTACAAACACACCACCCTAACCTCTGTTTCCATGATCACCATTTTTAAGTGTCTCCACAGTTTGGGTCTCTCTGACACAGACTTGGATATCTTTATGTCTCTTAGTAGAAGTTAAAACAAATGAAGATGGAAAAGGGAAAACTACTAAATTTCAACACTGTTCCTCAGCATGTAATAAAAACACATATAGAACACGGCTTGCAGACATTCTGCCAATTACCTACAGTCAAAGACCTGTTCATTGCATGACCTCCAACAAAAATAAATTTATCATTTGAAGCACTGAGAATATCATACATGTAGAACTAAAATCACCTCCGCACATGTAAAGAATTAGTATTTAGAATGAACGAAGCATATCATTCCACCTCACTCTAATTCATCACACCTCACCTGCTTGCCAACATTTTTTATTGCCAGCTGTTCAGGTGTCATCTTATCTTCTTCTTCAACAGCCTGTGAAAGAAACACAGAAAAGGTCAGTGTTTCAGATTTCATTTACTTTTCTCCCAAGCCACAGATTCTCAAAATACAATTCCGTTCCTTAAAAAAAAAAAAAAGGAAAAAAAAATCAAACAGCAACACATTTCAGAAAGTCAAAAGGAAAGGTACTTCAGGTTTTCAGCAGACGTGGTTTTAATTACTGAGTGTTAGTGCAAAAGATCAAGGCAAATACTTATGAATGGTTTTATTGTCACACATTCACCAAAATGTTAGTAAGCAAAAATCTTAAATGAGCAGTATCAATAGTTAAAGATAGTTGAAAGCAGTTAAAATAATAGAACTGAACCCAGCATTTCTATATGGTTTCAACTACTGGAGATTTGATCTCAATTTTTGTACTGTTTAAAGTAATTTATTTTAATATATTTTGATACTGTTATGTTGCCTTCAAGTACAGTGTCTTCATGAAGTTCATCCACTAACTTAACTAGTGAAAGTGATACTGAATTTTGGTTGTAAGGACTTCTGAGGAGTTAAAAAAAAACACTTGTTAAAAAATACTGACATGATTACTACTCACAGAATGTTTGTTGAGATCTAGTATTTGTAAGAAATATTTCTAAGTGTGTCAGTATTAAAACAGTACAAGCAGCTGTGATTCCTCTTACAACACCAATAACAAATTTCTTCTTCACCAATAACAAATATCTAAACAGAACATTGAATTGGGCTCTGGAATGCATTCTAAATACTTATAGCCTATCTACTAGACTGACACAGATAAATAACCTTTACTCTGCCACAGTGATCAAACAATCCTTGACTGAAGGATTGAAAAATTTGACTGCTCATTTTGATCTACAGAAATCTTATATTCTTGTCACTAAGTAAAAACACAACATGATTATGATTACTCACATTTCAAAGCAAAGCATGTAACTCAACACTTTGACAAAAGTTTAGGGCAAAAGTCTGGTGGCAGTGCCTGAGGAGCTAATCTGGCAACTTCCCACAGAAACCATACCTAGCTGATTAGTACAAACTACAGTCATTCTGAACAAAGCTTGTGATAACCAATTTGTTCTGAAATTAGGTAACTAATTTCTTCACTTCATAAACACAGCTACACTTATACTATCATTATGGGATATGAATACCTTGTTATAATTCTTAGCTAATTCTAACATCTCCTTCACTACTGTTTCATTGAGTTTGCAATGTTCACTGTAGTCCTGAAGTGTCAAACCTTCCATCCAACTCTTCTTATGCAAATTTAGCAGCATCTGCAAAACAAAACCTCTTTAGAGCATTCACCACAAAATACTTTCAGAATACTATGAAGATCTCTTTGACAGCCAACTGATTTATAGTAAGAAGAATATTAAAAAAATAGATCTTAAAATGTCAGTGTTTAAATAAAGGAAATACAATGATAAACTACTAGAGTACTCTACTACAGTAGAAGATAGATTTGCATACTTTTAAAGGATCGAACTTCTTGAATCCTAAATATGAAAATGAGGCATGAAAACATGGGTCACATTAACTTTGACAGGAATACATAGATTTGTTTTCTGTGATTTGTTACTTTTGCTGCAGGTTAAGAATGCACAATTGCCTTGTAGCAGAGCTAAGATAAAATTGAATACTTTAGCCGCCATATAGTTGAATAGCTGAAGCTTTTGGCCTCTGATGAAGTTGAAAAAGATTTTAATGCTTGGATTAAATTCATAAAGTAGTTACACAGGCTTCACTGATTATCTGATCTGTATGCAAGCAACTGACAGTAAAACAGACTTTGAAAGTGACCAAAGCATGACTTGTGTATCTTTGCCTCATAAAGAATAAGCAAGCATAAAAAACATAGGATAAAACGTGCAGAGATTTGATGGTGATAAAGGCAGGCACTAATGCATATATTTGAAAGGTTTTACTTGACACTTTCATGTCATCTTGAAAGAGCAAAGGAACAGCTACAATAGCAATTTCTTTATTTTCATGAATAAAGGAAGTGTATTTTGTGGATCTCCTGCACACTTGATGACTATAGGGAGGACCCCTTCAGCAAACAGTTTCAGCTTGCCTTCAATTTGTGAACATTTACTAGACATTTCTGAGAACTGGTAATCCCTGTAATTGCTATCACCTGAATAAAAGTACCTGTTTCATCCTCTGTAGAGCTTCCAAAGCAACCTAGCTTTGGAACATGTGAACTGAGAAGAAAGTTTGTGTCATAATTTGTGTTAGCAAGATCTTAGCTGCTGACAGAAGGAGTCGTAGGCAAACTGCATATGGACAGTTTAGCTAGGCTATCTTGATTTTAAAATTAAGGTTTGGTGTGATGAGCTCCTAATCTAATACATGAAGCATGTACTTTTGTTACTACAGATGGAGATAACAGATCACCACCATCATGAGGGGGGTTTGAGATATGTATGAAGCTGCCTCATGAAAGATGTGAGAGAGAGTTGTTACCTCACAGATTAAAGTCTTTCTAACTTGGTCAAGATTATTCTCCTACTTGCAAAGGTAATAACTCACTTTTATAAAGCCAATGATGAAAATACACACTTGGAACTTCAGAAAAGACTGGATTTGGCCAATTGTTGCATTTGACTGGAAACAATAACCCCCTGGAAGCCTCATGGACATTTCCTGAGAGAGCTGGTTATGTTCAATCAGTTACTCATCTCAGTAACAGTGAGGTCTTGGAAGTCTGATAGTGCACTAAAAATGGTTGTGCATTTCACACATTCTTTCCAACTCCTTAATTTGCACACATATTCCTCCACTATTTGAAACTAGGTTTTTTTTCTTATTACTTGTAACTCAGAAAGTCTGAATTCTGTAAAAAAACTATTCTGATCATTTCATCATAAGCTTTGATATCAATTTATAACCCTAACAAGGCCATGAAAATGCACAGACATATCAGAGAACATATACAGAGGATAGAATCTGACTTTTCAAGAATTAACTTCTGTAGATGATACATAAGCTTTGTTCCTTCCTTTTTGTTTTCCTGGTTGAGACTCTCAAGCTAGATTTTGCATGTAACCTGAAGACATTTGATGCAAAAGTAGCAAAAAATGTTTGTTGCCAGTAACTCCAAAATATTTCTTCTTGTAAATGCAGGACATCACTACTTCCTGATATTCAGTGACGTCTTGGGGAGTTGCAATCATACCAACTGGAAGTACCTTCTGTCAAAGTGATCACAGCAAGGAAAAACCCAACATCCCTTGGTTATATATTCCATTTTGGAAAACACAGTTAAAAATTCTCCTAGCTTCAGGAATTCCAGCCTGTGAAAACTGAAGGCAGCTAGTATGTCTTTCAGCTTCATCACTGAAAACTTGAAACTTTGCACAAACTTAGGTACAGAGAACAGAATGACAACTTTCAATGAGGTGGACAAAAATGTTGTCAAACTATTAATATGGTCATTAGAATGTGGTTTTAGAAAGTTTTATCACAATGACTGTTCATTCAAGTGCTTTCTGGAAGAGAAGCCACCTATTCCGGGAGAGTTTAAACAATTTCTGAAAGTAACAGCCATTGAAATCAGAATACTGCCACAACAGTTTGTATAATGCTTGTGGTACTCTGAATTAAAGCTGAAACAATTACCTTCTGTTCTAGTTCATTCTTCCTGTAGTTGATGGTGATGGAATAGTAATGTCTGTTTAGTCCATGGATTAGTGCCTGCAAAATTTAGGGGAGAAATTGAATTAAAATCACCCACCGCTGAAATGAAGAAATATCAGAAGGAGAAAGCTCATTTCAATATAAACACCTTTAAAGATGACTCAAATAAAGGGAAAAACACCAAGAAAAAAATGCAGAAATTACCAGGAGATATGAAGTAAATATACCTGGTTCTATTTCTCTTTTTGTGTTCATTAACTGACAGTTATGTTTTCTATTTCTAAACCATAGATATTTTTTTTCACACAGTAGCAACTATAATAAGAAAAAATGGTAACTGCCTTCAAACATTTGACCGATACATATGCACAAACATATTTCTCTCAAATCCTTCCTCTCTCAATAAATGTGGTTATCACTCCTATTAAAATATTCTGTTACTAACAAAAGACTATTTGCTATCTATTTATTTATAACCACTGTCAACATCCCCAAGTTAATTCTCCAGGGTACAACATGAAGAGGGATTAACTGAAGCAAGCAAAAACCTCAGTTAGACAATGTGTATCAAATTAACCTTGGATACTGACACTAATTTTATTTTTTAACTGTAAATGAAGGAAAAAACTCCCACCTTTTTCACTACAAGTATGCCCTCTGCAAATACAATCTGATCAACTGAGATCAGTTTTAGTGGTAGCTGTATGCATGTATTTTCTGTTTTGCTCACTTGCATTAGACATTTCCTTTTACATTTATGACTTAAGGGTGAATTGTATTAATATTTGGGGAGGTAAAATTCTATGATCAATCCTCATCACAACTAATAGAGTCTATTTTCAAATAGAATTTCACATATGAAGTTTACATTTATGAACAAGATAGAATAAATCATACATAAATATGCTGAATTAGTGATAAATCTTCTGTTTCAAGCATTCCATCTATTTAAATTTAATATATATTTACAGCTACACAAAATGAATGTGTATTTGCATCCTGTGCAACTTAATATTTCAGCATTACAGAATTATCTCTATGAAAGCTGAAAATGTTTTCATACATACATTTTAAATAGACTTCTATTGCAAACACATAGACAAGGATAAAAAATTACTTGAAAAGTTACGAGAATTAGCACTTACATAAAACCATTACTTGTGCAACTTATTTTCATTAAGCTTGTAAAACACAGATTTTATTATCAATAACAGAATTTATAGTTTAAACTATTAACTGTAAGTAATTTCCACTGCCATTTTCCTATCCCACTCAAAATGACTGCATATGAGGTTTTGGTGTTTGTGTATAAACTCATGTGTAGATATTTAGGAAGTTTCCTCAAGTTCTTAAAGTTTGACAAACAGATTTGACTTCTCCCACTATCCTCTCCCTTTCCTCCCCCCTTCCAGAAACTACCCTTTAAAAGAGTGGGCAAATGTAAAAGGTAAACAACTGTAAAAAAGGCTGTTGATAAGGGAACTCAAGAAAAAAACGTACAAAAAGGGAGTGAACCAAGGGCATGTACTACTCTATTATTCTTCTTCCTGAGATTTTAAGTAAGGTCTTCTAAGTAATTCCTGCTTCTAGCCCAGCTGAAATCAGTATTTAGTTTGCTTCTGTCCTCAACTGGGTCAGAATTTTATTCAAGGCTTAAAATAAAAATAAAACAACACTGCAAGAGCTCTTGCAGCTTTAGAAATAGAGTACCATTTAAAATTATGATTTTTATCATAACAGTGACATTTGCAACAGCTCATTGCCAGCTTGCAAAAAATCAACACAAACAAAAACTATCCATTTTAATAACAGAAACCCAAAATCCCATGGCCAAAATATGCCACGCTGTAGTGACAGTGATCTTAAAATAATGAAGCTGAACAATACTGTAGGGGTTTCCAAGGGAAAGCATTACACATGGTCTAGAAAAGCCCAGTTAGAAAAGCCCTGAAACATGCAAGCATGGGCTTGTCTACATCCAATCAAGAGTATTAGCTGCATATTTCATACTCATTATTGTCTGCAGTTTTGACCAATTCAAAAATCAAAAGTAAAACACAGCCTGAAGCAGACACTATTTAATTTTAAGATGCCTTTTTGCTAGCATTTTTATTAACAGCAAAGAGTTTCAACGTAGTAGTAAAAAAAAAAAACAACTTATCTTTCACCAGATAAGCGTATGGTGGTCTAGGACCTCTCAAAGAATGACTCTCCCAGAGCACCAATTCAGCCATTATTTCAGTTCTGCTCTGACTAGTGGACGGTCTTTTTTCTTGGATGTTTACCTAGCAAGATATTACTTCTATTGTTCAAGTAATGGAAACAAAAGCAGGAACTGGGCTCCATGGTTTAAGGACACATGCCTTTAGAACACATAGTAAGGGGGAAGAGTTTTTAAAGGAAAAACAGTGAGGAAGAAGAATGACAGGGATAAAAGCATTAATCACTCCAGAGGATACTTATTTCAGGATAGAAGCTATTTCTGAAAATCAAGGCTTGCTTCAGTGAAGACCAAAACTTCTGGTTTTTTAGCGAAAGTCAACTTCAGAAATCAAATTCTGAA
This sequence comes from Molothrus aeneus, assembly GCF_037042795.1. Lineage (NCBI taxonomy): Eukaryota > Metazoa > Chordata > Aves > Passeriformes > Icteridae > Molothrus > Molothrus aeneus. The sequence continues at coordinate 22,154,581 of NC_089652.1, forward strand.
TATTTAAGTTTCACAAATGAGTATTCAAAAGAAACATTACAGCAGAAGCCAATCAAGCATCCATTTTATCCATTGAATATCCTCCTCCATTTTTTCAGCAAATGACTGCATTACATAAAAATCGAGGATTAATTATTTAAGACACAAGGTTTAATCTAGATTACATAATGAGTAAGAAACTCTAGAAACTTACAGTAAAAAGAAAAGAGAGAACTTTTTCCATAATTTATTTGTGAGTAACTTAACTTGAAGAAAGATGAGATGTTGATAAGCAGCAGTTTTTCAGCAGGACTGAAAACAGCACTTGTCTTGCATCACATGTTATGTCATCTATTGTCACTTTTTAAAGTTTGCATTTCCATAATTTATACTTCAGTCTTTGCTGTACACATTAAATACATGCATTCACCCTTGGGTAGCTAATTTAGGGCTCAATTTTAAACCCCTCACATACACATGTCCATTGATGAATCACATCAATTATAAATGCATGTGGAAAAATGCAACAGGGAGAACAATAAATAATTTGTAACCTACTGTTTTAAGTACCTTTCCAAAAAATTGATAAATAAATCTTGCAATTTACAGGACTAGCAGCACTAGGTTTACCTGGATAGATGGCTTGTTTAGGTGACCCAGATTTGAAGTTGTTTGTCGTGGTTCATGTCCTAAGACCATCATATTAGCATTGATCAATCTGAAGGCATCAATAACAACCTGTAAAAACAAGATGTCAAGTCAATTCTTTTTAGAAAATGCAACTAATAGAGCCAAGCAACAGTGGACAAGGCACAATCAACTCTCATCTGTTTTTGGCCTTTATCCAGAAAATCATTTAATTATAATATTAATAAAAAAGAACCTCCTGCTGGCTATGTGATCAGCACACTACACTGCCTTGTATTGTAAGGTGACACCAATTATTACCTTTTCCATGGAACTGTAAGCTTTATATACATTATATCACCATATAATATTGAATTTTATGTGCACTTACTCTAAGCCTCAAAACTATGCATATGTTTGTCACCTAAATCTTATCCAATCAAAATGAATGACAGAGAGAGACTAAAACTGAAAGTGAGCACAAGCTAAGGGACCAAGTCTAAAGCCCAGTCCTGTCACATCAATTATACTACCACAATACTTGAAATGACAACAAAATTATAGCCAGCAAGGAACTTGCCCCATGTATTCCCTTCTAGTCAGATGCTTTTTGCTTCTTGTGACTACAAAAGGGTCTATAAACTGTCTGATGGATTAAAAAGTCCTTGTCAGTGTCATGCTCAGGAGTAAAAAATAGAGTAAAAGAAAACCAAGGTCATTTATGATTTAAAGGTACACGGTAGGCAGTATTCAGTGCTATTTGATTGCAAATAATGTAAACCCATCACTGATTCTTACTCTGTCCTGTGCTATATTTGTCTATAAAAATTTTTGCAAAGAGAAATTCATGGTCCCATGCAATAAAACCCTCACTCCTGTCCAAAACCTACAGGAGCTGAGACAGACCTAAGAACCTACCAACAATATAATCAAACCCACTCTTACTGTGTGCTGACCAGCACAGGTTTGTAACTGCAAGAATAATTCTTGTTTAGGTTCCAGTCTTTTAACTGGACCAGTGCAGGTACAGCCTTGCACATCCACTAAAACAGTACCAGGCAGACTTTGCAGGCATCTTGTCTGCATATCTTTGGAGAGTTATTAACTTAAATCTCCTTTTAACAGCTTTTCTATAATAATTTTTATTCTTTTCTTCTCTGTGAGTTGGACAACAGAAGCATTTACATGGCTGGTTTGATATTTTGAGGAATTAGATTTGAACCTCGTTTATGCTGAACAAACAAGAAATCAACCACTGTCACTGAAATCTGCAGAGAAAGTGATACAGTCTCCCACCTTGTTCCAGCATTTTCCTCTCCATTTACACAAATACTAATAACTAAATAATGTGTAGTTTTTAGGATTAGAAGAAAAAATACTGAGGTCCTTCATGTGGAAATGAAATTAATTGGCAAGTATTTATAACAACAACAACAAAAAAATCAGGTGTAAACAGAAAAAACCCACAAACTTATCACCAGTTGTGATTTACTTTTGAGACCCAAGTGAGACAGTGGTGTTGACTGAGTGCCACTAAGGGCTATTGCTTGGTCTCTCAGCTGCTGGCCAGATCCACCTGCATATGCCATGTTTTCAAACTGCTTGCAGAAATCCTTCCAAAAAAGATCTTCTTTATTAACAATGTTCAGTTGTGACCAAATTAAAGTGAGTTACCAGTGATGTTTTTTTCTTGACAAAAAAACCGCACAATTCAGATTTAGAATGCAGCAGAAGTACGCTATCTGATGCCAATGCTACAGAAAAAGGAATTACATTTAGAATAATTCTCAAAAATATTTAAAACAATTATTATGTATCTATACATTACTTCTCATAACATAAGAAGTAATTGGGTTGTTTCATTTTTTACAATTTTTCTCTATCTTAGAACACTTGTGACAAGCTTTTGTATGTATCTTTGTATTCCTTTTTAACCAGATGCTCTAATTTTTCAACATCTGGAAATGTCCAACCATAACAAACAGGCAGTATAAATTAAAAAGTCAAGCAAAGCAAGGCAAAAAAAAAAAAAAAAAAAAACAAAAAAAAAAAAACCACCAAAAAAAGCACACCAGCAGTTCTCCAGAGACTAGCTAGATAATGGAAAAAAACCTAAGCAAGCAAAAATTTACCCTGAGGAGCAAGAAACATGAACTTGGAAGTATACCAGAATGACAAGGAGTTGCTTTATAGCTTACTAACAGCCCTGCTTCTAGACCTGAATTTAACTGAGAACTTTACTAGACAATGTTGAGCTTATCCAGAAAGAATGGCGTTGTCCAGCATAGATTTGTTTTGGGGCTTGAGCCACGTAAAATAAAAATATTATTAAACCTTTTTACAAGAAAATTCAACATTTTGGTTAGAGTTTTCAGATTAGTTAAATTTCACATTAAAATATAAGAACAAGTTCCTGAATTAGTTATGAGTGATACTGAATATTGCTCAAACATCTTAATTCTGACTAATTCTTAACTAACTCTCATTGTGTTTTGGGTACAAGCAGCATGGGAATACACTGCACTCTCTATTTCTCTTCCTGAAGGAATGACATGCAAGTATTTCCTAAGTAGAACAAATATAAATCTAACAGAAAGCAGTATGAAAATCACAAATACCAAATATTATGCTTTTAAAAGGGATAAAATTGCAATTCTTACAATCTCAGAGGGGTACAAAAAGTAGATTTGCAAATGCTATTTTTCATCTTAGTTGCACTCTGATGACCAATAGTAACTAAATACTTTAACTACACTAAGATTAAAGGAATTTGCTGCTATCACTATAGCAACCATCTTAAAGAAACTAACATGCTCAGCAACCTGGAGGCTAAATTTAGACCTAATACATAATAAAAACATAAATACCACAATAAATTCTACATATTCACTTCTATGAAATGTAGTTGCTTTTTTCACAGTGAGCATAAATCAGTCCTGCCTTTAGAGGATTACATAAAAATAAATAGACTCATTAATGTCCAGTGTACTAATGAGCAATGGGTGAAGTAGGTGTTAATTATGCCACAGTAAGATCCAAGAAAAAAGCCCCAGTGAGCACTTGGAGGTGTGTACAAGTTAAAGTCTCCTCTCTATGTTTGTGTATTTCGAAGTACAGAATGATGCAGACTGATGACAGAAACATGGTCACCCCCTATTCTATGATGGAAACTTTAGACACAGTATTTTGAACAAAGAACTTCTAGGGATTAATTAAACCCAGCACGAATCACCACTCCGTTGCTTAGATTTTTGTTGTAAAATGTCAGTATTTCCCAACCGAAAAATTTAAGCTTTCATTGTACTTAAATTACCTATATAATACAGCATGTATTCTTCTAGTAAAAATTTGTTTCCAAGCTTCATGCTAAATTCCTTTCCTAAAAAGGCATTAAAAAGTTAACCAGAAGTCTATGTTATTGGGATGCTTTCCAGAAATTTGAAGGTAATTTTTTTTAAATGCACTTCCATAGTGCAACTCTTTCACCACTCTGACCATTTAATTTTTCCTTGTGTAAGTGTCTCCAGACTTTTCAGAGGTCATTTCAACAGCAGACAGCTTATAACAAAACCATTAGCAGTTTGGCTAGCTTAAGGAAACCTCTTACTTTCCTTTTTTGTTTATTATCACTGCATGAATCTGCAGCATATGAGAGTTTATAATTTCTCAGGCTTGTTAAATTCATGTTAAAGGTCTGTTTTCTTGTTGAATAAATTTTGTTCATATAATGCTGCCTATTTCATATACTGAGTCTTTAATAGCACCTTTGGTCTATGCGCAACTCACAGATCAAAACAGAGGACTAAAATAGGGGTTGATGATGCTATTTACATGTGTGATTCCTGCTGTCTTCTTGTTAGTAGCTTTAATATAATAGAAGACCTTGTCTGTTTTGTAATTAACACATCTTTACTGGAGAGATATTTGGAAGTGATTGCTGTGAATATACTGGTTAGTAAAATAAACACAATCACACACCACTTTCTGTTATCAGACAAATTTGTGAATTGTACACATTATACTCCAGATCAACAAACTGTGATATAACAGCCAAGTAGAAGACACATTTATATAACCCTTTATTTTTCTGAAAATATGTATTCAATCTGACCTTGCAAATATAATTAGCTTGTGGGATGTGTGGATTTCAGTACCATGGATGCTTTACTAATTGCAGTTCTTGGAAATAGATACTAAATATTTGGAAGCTGCCAATACAAAATAAAAACTGCATCTTTTTGTACATCTGTCTTAGCTTCAAAATGCATAATAATCTAAAAAACAATAACTATACAGCATTTTTTTTAGCATTTGCCTGGGGTCAACAGCCCACACTAGAGTCCATAGAATCTATTTTTAGGAAGAAAATATACAATTATGTCCTGTGTAAATTTCAGGACAGCTATAATTAATATGATTAAAATTTACTCACAACATAAAATGAGCACTGGACACCTCAACTGCTAGCTAGACAAAAATCTGGCCTCTTAGAGTCTCCACAGTTATTAAAAATAATGGCTTGATGAAAATTTAGGGTATTTAATCGCCAGATTTTTTTACCTTCTCCTGCAAGTGTGAATGCTGTCACTCTTTAGTTTCTTACTATCAGATACTGATCATACTTGAATATTATCAGTTACTCTAAAACAGTTGTCATAACTTTGTGGGGCATTAAAAAAAAAAGATTAATTCAAGAGTACTTTACACACTTGACTCTGAAACCCCTCCAATATTAAATATCCAAACAATAGTGAATAAAATAGCTTTGTTTTTCAAGTCCCACTATATTTTAGTGGTAAATTTCAGTTAGGCATAAGTCAGCCTTTATTGTTTAAATTAAAAAAAAAAATCTAACATCAATATTTTTCCAGTGAAGAATCTATGGCATATGGTGACTATCTTTAAAAATGCATTGTATCCTTGGAATTCAAATAGTGATGTATTGTTTATGCCATATGTTTATGAACAAACATACCAGTCCTTAAAGACAACTGCAAAGGATATAGTGTGGTTCTGCCAGGTGTGGAAAAAGAAGTAATGTCCCATCTAAAACCTCTTTTATCACCTGCAACTGACCTGTTATCAACTGCTTAGTTTGTTTCTAGATTCTTTAAAAATGAAATGGAACATGTGACCAGAGAAGTGCAGCTCAGGTTTATGACCATTTCGTTATTTATGCTGCCATGCACTGTTAGACAGCTACAAGTGAAGAACATCTTCTGTCCCCTGCAAGCCCACAACATAAAAAATTCAAAGAAATCGTACTTTTTATGCCATTTCCAATGAAAAGCACTAAGAACTGAAACTGACTCATGCCAAATGCATATCACTGAATTGCTGTGATTGTGAGTTTGAAGTTTGCAACATGGAAATTATTTATAAAATATCAATTTTAGCTCTGGAAAACATATTCCTAGGAGTATGTGCATTTTCCTTCTCTATCCTTGGAGAATTATTTACTTGTGGTCAAATCTGCAGTACAACTTCAATATCCATACTGGAAGGGGAAGAGAACTACAGCATAATACATTTATCTTGACAAGTGAGGGCATGCATCCATAACTCCCATGTAGCTGAGCCACAAGTTTTAAAGCTATATGCTTTAATGAAGATAAATGGACTATTCTACATCCACCACAGCAAAAGGAAATTAAACATTTAATACTTTTCAATTAAGTCTTAAAACTTTCTGTTTTAGGGAAGGGCATGAACTCAAGTAACCTATGTAAATGGTTTAATAGGTAAACATACATGACTTAATTAAATCAGAAGTCCAAAGGACATTACAGAACAAATTTTGGAACACTAGGATTGATACTAACAATTTCAGCACTCCATTAAAAAAACAGGAGGTAAAATATGCAAAATATGTGAATCTGGATATGTATCACCACTCTAGAAAATGTAAGAAAACAGTGGTGGCAGTAATAACACTATGTAGTTTATGCCTAGGTTTCTACAGCCTGAACTGAAAATGCCAAGTGGCCCACACTGTGATGCAGACACAATTCATCTCCCACAAATATGATTCTCCAAGCAAAGGAACATCAATCTTTACTGAATCAAGAGTGATCAAATCCAGCACAAACATACAACTTCCTTACTCTCCAAACCAGGCTCCTATGGAAACTCAGTTCTTGCCTAGATCAAACCACAATGTTTCTGTCCAGTCAATGGCAAGAAATCGCACATTACTGAGAGTACCTAAATGTACTACACACTGTGCATAATGTCCAGAAAGGTACTCTTGATACGTCAATCAAAATTACATACTGCACAGTTAGGTTATCCATTTTAGAATTCTTCCATTTACAATAGGAAAGTATTAGCAAATCCAGTTCTAACAATGGAAGTTGTTCCAGGTATAAAAGATTCTGACAAAATTGTAGGCATCACGTTTTAAAATACATTTTCCTCTACATGCTATCTGCATAATGATTCACAATAAATAGACACATCTCCAAAGCAGTGACAATACAGTCAATTCACTGTTTTGTTAAGTTGCTTTTAATTACTAATTTCAACTGTGTTACTTATTTTTAACTGTACCCTGAAGACCGTTGAATTCATTTGTGTCTAGGGAAGAATAAGTCAAACTAAAGATCAAAACAAGTGCATGAAGTGGGAAGGAGGAGTTAGGTATATTAAAAAAGTCATGTTAGGTGGCTCCAATCTGCTTACACTTCTCACAAACTTTATTCTTAATGAGATATTTTAAATTTCAGGCATTACACTAGAGCCTCCACACATCTTGTTTCAAGGATTGCTCTTTTTCTGCCTTCTTAAAAAACAAAGCCTCTTTAAATCCTGTGGTTAATTCAAACAAAGAAAGGAAAAAGACAAGTTCAAAGGAAAAAGAACAGCACTTTGATAAAAGAGTGGAGTTTTAAAACCATGCAATATTTCAAAAAACTGGTGTAAAACATGCTCAGCTGAAGAAAATCTTGTAGCTAGATGGTAATTCCAATATTCAGGAAATTAATTGTTAAATTGCTGTCTACTACTGGTTTCAGTATTTTAGACTAACAAGTAATTACCAAATTATGAAACCATTCACACACACATTTGTCTTGATAAACTAGGAAGATCTGCAGCACAAAAACAGAAGTCATCCATCTGAAACAGTGTAATACACAGGAAATTTAATCTAAACTGGAACATAAAAGTAGCAAGAGATCAAAACTACTTGGAAATCACTATTTTTATGGTCAGCATGCAGCAGAACGACCATCTATTACTCTGAAGAGAAAAAAACCTGAAACCAGCTATTAACAGCCCTGTAATGCTCATATACATCACTAATTATGCACAGGTTGTCACTTAGATTTACAAGTACCAATGGACAAAAAAGGGGAGAGAGGTTGCTGCAATAAGTCCTCCAGCTCTCCTCAGGGTTTTCATTTGTATAAGGAGGATAAAAGAAGCTTGTATCTTTCTCTCTCTCCAGCATGATAAGAGTAACTTTTTTCATACTTCAAAAATTACTAAAATAACAAATTATAAAGTTCAGCACCTTTTTTACTCCTCTTTGAATAAAATTCCAGAGATCTTATAAGCTGAACAAAAGAAAGCAGTTTTTAACTACCAATAAAAAGAAACCGCATGCACAAAATGGTTTCAGAGCACAGCCCACATTCTGTCTCTTTGAAGTAAAAAACCTTCCAGTTCCTGAAGAGGTTGCTTGGACCACAGGACAAGGTTCTTCAATGATGAATGTGGCAAGAGACAGTAGTAATAAACTGAAAAGAGCAGCTGCTGACCATATGCATACAAAGGGAAAAAACAAACTGCAAGAAAAATAAAATATTGGAACAGGAATTGGCATGAGGCTGTTGAATCTCAAGACCCAAGTGGACAAAACACTAAGTGACCTGATCTGAACTCAACGTTGAAACTGTGCTCACCACAAAGTTGGGCAAAATGATCTATAGAGATCAAGTAGAATTACTTTGATTTACCTAAATGTACATATTTATTTTCTTTTACCATCTGAATGAGTTTAAGATAAGGATAAAGTACCACAGCAAAATCCTCTTATTAATGTGGCTGGATCTGGTTTTAAGCACAAGATTAAGATGCATAGCAGATTTGTTTCTATCTGTCTGAGGTGACTGAAACAGAATTTATAAAAAAGTTATTGCAAAGACAACTATTTTCCTCAGCAAACAATTAAAAAAAGAATTTTGCCATAAACCAACAGATCTTCCAGACAGTGCCTTGCTAGAAAAAAAATATGGTTTAACAGAAATGAAAGTTTGCTGTATGAGTAGGAGATTTTGCTACCAACCCTGCTAAACACCACAACTGCCAACAAGTTTCTCAGATGTACAAAATGGACTTCTGACAATTTTGGATATTTTATCGATCCTTATGCAAGCAATTATTAATCAAGGGAAACCAATTAACTCTCTCAGAAGAACAAAACATTTTAAATGGTGACTTTGTTATAATAAAGATCCAAAGTTTTAAACAGGTCAAAAAAGAAAACACCACCCTTTTATTTTTTTAATATTAATTTAACAATACAGTGAGTGCAATGCAGTAAGTTAATGCTTTTGGAGTTAAAGCTACTATGTTACAGTGGGTTTAGTATAGTTATATTTTCCTTAAGAGGTGATGAACAGCTGCTAAGTTGAGGTCCAAAAAACCACATTTATTTTTAACATTTGGCAAAGGTTTATGGTTCTCTGTACAGACATTTCAAAGTGTATGTTGGAAATAAATATGAAATGTCAATATTTAGCTTTATTCCAGATCTTTAATGAAATTACTGCTTCTGTGAAATATGTATTACTTCTAAATATGTATTACAGCTTCCATTGCACAGACTGGAAAACTGTAGGGGATAAAAGAAAAGTTTATTAATAAGTATAAAATGAAACAACAGCTAGCCAACTTGCCCCAATGGCCATATTTCAGCATGCTTACTTTGACTTCATTCAAAGAAATCAAGCTAAAAAAAAAAGTCAGAACAATGCTTTTCCTTTCTGGGTTCTGAGAACACTGACCTTCAGTTAAAATTCACTGCACTGTTGCAAGTTTATTTTACAGACAACTAGAGCACTATTAGCCTAAATATTGAAAAATATGGTACGCAGACATGAAAAAAACCTAATTTGTATGCTAGAATATGTATGTAAAGTAATTTGGAATTACTTGTCCTTCATGTGTCCTACTATATTTATGCAAAAATAACCCAGACCTAAAATGGTCATTAAAGCAGTTGGCATTTAATCCACAGATCTATATGAGGGGGTTTATTTTTATATAAGGATTTTATATGACTTTTTATTTTTGCTCATTGGCTTTAAGATATAAAATGACTGGTTTGTTTTTTTTTAACTGATGAGAACTACAGGTATATTTATTTTTAAACTGCAATCATACATCCCTGTGCTACGCAGAAAATGTGTATGGAGACAAGGTAGTTAACAAAGAAGTTAACAAGTTTTCCTTTTCTATAGTAACAGGGCAAACTGCTTTTTAATGTTTTAGCTAGTCAGGGTGAACCTGAGATTCCTCATCAGAATTCACTGCAACTTCCTGACACATGAAAATAACCTCTGCCCCAGTTATTCTTCACTAGCACAAGCCATGACTGCTTCACTGACCATAAACTATGGCAATTTATATGGGCATGGACCTGCCCTGAGGCAGCTTTAAAATTAGCTAATGTGCTATTTTGGGCTTTGCTTTTAAATACATCTAATCTCAGACAAAACATGCCATATTAAAATCTTCTATGCCACATGTTCACTATATTTTTTTGCCAGACAGTCCTGCTAGTATAAGGTATAATGAGTAATGATCTCGGACTCACGTAGCTAAAGCTCACCAGTATAATGGTTACTACACCAGCAAAATTACCTCTGCAAGTGGCTCTTCATGCTGGCAAATGCAGATACTTTCCTGAAATAGGCTGAGCTCAGGCTCTGTAACACACAAAGAGGCTCTGGGTGCCATGATAAGTTACCCAGGCACATGAAGCACTGGAACCTCACCTGAGAAACCCCCCTTGAACAATAACATATCTGCTCTTCTCTCAGTTCATTGACAATCCAAACACTTTTTAGTGTAAGTGATCTTGCCAACCAGGATCACAAAACTCGAACACATTCCACATCTTCCAAACCAAGAAGTTAATCACAAGTGGTATTCATAATTTAGGAGATTCTTTTTATTTCTAAGCTTTAAAGGATGCACTTGCCAGAAACATGACAGATGTAAATTTTTTTTAACATGAAACCTGAGAACGTAATTTAATCTGACTGTAGCAGCTAAAAATGTGTATGAAAAACAAACATTACAAGACTTCCAGTAATCTCAAGTACTGGCAGCAATGCCATAAGAGCAGCTGTAACTGAGAAATGCTTAGATGGACAAAAATTTATTCACATTCAAAATAAATATGCCAAAGATTACTTTATTGAAGATCTCAAAGATCTCAAATCTAGACATCTATGTCAAACAACAGTGGCAATAAAATTATTATAAAAAGAAGCACTTAGTGAGCAAGTGTGCAGTGTGACTTATTAGAAGGCTTTTCCTCCTAATGGATTTAATAGCTAGTGAGGTCTAAATTAATTACTAGTAATAGTCTTGACATTATTTTTCGTCAAAACAAAAAGAATCCTATTTCAACATTTCTATTGGAGTGGGAAAATAAAAGTTCTAGGAAAAATAAGTTAGGAATAATTAAGTGTTCTACTGCATCTTACCCCCCCCGGCCCCCAGACTACCTGTATTTTCTTCTACTCTTTAAGCAATTTAAAAAGGAACAACCTTTCTACAGATGTCTAATATCTTCCAAACAACCAGAAGCTAACAATTTTTCAATTGCCCGTTACATAAAGGTATTTGCTATAAAATTCAGAATTAAAAAAAATAAACAAAACAACCGAAACAGCAACTGTAGCTTCAGAACATTCTGCTATGAAATTAAGTGAACTCATAGTGTTTGGTATCTTAGATAAGATGTGCCTCACAGGAAATATGATAGTACAGTTTTATAGAAGATGAACACTTTTGAAATATTTATAAATTTACATGAATATCATCCATATATACCATGACGCATTTCAATAATTATTCTACAGTACAATGGGAGTGCATGCTCAAACAAAACACCTCAGCAGTATTTTAAAGCAGTAAACCACCTAGCCAATTTCTGTACGTTCTGTAGTTTTTCTAATCCACTCTCCCTGTGGTTGAGCAAAATCGAATTGCCTCTCACATTTGCAGACAGCTCTGTGAAGGTGATAATAGAGCTGCTCCCTGCTGTCATGAGGCAGGAAATAGGAAAATGGCATATGGGGCTAGAAAGAAATAAAAAGAGAACTAAACAAGAACAAAAGAGATTTCAACAAAGGACAACTATAACCCAATATGCTTTGCAAGTTAAAATCTCTTTTCATAATAATTTAATGTACTTAATCACTTATCTGCATGCTTCCTAAAAATTCAAATGCTTGATATCAACTTCTCTGTAAAGTTTTATTGCCCAAAACATTTGGAATAGAAGTTTTAATAAAAATCATCATATGCAATGCCTGGAAATCAATGCATTCTTAGTACCCATGTTAAGGGGCTGAACTTATTCCAATCTGTTAGTAATTGATCTCAGAATCTGTAGCTAAAATTTAATATATAAAACAGTGTATACTTGGATTATTAGTTGTAAACCTGTTGAGTGACACCTGAATAGCAAAATATTAAGAGAGGATTATGATTGTTTATGTGTACTGACAATATCAAAGATTTCCAGCCTGTTTAAAGACTACTTATCTAAGCTGCAGAACAAACTGGAAGTGATCTTTTAATTTACAATGAAATTTTGGTTTTAATTTTTTTTTTTTGATACGCTATGGGCCTCCAAAAATCAAGTACTTACATTTATTTACAGTGCTTCTGTATTAAATCTTACTGAAATACCTTAAAAATAAAAAGCAAGCCTACTATACCTTTCCTTTTACACTCTGAATGGGATCCACCACCACAGCAACAGCTCTTTCTGATAAGGCTTCAAAGCTCTGCTGAGTATTGATATCTACACCAGACAACCAACAGCCAAAGCCAGGATGACTATGATACCAACCAACTACCATCTCAGGTCTGAAACAAAGAGGACATTGAGATTTTTAAAAACATAAACACTTATCACAAGAAGAAACAGGAACATATCAGGGCATAAATTATGATGAGCTGTGAAAAAAACACCATTAGTAATATTTAAATTACTCACCATGGTATGGTGAAAACATGGACATGAATAAATGAGACAAAAGAGGGCTATCATTAAGGGATACACATTAGCAGTGGTAGATCATGCTTTCAGTTTTTCACCCTGTTACCACACCTTCCCTGAACCAGTTTTTACCCTTTCAGCACTTGAGTAAATATCTACTCTTTAACTCCTTGGCATCGAAGGTTGAATTTTCACGGCAGAAAGTCCATTTCAGACATGGACAACGGGAACCAACGGTGGGAAAGGATTAAATATCAATTAAACCAGCAGTAGAACTAGGAACTCAGTCAAAAAGCAATTTGCACTGTTCTGTTCAGCTGCTGAGCCTTTTGCTAACATTAATTTTGAAGTTTTTCCCACAGTAAAAGAATTTGAGCAAGCAGACGACAACTGTTGAGAGGTAGGAGTGAAATAAAAATTTGTTTAAATACTAGGATCTTTGCAAAATTATTTTCCGTTTCTTTTCATTAAAATTGTTCATGAGTAAGCTATAACTTCAAAAATTTTTTAAATTTTATTTGAAGGGTTAAATCAAAAAATCAATCTTTTAAGCAGGTGCTGTGTAGTGATCGCCAATGCTAAACTGAGCAGCATTCTAATCTTTCTGGGTGATAATCAAAGCTGTAGATTTAACAGGAGTGACAATCTCCTGACAATTGAAATGCATGAGGGAGACTGAATTACATGCTATGCTACTCACCTAATTTTTGGGACAATTATTTATTTTTAAACATTATCAATAGCCCTTAGATCACAAGTTTTGCAGAAAGCCAGCCGTTTCTTCTGAAAACCGTGCAGGGAGTACTTGTGACTGTCAGCCCTCTTTACAGTGCCTTACCTTCCCGTCTGTTTCAGCATATCCAACATTTTTGCTTGAAATACAGGATCAACTGCCTCCACACTGACACCCTGATTTAAAAAACAGACAAAAATCATAGTAGCTGTATGTGAAGCAATATTATTAAAAGACAGACAGAAGCAATATTATTAAAAGACATAGTAGCTGTACATGACGCAATATTATCTTTTAACTTGTAACTTTACACAAACAAAAATATTCATAAGCATCTGTTTAAAAAAATAAAGAAATACTTTAGTACTACATAACAGAACACCCTTAAACACAAAATATAATTTTTAGAAATGTATTTCAATGTGATTTTTTAAATCCTGAAAGATTATTTTGAATTGCTATTTAAGTAATCTTCACTATGAGTAAACATGATTAAATAGGCATAGGAAATCACTTTTTTGTCCTCTGTTTGGTCTGCAAACAGTGGCCTGTTGTTTGTCCCAAGTTCAGCTCTACACGTTTTATTCAAGATAAATATAATATATTTACTTTTTGCAGATTTTTATATTATGCACATGAATAAAGTCAGGACAAAAGAATTCAAAATTTTCATGGAGTGCAGCTCTGAGTAACAAAGGAATTATCCCATGCCTGTTTCAAGCACATTTCATTCCAGTTACATGAAATAAAGCACCATAAATTCCAATTATGCCCCTTGACTCTTCACCTCTTTAATCTGTTCATAAAATGGATATTCTTACTCAAAATTTAAACACTTTTGTTTTTCATATCACAGAACTATCATTTAAGAGACATGCAACTAAGATCTGTCAAAGAGAACAAGTTTGAAGTATATCACAATTAAGGGCATGATACTCTTCTAATCAAACCTCTTACATTTTGAATATTTCTGCTGGCTCATACTACATGAGTTTTGAAAGTTATCAATTTATAAGTCTTATAAGTCATGTAATACACTATATTTGTACATAAAAAAGGACACAATATCTGCATATATTGCTATACACACTTAAGTACTAGCCTTCTCTCAAAAAGAAGTTTTGACGACATTTCTTTTTACTGAAATCCTTTAACCATTAAACTTGTTTGTATTATAACTCACAGCTTATACTTCAGATTACTTCAATGAGGTAAAGCACAAAAACATTTTAAAAAATATATTTACCTTGAGGAAAAAAACAAACAAGCAAATAAAATGATCAAGGTCTAGATGCGAAGAACTCACCGTTCCAGACTGTGGCATTGCAAAAACATCAATCACTCTCACAGTATAATCATCAACAAATTCCCCAAGCATCAGACCCATAACTTCCATAGGGACACCAGCACGACCATGCTTCAACATCTGGAATTAAGACCAAATGACACCATATGTTTAAACGATGATTCAAGTCTGATTTGAGGTAGTTTTTTCAGCCTTTGTTGATCTCTAGCTAATTTGCAACTTGTAGCACTTTTGGAAACTGTAGCAAACTATAAAATAGTAAAAACAAACCCAACAAAAGAGAACTAATTAAAATAAGTTTCTGAGGGTTCCAATCAGTATTAATTTATTTTTAAAATAAGTCTGGCCATCACTTAGGCAACACAAGTCCATTAACTCTGGACTGCTGCCAGGTGCTCTAACTCCAGCATTATATTCAGACATAGTATGTACACAGAACACTTACTTTCAGCAGTGCAAGGGAAGAGATATAAACCTGTTCCGCTGTATCGACTGCAGGAGCATCTGTTGGTGGCCCCTATAAAAAGAATAAACAATTATTTTCATCATCATTGTTATTCTGCAGTTTCTGAATATTTTCTTTTGTTTTGCATATTGCAAAACTTGTAGAAAAATGCATATGTAATTGATTTAATGAGTTAGATGTAGTTGTTACAAACAAAACAAAAAATTGCAAATCCAATCCCCAAACCCTTGTTTACAGCACTTTCTGTCACTAACATTATTTTGTAATAGGTCACCCAGCCATCATCCTGTCAGCCCCCACCTCAAACAACACAGTCTAAAGAGCAATCTTACCAGAGCCAGTCAAATATAAAGCAGGCAAGTGTTACACTGGATACAAACCTGTTACAAGCCATTCAGGCTAAGAGTCAGCTAAGTTTCCATTAGTCAGCCTTGCTGCAATGCTAACCTTCGTCAGCTCTAAAATATGGCCAGTTCTCCAATTAACTATGTGTTTCTTACAGTGGTGTGAATGTAAATGCTGCTGGGCTAGCATGATTAACTGGCACCAACACAAACAGCAATTTCCCTTTGCTTCATCAGCTTTCAGCTAAAGAGGACTTGCAGATAAAGGCTATGGGAGTACTTTGCAGATACACTGGTACAGTGAGAGAAAAAACGGACCTCTGATCCCTAGGTGGAAAAGCTGTGAACAAAATACTTTGCTCTTTGCCTTATGAGTAGTTATTCAAAAATTAGCACAACTGTCCCAGGTGTGAATGATTGGTTGAAACAGGTTCTGTGTAAATGTTGAAATTGAAAAACACAGGAGGCAGCAGTTTAAATGTCCCTTTCTTGAGGAACAAGAGAAATATTGCTGTTATATACAGAATTCCACATGAGCATCCCTCATTACAGCCAATTAAAAGCACATTGATTACTTTATTACCAAATTTCCACTGAAAAGACATAGCTTACTTCTGCATGAGGTGATGCAAACTTAGAGGGGCAACAAAGCAACTATGGAAAAAAAAAAGATACTCCATTATCAAGTTAAAAGAGGAAAATGGTGCCTTTACTGAACCCTTTACAGATTTAGAAATTTGAGTCCACAGTTATAAGAAAAACTGGGGGAAAAAAAACTTTTGAATAAATTCTTATTTTTCACTTCAAGTGAAAAAATTCAACACAACATGCATCCTCATGACATCAAACAAGACACAGCGATCAACAAAAATCCATTACTTCCTGAAGATAAAACTGGATACTTAAGTAATCAACACATTATATTTGTACAGGAATTATCCTTTCTGCATACTCTGATTTTCACGCACACAGAAAAACATCAGTATTCAGAATAAAGCCTTAAAGAGAGTAAGAAAATTCAGTTGTGGGGTTTTTCCCCCTTAAAGTCAATGAGTCTATGAGTTCTACATTCACTCTTTGGATTGTGAATCCAATCTTTGTATTTTGAAACTCACATATATGCATGGATCTGTCAACCGTACCCACTTCCAAAAACTTCAAACCTCTATTTCCAACTTTGATACTGCTGACCATCATCAGTATTTGCCTTTCCTCACTTCTTACTACTCACTCCTAATTCTTCTGTCACTCTAGTCTTTTCATCCGCAAGCTTCCAGCAGGTTTCCCTGCTTTTCACCTTCCATAGTATTCTCACCAAAGGTCCATTTTTCATCAACCTCACCCCTTTATCAAGTATTTCCCTGGCCTGGCCCCAGCCCAGTGAGATGCTCCAGTTGAGATGTACTCCTCTAGCATCCACACTGAAACACACTAAAAGCAGCACTTTAGAACATTGCCCAGAACCAGATGGACAGAGCACCTGCATCACTTATCCCAAATTTTCTGCAATTAAATTGACTGGCAAAGCTTCAAATGCCCAAACATTTTGCAATGCTGTTCCCATGTTTTTTTCTCCATAAACATGTCAGTTTACTTTTTAAACTCTATCTCCTCTACTTGAGGTCTATTCACTTAGAAGTGTTTGCTTAGAATTTGGAAAGCACAAAGACTCATGTTTCCACTTACTCAATGCAAAGAAAAAAGCCCAGGTAACCTGAGTTTTAATTTAAAAGTAACTTACTAGTTTGTTAACCAAACCATTTTTTCATGCGTAACGCTCTCCCAATTTTCCACCAGTTGTAGACCAGAAATGGTCTGAAGGGAAGATAAAAATAAATAGTAACCTTGTGCTTTAGGAAGAGCCCTAATACCCATGCTGTGATCACCAAATGCATTCTACATTTGTTCCACGTTTTGTTTAACATTTCACTGTAAGCAACCATCCCATTACACCATTCAGTAATTTTTAAAATAAAGAATAGAGTAATAAAAATCTCCCCAGATTAGCACAAACAGTTCCACGATTTCTGGAAGGCTAATCTTGCTGTTTGACTGAGACTAGCTTCTCCAAAATCAGGAGGCTTGAACTGAAGCTTACTCCACAGACTATGGCTCTTGGATGAGCCCTCCTCTATGAAATTTCTAGTGTTTGTTAAAATCACATTGACACCTGTCCTGCAGCTGAGGCATTAATCAAAGCTCTGTCTTCTGTATAGCTGCCTGTGCCCTCAACTTATAAAAGCTTATTATTCAAAACTTTTCTCATTTTAGAGATCAGTCAGTAGATTCACCACGTACAGGGAGGAAACAAATATGAATACATTTTGTTTCTGTAAGAAGGCAGATGAACCACCTTTAGTTTAAGTGAAGGTAGGAACTAAAGCAGGGTGTTCCTTATATTTCCTTATGATTTCTATATTCCTTGGAGCATCCAAATGCTCATTTACTGTGATGATGGTGCAGAAGAGGGCATACCTAATATGATGCTTCATCTAATCTTTAGGCATTCTATGAGATAAAATAGGGTTTTTTTTCAAAACTTACGTTGAATTCCCATTGCCAGTACCCATAGTCAACAATTTATTTTCAGCATAGGAAACTCTGTTAATTCATAAAGGAATTCTTCATCGGTGCAAGCCAACTTGATTAACTTTTGCTATTTTTTTAAAAGCCATAGCATTCACTGTGAAGGATTTTAAATCCTAAATGTGTTTAAATAGACATAGAAGTTACTACATTAAGGATTAGGAGGGATCAACAGCATACTTCACTACTTCATATTAAGCACATGCAAGACATAGTAAAAATATCAAACCTGAGTTTCCACTCTTACTGTGCAGTTCAACCAGTTTACCTGAACTTGTAAAAATTAGCTAATGGTAGTACACAAGGCAGGTTTGTTAACTCTCAGTCATCTTATAAATACACAGCACATACCAAGTATTTCCTTGGTCATTGATGCTTCTTTGTGTGACCTCACTATCTCCTTTCCATCTGCTCTGTTCTTCTTATAGATTTTAATTACCAGCTAGATTATGGGAAAACTTAAGTCCTCATTGCACCGTACCAATTATGTTAATTCATTTTCATGTTAATATTCCTTCTTTTGTTTTTAGTATCAATTACAACGAACTGCTCAAAAGAGTACTGAGATTCAGGAATCCTGAGGAGGAAATGATCCATAGGTCAAGTTTCATATTATTTTTCTATCAAAGATAAACTGCATTAGTACGTTAGTATTTCTACAGAAAATTCTAAACCAAAGTTCATCAAATTCTTGACATAAAACCTTCAAAGATTTAACAGATAAAGCCAAATGGAACTTGGGTCTTCCAAGTAGTTTACTTGACTTTAGACGATTTGAAAAGAGAGAGCCGTTTGGAAACTGGAACCAATTTCTTCCATCTCTGATCACCTCCATTTCCACAAATGGCTGATAATGTAACACAGCCCTGGAGTGCCAGCCCCAGCTTCTGTGTGTTAGTTACACAGTATGTGGGAGACACCTATGAGTTATGTGTTTTGAGACCTCTTTGGCCTGTTTCTGGTTGTCTTTCACAAAAGTTTACGCACTTCTTTCATCAAGCAAAGAAGAAGAAAGATTTTATTAGCTAATCTCTACATGGAGGCAAATATTTTACACTGACCCTCCACAGCATGTGCTATTACCACTGTTCATAAACTTCACTGCCTGCCAACTTTAACAAAGAAGCACCAGCCTTACGAAGCAGAGCACCAAATTAAATTAACTGGTATCAGGAACCCAGACAAGAAAGCGTTTGCGTCTGCAATGCAAAAGAGCTGCTGGTGTTTTTGGTTACATTATCATATTCAAAGGACAGCTATGTCATTACATAGTTTTAGAAGACTGTCCATCTCACTGCAAAGCAGCGAATATTGCATACCTACAGCTTTATTGGATTCTTTCTTGGAGAACTGGAGAATTAGATTTGGAAACTGCAAGGACTACTGAACATTCTTTTTCCCAACCATGCATGTATAAGCTGGATAGAGTAATTATTAAAATAAAATAACTGCTGTAAAAAATACTGTTATGTGTTACTGAAAAATTGATGCTTCTTCTGAATCAACTCTGTGCTTCCAGTCACTGAAATGAGCTGCCTAATGGCCACGTCATAAAACCCAACCAAGCTTTAGGATTGTTTTTGTTTAGAATGGCAGAATTCCAAGGTCAATAATAATTGATAAAATTAGGTTATCACTATTCAAATAATTTTTTTTAAGTAAGACTTGTAAGGGAAAAAGGATCGCATGCAAGTTATGGACAGAAAATTACATTGTAATATTAAATTATGCATGTTACTATTTTTGTTTCAAACAGTTAAAGAGATGATCCAATATAAAAAGCAGACCTTTACTTGGGTAACCCTTGTTGACGAAGTGTTAAAGGCATTTGCCATTCTTACAGGATAAAAACTAACGCCTTGAAGTGTTACCTGCTCAGGCCTTTTAGCAAATTTGTTAACACTTTTAGGTATATTACTTCACCTTTCTCTTAGTGTGAACCGATATAAATTATTTAGCCAATTTTATTATTAAATGTGAACTAAAGTGTCATTTTAGAGCACTGTTCTTTATTTGTACTATTTTAGATTTATTCAAATAGCTAGAGGAAGCAGACTTGATTAATTACACAAGGAACTGAGAAATATTCCACAAATGGATACACTTTCCAATGTTTAAATGGATCTTAAACACTGCTCTGGTTTCATGTTAATAGCACAAAAGATGATTTTGAAATACATCATACCTGTTTCAAAGAAAACCCAGTTTTGCAGTAATAAAAATCCAAAGGCAGTGAACTTAAGTGCTGTAAAGCATATCTCAGCTTTAACGCACCAAACAACATATTACTGTGTAAAATAAAAGAATTATTACTACTTCTAATTATTTTTGTAACTGGAACAATTTAAGCACAAACATAGGACACACAAGCAAACAATGATTGCTATCATGTTTTATTTCTTTCCCAGTAAGCTAAGAAAGAACCTTTTAATAGTTTAATTTTGTGAGTATTAAACAACTAGTGTGAAAAACAAGCTGCATGTAAACTACTTCTACTGCCTCTGCTTCAATGACTAGCTGAGGCAACCTGTTATAGGAGGTGTTAATTGGCAATAGGAGTACAAGTCAGAAGCATGTTCCCCATCGTCCTAACCCAGCAAGGCTAGGTCATTAAAGTGGAAATGAATTCTTTCATGCCGACTTAACCCTTTCACTACATATTTTCAGCTGTTATATCCAAAGACAATTGAGAAAGATTAGCTAAAAAAAAAAAAAAGACAAAATCTCCCTTGGATTACTTTTGAGTTTATTAATCCCACCAATTTTTCTTCACTACCCTTCTCTACCTCCTCGAGAACAAGTGTTACAGGTAAAGATGACATTTTATTATATAGGTAAGGGGGAGAAAGGCAACTGAGGTACAAATGCAATGACAATCATTATAAAATAATAATTTATCATATTAAAAGATGCATGGAAGGATGAGACACCTAAAGTGAGCTTAAATCTTCTGTTTTGTGGAGGTAAATTCAACTTTGTGTGTATAAGTTGGTACAAGGGAAATAAACCTACAAAATACTATCTGCAGAGAGGACAAACATAAGCAAGTGTGCAAAGGAGGTAGAGGTGTTAATGATAGTAAGGCCTTAAAAGTCCAGAGTACCACTGTTCTTCTCTACTTTTTGCCAGTAAGTGGTACAACCTGCTGATATATATGGATATAAAGAATAAGAAATTTCTTAGGTCAGCACAGTGTTTTTTACACATTGTTAAGCCTGAAAATCTAAGCAGAGTTGGGATTGTGGAACCATTTTCTTCCCGTACTGAGACAATACACTTCTGGAAATTACCAACCCATGTTCCATCAGTGGAAGTGGCAAAGGGAGAGAGGCATATTCTGTGATCTCAATGGTTCCAACAACTTTGTCATGACAAGCACTCGAAACCATGTATTGCATTTTCTGCAGTACAGGAAGTTAACATGATCAGTCATGACAGAGAAAATTATTCCAGTCATACAAAAAAATTAAAAAATCAGTGAGCTCAATAAAAAAGAGAAAACTGTATTACTTGCATTGTGAATCACACACTAAAACTAGTAGCAATTTGAAATTTTATTGCTATTTTCAAGCTATTACGCACACAATTTTGTAGTTAGTTCCACATCAACAGGATTAGATTTTGAAGCTACCATTATGTCTAAACAGTTTGTATGTTTAGGTCCATTTTTATACCAATTATAAACAAGCAAGCACAACAGACCACAAAATACCGTAAGTCTCAACAAACAGCCTAGATTTCTTGAAGGATCACATTGTCTTGTTACACCATATGTCAGATGAAATAAAAATTGCAGTAATATGTTTGGTCTCAGAGACTCCAAAATTGAGTAGGGATACTAAGGAAGTATTGTGGCATCAACTGCTACCTTAAATTGAAAAATCTCTGAAAAAACCCTCACCTTAACAGGCTAAATAAAAACTCTCTCAGTATGTTTTACAAAATTCTGTCTCCTAAAAAAAGCTTACCCAGGTTCACATTTACAACAGAACTCCACGAACAGCAATATAGATGGACTTGAAATATATAACATTTCCCATCTCCCTTCCTCTTCAAAACCAAAATTACAAAACACAGAACTTTGTATAGCTTTGAGCAGTTGGTTAAACGGGTTGGGATCATAAATTTGCCAACACCTCTTTGGTGCAGAGCCAGAATTTCACTGCTTAGCTTTCTGCTTATTTAGGATTTTAGTTTCTGTGGGGCGGTGTTCTGTGGTTTTCTTTTTTAGGGTGTGTGGGGTGGGGTTTGGTTTGATTTTTTGCTATGGTTTTGGGGGGAGGGGTTGTTTTTTGGTTGATTGGTTGTCTTTTTGCCTTTTTTGGGTTTCTTTTGTTGGTTTGTTTGTTATTTGATTGTTTTTAACTACAGAACATTATTATTAGAAAAAACATTTACTACTCAATAATAACGTATTCATGATGTAAAATTACTTATATATATACATAACTTTGATGCAATTTGCAATAGTCAGACTTCCTACAATGCTCCCAACACAACTGTTATATGAAATGGCTGCTTAAGTGTAATCTTCCCTGGGTCAGTGTTTCATTTATCTTTACCCCATTTAATCTACACATTCATTGAGACACAAAACTCAAAGGGGTAGGTGTGCTTTATTACTGCAGTCAAAATTCCTTATCAAGCATAAGGACAATTTGGACTAAATGTTTTTAAATGTCATTTCCAACACAAACCAATCTATGATTCTATGACAATGTCATAGAAAAAAGCCCTAAGATTAGGGACATAAAACAAGTTCTCAGTAACACTGTACATCTTTTTGAAAAGAGCTATTGTTTTTCACAGCCTCAATCTACTGGAAATAAAAAGAAAATACAGAGGTCAACTTAATTCCAGAAAAAAGCCAGGACTAACCTGTTATCTACTCCCATCAGCATTACAGAAGGTATTGGGACTTAGAACTGAGAACCTCAATGCAGATGATGAGCCAGCACCTGTAATTTTGTCTGCCTCCTGTAGTCTTGCTTCAATGTAGATTTTGAATTACCTTATTCTAAATACAGTTCTGCCAAGAAGGCAGGATGGCCCTCAGCAGGTTCTGCCTAAGCTCACCCTCAAGTACACTTTGTAGGCAAAGCAGTTAAAGATATCTCCTCAGTATAAAGAACAATGCACTGGGTTCTAGGTATCTGTAGATTCAGTGTTGTGAAGAGCTGCTCCTCTGGATACAAGCAAGTGAACTGGGAAACTCAGTGGCAAGATGCAGCAAGGTCAATTGTTTGCAACACTTGAAAAAACAACTGATCAGCCAACAGCCACTGCCCCCTCAAAACCACACCACTATAACACTTCCAACTTTATAGGAAAACTTAGAGGACTCTCCTACACAGCAGGAAGAAAAGAGAAACCCTCACTCAAAGGTGCTGCATAGTAGCATTGCAACTTAATATGCAATTGCATGGGATTTCAGAAAGAAGATACAATTTCCAAGAGAAATAAATTAAATTGATTGCTATAGGAGTGGCTGTTTCCTGCTTGCAGAAAGGAACATTACAAGTGAATAGGTGAAATGCCAAACGCACAAAGATATTTCTTCTTCTTTACCCTTTCTTCCCTATGTTCTTTCTCATTATGGCTACACTCACTTCCTTGTCCAAGCTCCTTTGTCTCTTTTGGAGAAAGTCAAAAGTCAGCTGGACTACACTGGCAATTAAATTGAGGAGAAGAGAATCTAATTGCCTAATTATTAGAAATATGGAAGTTTAAGATCTGAGGCCAAGAAGAGGCAGCTAAAAATGTTCTCCAGAGTAAAATAGCAGATCAGAGGAAACTGTAATGCTCAGACACAACCCACTGGCTTTTTTAGTTTTAGTTTTATATTTGTTTGTGATTAATAGGTAAGACATGTCTGTAGTGCAGCCATCCTACTTCAAGACAGCCTTTATAACACAAATTACACAGAGGGTTTAAGTAAAATTATGGCTTCTCCTAAACCAATTTTAGCAGGTTTCTCTTTTCCTCTCCCAATTAGCTCCTTAGGAGACAAATCACATTACAACAACTCAACTGTACTTCAAATGTATGAGAACTATACTCTGCTTTGCCATCCCCAGCAACTTTCAAACAAGCCTAACATGACCCATGGAGTTACCTTCTCCAGCAAAACCAGACCCTGGCCTGTGACCCTGGCCACACCTGGATCCTAAATTTGATATGAAGCTTTCATTGAACAGCCCTGTATTAAAACACTAATCAATGCAGTAAAACATTCATCCCAGACAGTGAAAGTAAGTGAAACAGCACAGTCTATTATCTCTAAGGTGGTTCTCTTCTCCTTAAAACAAAATCATATATTTTGTATAGAAAAACTGACACTGAGACTTTCTGTGGAAGATAATGCAGGCAATTAAGTCTTCTGAACTTTCTATGGAATTTCATGTTGGATATTTTTAATGGATGAAATGAAAAATGTTTGTCATTGAGAAAATTTTTTTATTCCTTAAATGGGTTGAGAGCTTTCAGGGGAAAAAAGTAGAACTGGAATAACCCATCCAAATTGTACACCGTCTCATCTACTGGGAATTACATTTGAGTTCCAGAAATAGTAACATTCTTCATACTTGAGAACTTTGCTGGAAAATGTCTCAGAAGCAATGGCACAGAAACGATGCACAATTTTACGAGCTATAATTCAGACTTATTCCCCTGGCAAAATATTCTCCAAAGGTGTATCTGAAGCTTCAAATACTTATGAGAAGCAGACAACAGTGTACCACCACAATTCAAACCACATAAACCACCCAGGAGACACAGAAAGGAGAAAGTCATATAGCTAAACAGATACTGAGATACCAGACACTCTACAGCTTTACAATGAAAAAGGTACTTAATTAAAGACAACACATTTACACCCTTTAAATTAAAACACAAGCTGTTTCAAGAATCAATGAACCAAAATAATTTTCAGTAAGATGGTAAGGTGCTGCAGTTTTTCCTGTTTGGGTTGCTGGCGTGGTTTTGGGTTGTTTTATTGTTTTGGTTTTTTTTGGAGAGGAAGGATGGGGGTGTCTGGGTTTGTTTTGGGTTTGAGGTTTTTTATTGTTGGTGGATGTTTTTGTTTACATATGAAAGATGTAAGATGCAAGAAAAAGTCATGTACTCAAATGACACATCAGCTTAATTAAGTAACTCAAGGAAATTTGCATCTAATTGTTAATTGGAGATGATCTACACAGAGCTTGACCCTCCTCTGTCTGCCAGACCATCAACTCCTCTTTGGAAGCCCCACAAAAGAATGCACTGTGCTGTCCTCCAACAACCACCCTGACTAGATTAGCACACAAAGCAGAACTTTAGATCAGCAGCAGGTCTCCCAAGTTCCAATGGTGCCACAGATTTACTAAACAGGAAAAGCATGTTCTAAAAAACCCAAGATCCTATGAGGGGAAAAAGGTTCCACAGCACCAAGCAGTGCAGTATTTGAAACCTCCTAATCAAAGTGACAGTTTTCAAGTGCCATTTACAATGCCCTAATCTGGAAACATCCCAGCTAACCCATCTGATCAACTATTTCACAGATGGAAGCACTTGATGGCTAATTGGCAAGTCCACGATTCAAATAAAATAGCTATCTGCACTTCTTTTTCTATATTCCAAGTCAAGGTGTAAACACTCCTTACAAGACACAGGTCAGTTCTCTGTCTCTCCCTCCCTTCCCAGTGGAATTTTTCCCCTTCCCCTCTGTCATCAAATATGTTAATTCAAAATTACAGAATCAGTTTTATTTTTCATTTATTGTACTAGAACAGTTGTCTGCACTAACAGAGCAGTGTAAATGAATATTTTCAAAAATCTAACAAGCAATGAAAAATTACTTTGAAAGCCTCTTTTTAAAGTGTCATTATTTCACTGCTTTCTATCACATCTGGATTCAGAAAAACAGACAGCATGTGCTAGTGTGGACAAGAACTTGCTCAACTTGAATTACTAGTCTGTAAGTGATGAAGAGAAAAGCTTGGCTACAAATGCACTTAATTTGCTCACACCCTTTGCAGTGGGATTGCCTAATAGAGGCATATGTGGAATTGATTTCACCAGCAAACAATAGTTCAGCATACAAAATGAAGAGGAGTGTTGCTCCAAATTCCTGCCTGCTACATAAGCAGAATGCTTTTACGTACCCCACAAACCTGTTCATTTGTCTGCAGCAAATGTACAATGCAAATCAAAGTACTAAACCACCAGTGAAATTCTGTGGTAGGCAGTATTCCAGAGGGACAAACTGAAAAGAATGATTCAGGAAAAAGAAGATAAGTAGAAAAACCCAACATGACAAGGGGCAGAAGGAGAGAGAAAGGAGACTATGTAAGTGAAGCAGAACAAGGGCTTTGCCAAAATCTTAATTCCCATGAACTACAGGAGCAACATTGAAGTCATAAGATTTTGAGACATCACAACCCTTTCAATTTTTTACATCTTTTCTAAAAGGCTTCATTCATTCATTTATTCACTCATCTTATGCATTTATCACAAGAACCTTAACTCAAGACAAAACAAGCTTGTGGACCAGGTACAACACCAGTCATATAAGACACAATTTCTGCATGAAGAAGTGTTCCAAAGGAGGTCTTACTTCTGGCATCAAGTTCAAAACTAAACACAGGTACCTTGCCATAAAAAGAACACACAGTTAATGACCAAGCATACTGCCAGAAAATACAGTGAATGGCTTATGTGATGCCAAAAGTTCTAAGAGTCTCTTCCCTTCTCCTCTCTTGTTCACCTCCTGCCCTACTAAGACAGCCCTTTGTCCACCTATGGTTAAAAGAGAAGAAATGCCTCAAGATTTCTAAGCCACATGTCACTGGAAGGAAAGTTTATTGTTGAAGTATCAGCTTAAGATTACTTCCTTAAAGATTTGGTTATTAGCCATTTGAAGACAGGCTTAAGGTAGATGTGATTTAGCACTGACCACCTCTGGACACCTGCAGGCCAATCAACCCCTCAATGGCATCCTGAAGGAGCAAGAAGTAAGGAAAGAGAACTGCAAATTCAGTGACAGAAGTTCTCAAGTGTAATACACTACACCAAAAGACTTGAAAAGCATATTGCAAACACATGAATTTAAAGTGCATTTGGGATAACATATCTGAGTTAGAATATAGGAAGACCAAGAAACCCTAAATGAGACAATAACCAGAAGAGATAATTTTGCCAAGGGGAAAGAGCCAAGTAACTGCTGCTGAAGAAGCTCAAGCAGGTCACTGAGAAAGAATGCCTTGGCAGAGATCAAACAGAAACTGTGCTCACCAAGCATCTGCCAGTACTTTAACATCAGTTACAAAGCAAATCAAACAAACCCTTACTAGACTTTATGTGATGCATTCCTCTTGCTAAGCAGATCCCAAGCTACAAGAAAAAGCAATCTCCAAACTATGTGATAAAATTACTTTGAAAATGCCTCTTTTTCTACCAGACTATATATACGGATGATTCTTATGCTGGCAAGAATGGCTCAGTCAGATGTTTTTACTATATTCAACCTTTACAACAACTGTGACACAGCAATAAGAACAAAAAGTTCTGTTGCTTAAAACACTCTAGTGCAAACAAATGGTAATAATTTTGCTTTCTAGCATTACAAAATATATCCAAGGAATATCTTCCTCCTCTCTTCTATCTCAAAGACATCTGATTCACTCTGGATTTTCTCTCAATCTCAATTATCATCAATAGATACTCAGAATATAAAGTGACTTTTCAAGGTCCTTTGAAACACATTATTTTAAGGACATAAAAATATCCTATTTGAAAAGCCTTCCTGCTGATTCAATAAACCAAAAGACTACAAATGTAGTCAAGACATCTAGTGCAAGCAGCAACTTGAGTAAAGAGCAATTCAGTTTTATGCTTTTTTTTCAATCTAACATATACTCATCAACTCATTTAAGAGACAATTCCATATTTAAACAAACACAGAGCAGCTTTGCAGGCCAAAGCTACCAGAAGAGTTCAGCAAGCTTCCTCAGAATGTTATGTTCTATTGTCTGCCACAATTTTCTAGCAAGCTTCAAGTTAAAGATGAAAAATTCAGAAAACAGCAGAGAGTTAACAGTAAATTTGAAAAACAGCTTTGATAAGCGTCAAGTTCAGAGAGGACTAAGAAGTGAAAGCTTGAGAGATTAGACTGCACAGATGTTAAAAAAATGAAGAGTCATGAAGCAGGCTGGCAGCTCAGAGGAACAAGAGAAATAACTGTTTAAGAAAGTGAAACTAAAAATAACTGAGGGCGGCTTGAAGATTCACTAAGAGAACGTGAATAGAATTTTAGCTATAAAAAGGGGAAAAAAAATTATGCACCAAAAGTTACAGCTTATTTGGCAAAACATTTAGAGTCTGTAGATCAGCCTAGAATATTTCACCAAATGCTTCAGTATTAAACTGCTCCTGTAGTTATACTGGACACAAACACAATATATACAACCAAAAGAAGCTTTGGGTTTAGCAATTTCAACCCTGAACACACATCCTGAAGCCCAAGACATACAGAACTGATTCCTCCAGTACAGGAGTCTGGATTCTCGACTTAGAAAGAGACCAGGAAGCTACTGCAGCCAACCAAAGGAAAGGACTACAAAGGAAATTACACTGGAGCCAATTCCTTAAGGAAATAATTCTTCCTACAGACCCCAAACAAAGACATTCCTAATTATTTTCCCCCTGTATCCACAGCAATCAGCACAATGTAACAAGATCAACTTGATTTTATTTTTGAAGACTGCTGGCCATGTCAGTTGATCAAGGAAAAAAGCACTAGGATTTGCTGTAGAGGTAGGAGAAGCCATACAATGTGAATAGGTCTCTCACTGGAACAGGACAGCTGTCAGGGAGGCCTTCTTGCCATGAGTAGTTACAGAAGTGAGAACAATCGACAAGAGGAGACACAATAAAACACACATACAGGAAGCTACAACTACCCACAAGTGATAAACTCAATTCAAATTACCTCCTGAAATGTACATACACTTCAGTATCTTATAATGCCCCATTCCCAATGCGATCCAAGAGCTGAAATATGTTATTTATAAAGAGCAGTGGATGTGCTCAGCCATTTACAATAAATACCCTTCATGTACTGGAAATCCACATAATTGGAAACTGTTTTTTAAAAAAATGTATTATGTGTTTCCAATGCTTTTCAATATGAATTTTAAAATGCTCAAGACACAAAAATAAAGGTTTATAGACATTCTGTAAACTTAGTGCCAACACACATACTGATTCACAAAAAAAAAGGCCAGGTTGTAACAAAAATATGCATACACATATAAAATCTCTTGAGTCAGAGATTATTACTATGAACAATGTTTCTTTGATGCTGTTTTAAAATATGATAGCATAACAGAAGAAACACTCCAGAATTTATTAATTTTAAAGAAAAGATTGACAAGCTATATACTAACCTGTCCCAGCCCAGGCATACCTCCTCCCAGTCGCAGAAGTCTATCCATATTTCTAGAAAAACAGAAACAAAGGAAAAATGTTCCCAAGCTCGAAATGTTTACTAAATTGTTATCTATATAATTCACCTTCAGTCACTCAGTATGTCAAAAATATTGGTGGTAATTACAACACAACATCAGACTTCCTGTTAATTAACACCACATATTAATTCAAGAAGCTGTCTTCCATGCTAATTAACAGACTTTGCTTTATTGCTTTGGTTTTGGGTTATCCCCATTTCTGAAGATGAACACTCTTGTCAAACTTCTCAAAACTTTCCAATCAGTCAATTAATTGGGGGATTTTTGTTACTTATGATCAGTACCTACAGCCAGAAAGTTCCTAAAACTTATTAGATATACAACTGAATTTACTTTTGTTTGCTCAGAAATCATCAATAAAAATCTTAAAGTAAGGATTTTAGCATCCTCATTAGTAAGTTCCGCGCTAATTAACTTACAGCTTGTCAGTTATCATCAAAACTACATGTGAAAGACACTAAGCAGATTATGGATCTCTGAATTAGCATCAAAAGCTTTTTTTTAATGAACTCATTATACTAAAAGAAATACTGTAAAGTAAACATTTAATGTGTATATAGTTAGAAGACTAGTGACAGTACAGTCATTTAATACATTCCCAGTCTTGCATGTGTCAGTGCTTTAGTGCAAGATTATTCCAATCAATGAAATGTCTTCCTTAAAAAAAAATAAAAAGCATCAGTTTGTGTGTCTTGTAACTTTCAAGGGGGTGATCCCCAGGAATAAAGGCTGCTAAGGTGCCCAACCAAAAAAATTACACTGCTGTTTCTTTCTCTACAGTTTCTTCATTTTCTCTTGTTGAAAAGACATCTACAATTTCATGGTGGATACCTAGGTACAGGTTCTGCCCCAGCTTT
This sequence comes from Molothrus aeneus, assembly GCF_037042795.1. Classification (NCBI taxonomy): domain Eukaryota; kingdom Metazoa; phylum Chordata; class Aves; order Passeriformes; family Icteridae; genus Molothrus; species Molothrus aeneus. Next base: position 22,185,230 of record NC_089652.1, read on the forward strand.
AACAGAACTTTACCACTTAGCTTTTTCAACTTCTTAGCTCTATACAACAAAACTTATCCATAAAATTTTTAAAAGGCCTACTAAATATTAATTTTTAAACAGCTGTTTTCATCAAATCAAGCAATTTCCAAGGTGCATTTGTAGCCAAAATCAGAAAATTTTACTAGCTTATTTTATTTGTCAAATAGAAGATACAAAGCACAGCATCAAAAATTATGGTCTTAACTGGAGAAGTTTTAATACAACACAACAAAGCCTGTTCAGGCTTTGAAAGCAATTGAGAACACCAAATATGATTTCCAAAATACATTCATCCTCCAAGCAGATGTCACATTACACATAATTACATACCTGAGTTCAGATTACATTAACAATACTTATTTAATAGCCTTCTTTTGAAATAATTATGCAAAAGAACTTGAAAAATATATTTGCTTTGTATATGAAAAAATCTTCATGCTGAAGGTGAATGTCACCATCATTTTCATAATTTCTTCTGATATTTGCTAGAATTCTTACTGGCTAAAGACCAACAAGTATTATTTCAGTATAAGGTTAAAACAAATAGTTTAAGCTGCTAAACACATAAAGAAGCAGCATTTTTCTTCCTACTTCAATAACTTAACAATAGCCAAGATACATTGATCAGAAATACCTACCTGACTTGTTAAATTCACTTTCCCAGTTCAGTGAACTATCAGGCTATTCATTTAATAGGATTCACTCTCTTGATTTTGTAGAACCTGCAAATCCAACAAGTGCAGCCTCACCTAGCAGTAAGTACTTTCTTAAAACTCCACTGGCACCATATAAATCAAAAAGGAGTTTATTAAAGGGTCAGTGGTTATGCTTAACTTCTTCAGTAAGTCATTGACACCAAGCTTCTTTTTCAGAGGCAAAAGCTGCACACAGTGTATATGCTTTTCTATCCTGAACTACAATAAATTCCAAATCAAGTTGGAGGATTTCCTTGGAAAGGTTAAGTTGCTGTTTAAAGATATTATGTAAGCATATGTTAAATGGCTTCAATAAAACAGTCACAATGTTACCACAAATTAACGCCAACTACAGTTCATGTTACTCCTCTGTGGTAGATACTCCTCCATTGAAACTCACAATGATTCATCTTCTGTGTCACTAAAGAGGGCTGAAGAGTAACTGAGAACTATGTTTAAGGTCCTAAAACTATTATTTTAATCCATCATGGCTGTTCATTTATTTTAAGAAACTTCTGGTCTCTACACTGGTAACCCTAAAACTGATAGTTCTGACAATTACAGCAACTTCCATCAACTGATGAGGTACATTACCTATGTACATTTAAGAAATAATAAATAAATAACAAATCCTATAAAAGAAGGGAAAAGCAATAGCTCATACTAATTAATAGTTCATTTACACAGTTTACTCCAGTTTCTAACCCAACAGTATAGTACATCATTTATAAAAGCCATATATTTTGCCATATCAGAGTTGGATTAGATAAAAGTGTTAAACAAACTGACTACTTATCAGCATAACTTTACAACAACATCTCACTGTATTACAGACACCTAACATTTCCCATAGAACAGCCACTGAACTGAGATATTCAGATTTTCAAGACAGCAGAACAGACAGAAAATCTCCAAAACACAGTTCTAGATGCACTGCAAATTATTTCACTAGCTCCATGACAAGATTCTGGTTACAGTTTTGGCAGCTAATGCTTTACCTGCCTATTTGTAACTGAATATGTTTTAGTAGGCTATAGTCTATATGGACCTAAACATGTTTGTTTACTGAGATGTGTAAACATCTGAAAAATTTAAGTTAATGAAATACATTCACCAAAACAGATTTTAATTTTTATTAATCCATCTAAATATTATTTCAGCTATAAATTCCATTTCTCCAACAATGCTTTTGTTAGCCTTACAACAGCTTAAGGGAAATTTTTAGACATTAATGAAGCTAACTTTAGCCTTTACAAATAAAACAACTATACATTTCTGACCTGGTGCTCAGCAAGAGGTGCTCACAGAACAAACTTGGCAGCAGCTCCCACTTTTTGACTGTAAAGATGACACCAGTAGGTCTCTTTCCTGTAGAAGGAAATAGAAAGGAGAAAGGCAGAAAACTAGTAAAATTTAAAAACCATGGCACATGTAAAAAGGAAATGTTACATTGATAAGCTGAACAAGGACAAGGCACCATTGAAGAATAACCCAAAGAATGTTTACTGGGCTTTTTTTTTCCCCTTTACCATACAATTCCTAGAAGTGGTACATGCCATGTCTCACTCGAGTATCCATAATCCTGCAAGAAGCTTCCAATTTTCTCAACATTTTTACTATTAAATTCTCAAAATATTTTAATAATTCATTTAAGCAATTTAAAGCTAATTGATCATTTTAAATGCTGTTAGAAACTGAAACCATTGTGGTTTTTTACTATTTTTGAAGCTCTTGCTGTAGCTAAGATGCCCTAAGCACCAAGGGTGAGAGCAGTCTGCAGGTACAGAAAGCTTTCCTGTTTATTTCTGCAGGAGTGGTTGGTGTGACTGGAAAAGTGATAAAGATCTTTAGATTTGCCCGAATTCAGGTAGAGAAAGGCTGCTTCACATTCAATTGAGGAGTTAAAATTCATGTTATCCTCTTCCCTGAGAACACTGCCCATTAATTGCCTCCACTCAATCATTCATAGAGCAGTGTTTTGAAACAGATCTGTGAAATGATCTGTGGCTGTGATTTGATAGACTTTTTTTCAATGTCAGTGTTAACATAAGGAGCAATGAGGAAGCTGCTGCTGCTCACCAACTTGATGCTGCTTTCTCAGTACTGCCAGGACAGCCATTTGTGCAGCCCTGCAGCAAACTGAGAGGCTATCAAAAACGCTGGGTTTAACCCTGTTCACTTCTCTGAGAGGCTTCACGTTGCATCCCAGAAATAGTTGTCTTGGCATAACAGAAAAAGAGGTCTTGGAAAAGCTGATTGCTTTTAACACTAATACAGGCTCCAGAAGACATTTCTGTCAAATCATTCTTTAAGCTAAAGCTGCTCAAAGAATGTCTGTGGGTTTTGGGGGTTTGTTTCAGTTTTTTGTTTGGGTGGGGGGATTTGTTTTGTTTTTTACTAACTGTGGCAATTTAACTGAGACCCTTTTGAAGCTTATCTCAAAGTAGCACAAGAGCAAAGGAGGATGTGTTCACCTTCCCAGAAAGTTGGAAGAGAAAGAGCAAGTCAGTTTCTCAGTGCTGACAGTGGAAATCACTGACAAGTGGAATGGAAAGTTATCCTCCTGCCAGCTTTGCAGAAGGAAATGATCCAGGAGAGACCACAAGGGCCAGTAGCACAGGCTACAACAGAACTGCAGCTACTATTTCGACTGGGCCTGGGTTATTCACCTTTAGCCACCTGACCACCCAGAGGTCTTGCATTCCCTTCCCCACTAACTTACAAAGACATGAAAGAAACAAATCTCTGTGAGCTTGGTCTGTTCCCCAGTGAGGCACAAAAGGTAACCTACAGCTGAGAATCTTATCTGTGCAACAAAGTGCAAAAAGCTAGGCTGATTAGCAACTTCTCTGTTGGTTTTTACCCTATATTCTTTCACACACACATATACTTACATTATACATTATATATACATACAAAAAAAAGCCAGAAAAGTAAACAAACAGTTCACAGTAAATCTCACCTCTTTTCCTTCCAAAGTTGGCAAAAGGTATTTTGATTGTTTCCTTCTGTCTGTAAGGAAGAGTTAACAGTCTCTGTTTAAAGTGTAACTTTAAGGAAGTAACTGTGCAAATAGTTCTGTATCAGAAAAAATACAGAAGGACAATTATCATAATTAACTTGCATTTTGGTGCATTGCGGGATTTGGATGACATGCACTCATCGCTGAAATTAATACAGTAACTAATGGTTAAAAAAAAGAATTAAATAGCTTCTCTGTGTATGTGTGTCCATGATTCAAAACACCATAACTAAAATAAGCTTGGTCATTGGATGTTATTTAAAAATCCAGACTTCCATTACTGCAATTTTTATTTAATTGTCCTTACCTCAAAAGGGAAAAATAGTTAATACTAATAATGCAGTGAGAGTATACAGACAGCATCTCAAAACTGATCGGGAAACAGAAATTTTAAAACCCATGTCTAATATTTGCTCCTAATACTGCTGTTAGGTAACTGTAATAATTGGAAAGAGTTGCCCATTTGGAGAGCTCTAGTTCACCACTCAGTATTTTCTAGTATTTTCTGGTATTTTCTAGTCACTTAAATTCAGACTTTTAATAATGAAAACATTTTTTCTTGGGTAGCACAGGGATGAAGTTATATAAAAGGATCATGCACAAATGTGTATCCACATATAGGTATAAACCAATAGCTACTGTGTTTATACTTGGCATGTTGCAGCATGTATTTTGAAATCAACTTGAAACAGTCTTAAATTACTCTATCTCCTTGCATGAGACACATGAGTTTCACACTACAGTGCACTATTTTTATCTAGCATTAACACTCCACGATGTGATCCCTCAATGAAAGAGGGTTCTCCTGGTTTGGCAACTTTTGAGTTAGTAGAGAAATAAATATCAAAATCAGCTTTGACATACATAGAAAACAATGGCTACTAAACTGCCCTATTAGTGGAAGGAGTATCAGGCTACACACAGGTGACAGCAATTTACTTTGCAATTTGTACACTGAGAGACTTGATGCAAATCATTTCATCTTCGGTAACTCAGTTTCTCCACCTGAAACTACACAACAAGCTTTGTACAAGCACTTCCACATCTCCTATTGAGGAGTTACACACAGCAGATGATAAACAATTTTATTAACAGTGCTCAGAAATGGCTCAAGGTTTTTTGTTCAACTGCAACCATTTCAGCTTCACTTGGGATGATAAACAGCTAGAGAGGTAAATCAGCTGAGAAAGTGCACATTGCAGAAAAACGTTATTTCACCAAGAAAAAAAACTCATTGCAGTTAAAGTCATCAAACCTGAACAGAGACTTCACATGTGAAAAGATGGAGGAGGGGGTAGGCTAGTCTATCTTCCTATATATTTTGTAGGAAAAGAAGAAAAAAATATACATGTTACCATCAATTCTAAGTAATCTGTTCATTAAAGCTTGAGTTTAATCATGTTATGCATGAATGCAGTCTCAGTAGTGCAAGCCCAGAGTTACATGACTCTTGCTTTGCTTCCATAATGTGCTCAGCTCTGTAAACCCAGGCCCTATTTCATACAGACCTGAATCTCAGTAGACCCAAGCTGGATTAGGTGGTTTGCAGGTCAGCTTCCCAGGCTCTGTTTTCTGACTTCCAAAAGTACAGCAAACCTAATTCTACTACATTCATTGCTGAGCTGGAGTTACTTCAGTAACACAGATTCAGACTGCTTTAAAGCTACTGAAGTACATTCACATCAAACTTACAGATAAGCAAAGTTTCATTAACAACTGCACCGCCACAGAAACCAACAGAAATAATTTTAATTTTATGCAGTACATGAAGTAATGGCTTTCTCTGAATTTGCAGAAAGGCAAGCAGACACACAACTATTGTGCAACTATGCAGTAGTCCAGCAAGTACTCATCATACCAGCTGTCTATTATTCAGTGTCCTTAACACCTGCCCTATCCCATCATCCTAGATGTTACAAGGTACTTACAGGAACCACTAGTTTATAGTCCATAATTTTTGTCAGGAGTGAATCACTTCCAAGAAAGTTGACAAACTAATTTATATACTGGTATTATTAAATATTATTTTTAAAGTATTCTCTAACTTATAATGTTCTAAATCATAGTTTTCAAATGAGTATCACTGAAATGGCATGTTACAACAGATGACGGAACTCAACATTTCCCACTAAGATACAGGTTAAACCCTGCCATTCAAGTGATTCAGAAGCAATTTATATGCTAGCCAATTTCTGAATTTCTTCACAAACAGATATTTTTCATTGTCTCAATATGGTCACAAACAGTGAATGCTCTGCTCCACAGAATCTTCTTCCAAGTTTACTCCCCACCTGAGGCATACAGGACATCTTGGACTCCCAGGGCTGACAGCTTTTAGATGGACACAAATCTATCAGACTTTTCAGCTTGCCTAGTACCATTTCAGTTCTATATAGCTTTGAGATATATTTACATAAAACTTCTTTTTAAAAAGTAAATCTCAATCCCTGTTGGCTTGCTGTTTTTCCACGGCATACAGAAAACAACTGCAACTTTAAGACATGACGCCACCACACTGTTTACAAGTATCCAACTACATGACACAAATTTGTTACACAAACATTACTTAAATCAGCTGCATACTAGAAACAGCGCTGTTAATTTTTGATTATTGCTTCTTCTCTACTTAATTCTGCTTCTTCCCCCTTCGGGTATCCCAACCAGTGCTTTGCCTCCACTTCCCCCCGTGCCCCTCTAACTTCAGCTGCACTGCCGGGGATCGGGGCAATACTGCACCCCGGAAGCAGCAGCGCTGCCACCCGTGAGGTGCCTCTGGCAGGGGACAGAGCACAGAGCCCCGCTCTGCCCGCAGCACGAACCCGCGCCAGGCGCTGCCGAACAAGGGCGGCCGCAGCGGGCCGGGCGGAGGCGGCCGGGCCCTGGGGCCCGTGCGGCGCCGAGGCCCGTCCGGCTCCAGCGGCTGGACCCCCGCCCGGCGCCGCTCCCCGGCCCCTCTCGCCGCCTCACCCCAGCCCGTTCGCAGCTGTCCCCGCTACCCCGAAGCGCTCGGACTTCCCAGCGGAAAGGCCAAGGGCCCAGCGCGATCCCTGCCCGCCAGACCCGCCCCGTCCCGCGCCCGTCCGCACCGCCCGCGGCCCTGCCCGGCGCTCGGGCCGACTCCCGGGCCGCGCAGAGGCCGCCGCGGAGCCCCTCAGCACCCTGGCGCGGAGGCGGCCGGGCCCTCACCTGGGCCAGAGCCGCACGGGCCGCGGTGAATCAGCCGGATCTCATTCAAACCGAGCCCTTCCCGGTTCACAGGGCACCCGGCAGCGGCTTCCGGCCCCGCGGCCGGCGGGGAGGAGCTTCTGAGCGTGGAGAGCTCCGAGGGGCGCGGCCTGTGGGTGGAACGGGCCGAAGTCGAACGTCGTGGACTGCTTTGCTGTAAAGTGCTGCGGGTTAATTTTGTCCCTTTGCAGCCCAATGCCACCAGTGCTGAAGCAACGACGCCATAGGATGGCAGAAGAACCAACAACTGAGTCATCAAATCAATAAAACAATGATTACTGTAATAGGAACAGTATCACATGCACTCCTCTCAAAAACAGGGTTATAGAAAATACGAGGATTTAGAGAAGAGAAATATGAGTGACCATATGTGTAAAATCAGCACAAGCAGAAATGGAGACGCATGGGAATTGTGGCCAAACAATAGGGACATAATTACATTAAAGCATACATGCTGATGAATGGTGCAAACAGAGAAGCAAATTGGAATTTCTATTACCCTTATGTTAACCCTGGAGCAAAAACTCTGTTGTAAATTAAAAGAGGAAAACACAAAGCCAAAGGAGTACATTACCTGACAGCACGTGAACTAGTTAGAGATCTCAGTATCCCTTGTGAACTTATTATGCCTAATGCAATAAAAATTCTTAGAAGTTGATTTATAGGTAGTTACTGAAATACTGCAAGTATTTTAGGAAGTATTGGGACAGCTTAAGAACCTACACAAGCAATTTATTAGGACTGTCTACAGAGTTTCTGCCATGAATGACCAAGAAGAGTGTCATGGTTTATTTGAAAGCTCCTTTAAAGACCGAGAATCTAATATTAGAAGATGATCAGCATTTTCTGCTCATAGACCAACTACAAGGAGCAGGTGAAAAGGTACTAAATTGTAAATTACATGGGAATAACCTCAGACAGCTATAGTCACCACTTCCACAACACTGCAGCAGACACAGAAATCTTAGTTTTTTTATACCATGAAGTATAAAATTAATCCCAAGAAAGAGAAAGGGAATTACCATTATATGGTATTCTGCTTTTTAAGAGGGGCAATGTTTTTGAAAAGCAAAATAATTTTCTCTTCCATTTTGTTTTTGGGCTAGGCTGAGGGAATCTCGAGAGTCAAAATTTCCAAAAGATTCTTTAAAAGCTAAAGATTTAAAACGTGGTTTAAATTGTGGGTCAGTAATTTCTTTCTCACGTTACTTAAACCTATTAGCATAATTTATTGGTGCACTCACAACCAAATTTCTCAGAAACAAAGAGTAAAACATATGTGTGTCTGTATGTATGTATATGTTTATCTGGGTATGCTTGTCTCAAACAGAAGAAATCTTGCACCCTGCTTCAAACAGGCTGTTACAGTCCTTCCTCTTTTACCCTGGCAAAGCTTAGCTCCTATAGTCTTAAGACTGTACTTTGAGACTTGTGCATGTCTTAATGTTCTCAGAAGTCATTGTAATAATTATGTGGTCAAAGATTTTTCTTTTGGATCAAATTAATGAGCCCAAGTATTAATTTAGTGGATTGAAATGCATTATGTATTTTGCTGGTTTTTGCCATGGTTTTGAGAGCAATCCATTTATTCCTCCGTATTCACTAGAATTCTGACACCTTAAGGAGCAATACCCATTATATTTGGGTTCTCATTCTGCAGTCATGTGTCTTTAAAGTACCCTGCATTTCTGAAAAAAGAAAGAAACACAAGTATTTATTTGTGAAAAGTGAGTATTTCTCTGGGTTGATGTGTATAATAAGGAAAAACAACATAGTTAAATCTTTATAATATGCCTATACCCACTGATTTAAATGAGCAATGACATTTCAAACCACTTGAAAATTTGGCCCTTCTTTGAAATAAAAAGTGAAACAGACTTTCATTGTTATTCCTAATTACATTTCAAGTCATAGTATTGACTTTTTAAATATATACATTTATTGAAATTTTATAAATAAATATAGTTACAGAAAAAGAAAAATGAAAAAATAGGAGAAATATTTACACTAGAAAGTATAGTGAATTAATTGGATATATAGAGGCAGTATCATGGTTGGAACTTATGACAGATGGTATTTTATATTTTTATATAAAAATGATATATTCTTAATCATATATGTCAAAGAAAAGAGACCATATGTTGTTAAACACTTCCAAATTGTCATTTAATCTGAAGGGCACTCTCTCGCATGCTACCGAATCCCTCATTGTTTTGGTCTAACCAGTGCTAATCTATAGAAGATTTTATTTATTGATTTGCAGTAATGCAGTGCAAGAAAATGTTCAAGGTTTGTTCCCTTTTTTATTACTTGGATGGCTCTTATAAGTGGTAAAAACTAGCTTTGATTGGACCCTTACATTTTTCCTGGTTTCCACATGCTAACCTGTCCTTGTTTGTAGTGAAGTGATCAACAGAGATCAGACTTGCTAAGAGACTTGCTCAATCATTTTTTTCCTATCTCCTGGTATATAATTTTCCCTTCAAATCTGTTTGTGATTGGATTAAAGCAGCAATATTTCTGAGGCTCTGTAATTAAATAATGCAATTTCACATGGCTAAGTGGCAAAATTTAAGAAAGGCGTGTAGAACGTGAAGAATGCAATGAGAGATTGGACACAATTTTCTGGCACATCATTTGTGTAGAGAGTGCTGTTTGTGCTAGGACAGGAGGAATTCTCCAGGACTAAGTTATAATATTAAAAAAACCAAAATCATCAACACCAAAAATCCCAAACAAACCCAAGAGAAGATACAGTTTCAGAAAGCCTGGTGTTAGAATACCTGATGCACTGTGGGTTGAACAAAACATTGGACTTGTGGATATTTTTGTTTTCTATGTTTAAACATGAAGAACAGAGCATGGGAAATGACTATACTTCAAGCAGTGGAAGAACTGACATCCTGTTTGTGAGAGGGTAGTAGAGCCAGAAGCACACTATTTTATTGATTGATTTAGAATTATGTTTGGTAGTTATACACTGAAAATGTAATGAAGGAATAATAGTGTTTTAAACTGCAGCCTTTCACCCTGGGAATGGACTGGAACTCTGTCTTGGCAAACCTGTAAATGGGGAAATGGTTTCTTCTGTTATCCTTGGCAAGCACTCACTCCGTTAGAAGTGCTGATGGTGACCTTTGTGACATCCCCAACAGCTTGTACAATGCTTGATCAACTCCTTGCTGCATGCAGAGTAATAGCAAGTCTTGTCACAAACAATGAATAAAATTTTACAGGATTAGTTAAAGATAGTATATGAGTGAGATTACTTTTTTTAGACTCCTCAACAATTCTACAATCAGCTGCAGAAGGCTGTTAGAGGCTCGAAAGAGGCTTCATTAATCATGAAACATATGATTATTGAAAACCTGCAAACAAAACTATTTGCATCTCTTGCAGAGCACAGACCTGCCCATTAAAGTATGACAAGTATAAAGTCAGTTTGAGTGAGAAGAATGGTAACAATGTATTTGGATATAATCCATCCCATTTAAGAAGGGAGAGGATATTAAGAAAGCAAACATTCCTTACAGTGAGCCATACACAGCCCCAGCCCCCCTCCAGTTGGTGCCAAAAGATCTTGTTTATATTGGAAATTTCACCAGCCACAAGTTGCACATGCAGTCCTAAAGGAAACTGGACTTTTGTCTTTTTAAGTCTATTTAAAGTGATGGCTGAGTTGTGAGAACTATCTACAAACCATCTGGAGAAGATAAGGCCAAGAAAAAAATCAGTCTTGCTGGAAATGCTTGTGTTGGGGGTGTCTATGGAAAATTTTTATGAGGAAACAGAGAAGTGGGTTTGTGTCCCTGGCAATTGCAAAGGTGCTACTCTGTGAGAGACAGTTTATTTAAATAACTGTGTAGAAGACTGTAAATTGAAAACTGTAAATTAAGAGAAAGGTGGTATGTAAAGTGGACATACTGTGGGTTTTTTCTGGATTGCTGTGGGATGCAATCCCACTACACCTTTTTTTTTCCCGTCCCCTTTATTCAGTGGGTGATTTCCCCCTTATTTGTGGCACAATAAAAATTAATTTTGTACTTCCTTTAGTACTTAAGATATTTCTGATTGGGCTGAACATTACTTTTATAGAAGTGCTGTGTAATTGGTATAATGCTTTTCACCAATTTCAGGTAGTGAGAGCAAACCAACAAAGACAATTTCAATTATTTCGGTGGTTATGTCTGTGTTAGGGAGTAGTACAGACTAGGAGTAAATGTGTGGGGCTAAATTGGCATGATACATTTCTGTTAGCATTTTCTACTTTGGATAGCTCTACTTGTGTCCCAAGGATGAATGCCCATTTACAACCAAATTGTATGAAGCATGTTTCTGCTCTGCCATGTTTCAATGAGAGAATCTACTTCCAGCACTCCCAAACTTTAGTTTGCTTCTTGGAAGGTTTTGCTTTAAAGGCACACTCTGGATGCAAACTTAAACAATCATGTAGATGCATGATACGTATAATTTTTTTTTACAGGAATTAACCAACAATGTGTAAAGATAACATGGCAGAAAGCTGGAGAAGAGTGAAATAAAATTGAAGAAGGTGAAGTCCTCTACATTGCTACACATGGCATGCCCAAAGCTCTGGGTATATACAATATGTTCTATGGAGAGCCTGAGGGACCTGTAAACTGCTAGATAAAAACCCATTCAGTGAATATTTTGATCCTCACAAGAATGTCACTTGGGAAAGGCACATTTTTTACAAGAAACCAGCTGCCAGATGAGACCATTGACCATTGTTAAGATCTTTAAAATAAAGCCAAGTAATGTGAATTGGAGCAGTTAACAGATGGATGAATTACTTGTGATATAAGTGATAACCAAGTCAAAGCAAGGTGAGAAAAGGACTTGACATTGCAAAGAACAGCGGATATTTGCAGGGCTAGTAAAGACTGCTTCCCAAATAAAAGTGTTAGCTAGTGGTGAAAGAACTGGAGTGTATCTAATTAAAAATGCATACCAAAGCATAAAGAGAGAATACAAGGGTAAACAAATGGCAGAGACCAGACTTGTTTTCAATAGATGTAAAATCAATCACAACATGGTGAAAAGGTCCTACACAAGAGGTTCGGTGTCCTGTATACAATGAAAGCAGCCATTTTGCCAAAATTAAATTGCTTTCAACTCAACTTATAAAGATCTGCCTAAGCAAAGCTTCTGTGACTGCGCTGCTGGAGGACATAACGGGTGACAACGGTGATTACAATGGCTGATTTAAAGGATGGTAGGGATGATGCTATTCTATAAAATCAGATTTTCTGCTGGGCCAGAACATTTACCTTTGAAATTACCTCACAAACAGGATTGCAATTTGCAGATTTTGAAAATTCTCTGATGATACAAAAGTAATAAAGAATTCCTAAATAGCTTCATTCTACAGAATTCTGCATAAATCAAATAAATCTGAGATTTAGAGATTACATTACTCTACTAATCACAGAAATATAGCAGAGAATAAAGTATTTGCAGTCTTGGTACCACTACAAAATAAGGTGTGTTCATAATTTGTAATTTACCCTATTACTTGGGATGTGAGGAACCTGTACTCTCTACTTAAATAGAAACTGGAGGTAAATACAAAATAATGTATTAAACTTAGACATTAAATTTGTGACTTCTATACAGTCTTCATAATTATGAAAGTTATCAATCAGATATATTGACTCTTATCTTTAGGATGGTTTCAGTTCTTGCAGCCCCTCAAGGTACACACAGTGGCATTTTTTCCTCTTCATTCCCCTGGCTCTTTTTTCTGTCATCCTTTATAGAATTCTCTACTGTCCTTATAAACATTAAGTCATTATTGAGCCCAGTTATATTTGGAATTTTTTTGAGATAATACAACTTATTAATAGCTAGCTAAGATAAATTAGATATTTCTCCTCCTTGATTGGTTTAGAAAAACAGCTATTTTATTGATTAAACATATATGTTATACTTCATCCAGTTCAGCTTTCTGAAACACAAGGCATTGGTAGAAGGAAAAGCAAAATAAAATATAACATAATTGTTTTTTGACTGTGCACAGTCTGTGGAGTTGTGATTGTGCCTTTTTCTCTGTGTTGATCACAGAAAAAATACTAGAAGTAGATAGAAAAGGTTACTTTCATTCTTGTAGTACCCAAATTATCAGAAATGTAGCTCTTCCTGACTTTATTACACTGGATAGACAAGCTTCTTACAAACACTGAGAGAAATGTAATTTGGATAGGCACAGTACTTGCAATTGGCAATAAACTATTCAGGTAAGGCTACATCCTTATTTTAGTTATATTGGCTATGTGCCATAAATAAACACAGTAGTGATTTCTCATCTCACTAGCTTACTTGATTATGTCGATTAAAGGCTATAAACTGACTTTAATTATGTGTTGTAACAGTTGGTATTTGGAGACCTAAATATTTGGATCCATGTGGTGGCAGTTTTAGTCTCCATTGTAGAAGGGATCTGGAGAAGCTTTTAGTACTGCCCAGATTTCTAATTTCAACTTTTTTTTTTTTTTTTAATTAATATGCCTCCAGGGTTTTTTATTCATTTAGGAGGTCATGGTTCTTTTAGTTTGACTACTAAATACTTTTTTTTCCTGTCTTATTCCAGGTCCAGAGATCATTTCAAGCACCAATTGAACCTAAGCCTTTTCTCTGCAAAGGTAGGATGTGAAAAATGCTATGCATTCCAGATTTTTTTTGCTAAGATGATCAAAGAGTGAGACACTTTATCCATGCAGAAAAGGTGGATGCAAATATTACACTTGCACATGCTATTGTTTTATAAAATGATTTGCAAATTTTTTTCAAATTCCTGAGAACTGATGAGGCAGCTGTCAGTATCAGGTGCTTAAGGCATCATTGATTTGTTCTTTGAATACTTTATTAAATTAAATTTAATTAATTTTTTAAAATTAAATTTCAACTTTATTTTATTTCTATTTAATATTTAGTTACTCTGTTAAAAAGAGTAAGTGCACTTCCCTTGTTTATGCTTACTGTTTAAAAATTAATCTGCACAGCACTGTCTAAGTTATTATATTTTATTTCACGGATAAAAATGAGTCTAAATTCAAGTAAGAACAATATTCAAGGCAAAAGTAAATACAAAAGCTTGTTGTAATTAAATAAAAATATTGAAACCAGATAATGAAAAAGGAGTATTCATTAGACCTTTTAAACTGTTGTATTACTGGTATTTAGGTGGCTGGGTTGTTAAAATGTAATACAATACACTTTCTTTAATTTTGAAGAAAGTGGATTTGAATTATTACAGTAGAGAAATATCTTGAATTGTCTTGAGACTACTGGCTTTTCTACCCACCTGATTAAGTCAATGTAACTGGTTTGATACCCAGATAACTTAATCCAATAACATGAATGGCCAATTACTGAAGTCCAAGAAACTGCTTCAGGATCTGCTACCTAGTTTTGGTCATATTCAAACTTGATACTAGCTCAAATCTTAAAGTTTGCTTTGGCTCTTGTTTTAGTTCCCACTATGTATGTCAGTATATGGCAGTAGTTTTCAATCTCTTTTGAGTCGGAAAGTCATCAAAATTTCAGTGGACAAGGAGTTGCATCAGAAACGTAGTTTGAGGACAAAGAATACTCCACAGACACTTTTTTACTGTAGTCCACAGGTCACAAAGTTAATGTCAGCACTTTAAAAATCCTTTGGAGTATTTGACTAGTTTTCACATATGTTTAATATATCTGAAATATAATGTGATTATCCATATGGCATATTTGCAGTAGGGAATTTAGGGTGGAATAAATGCAATGGTGATGATCCTGAGAATCTTTTTGTAACAGCAATTATACTCCCTAGTAACTACCTCATGCCACAGAACCTGATACTACTTTTGTGTATTTTAGGAACTTGGAGTTTTTGAGTAGTGTTTGTATACTTAAAATTTACACTGTTGTCCTTTTGTGATACCCTTCTCAGTATTAGTCCAACAAGCCAATAAACTATCTGCTCCTTTCAGCTTAATTTTACACTCATTGTTGAAAACCTTTCCTTTCTCCACAAAACTTGGATATAGAAATTAATTAAATTACACATTTTCAGTTTACCTGAAAAATATGTTTAAGCAAGAGCCAGAATCTCCTCCAGCTAACAATTACATATATATTTGTTATTTATATTTATAACAATTTTATATTCAACATCCTTCACTTGTTATTTTCAGGCACTGTGGATAGCCTCTAAGAAATCATCAATCCTTTGTTGCATATTTCTTTATGAGCACAGATGCTTACAACGTCTATCGAGTGACTGTAAATAACATCATTTTTAATTAGAAATGTGCTGATTTAAAACTGCCTGCTCATCTTAGCTCCATCTTTCAGGTAACTGGAGCTGCTAATTACTTTCAAAAACCCAGGTCAAATGGTCAGTGTCTGAATTCATTAACCACTCAGCAAAATATCTCTCTCCCTCTAGAAAAGAGGAAAACTTTACAAATATTTTTAAAGGTCAAATGTGCTCCACTTTACCCATTGACTTTGTTCTCAGTAATAGATCTGGGATTTTGTAGTAGCAGTAATATACAAATAGTTAATATTGTTTAAATAAGTGGTAGGTAAACCAGCTCTGTTCCTGTGTAATGGAAGACAGCAAAATATACTGTTAATGGTGTACATAAGCAGTAACCTTTTAAGATCTCCATCCCACTGAAAAACATTCAAATCCAGTTCATTCAAATTTTCTTTATGCAATCTTTTATGGTTTTATTTCTCAAGTAAGTAAGAGAAAAATAATTACCAGTAATGATCATCACATATAGACTATCAAATAATGTGTTCAAATAAGCATAAAAATTGGGTCTAAAGCCCAGGTGTTTTAAATAATTTCTTCTGACCACCTGTGTGGGACACAATTTTTAAGGGAATGTTTTCTACTTGTAATTTTTGAGAAAACAGTTTGAAGCTTTCATAATTTTTATTTTGCTGACAATATGGAAATTGTCCAGTCTAGATCTCTACTTTTATGTGACTGATATTGTTATGCACACAAATATTTAAGGAACAATTTTAAAAATGCAAGCCATTCCAACTGTCTTGAAACATAAGAATAGGGTCTCTCACTGTGTGAAAAGTAATTGTGGTTTGAATTCCTTGAAAATACTTTTGATATTGCAGTTAGTTTTCAAACAATCATTATACTTAAAGCTGGTAAGCTATTTATATTATTAACATGGTGTAGGCCTTCTAATTTTTTGGTGCTTCTTTGAGGTCTTCATTTCCTGAACATTTGTTAAACTTTCTTCACTGCTTACCAGTAAAGTTCTAGCTAGTTTAGATACTTCTCTTGTAATGGAAACTTGGTTTTAGATATACTGGGCTGATGTGGATTATATTCATGTCATCAATACGATAGTGTAAGAGTTTTTTTAACTCATGTGTTGTTATAATTATGTGCTGTGTGGTGTAGTTAAGTTTTGTTTCTCATTGGTTCTAGCATTTTTACTGCACAAATAGGAAAAAAAACTTAACATCAAGTTTTTCTTGTGACAGAAGAAGGAGTTATCTTTAATATTTTGAATGAAGTGGTATTTTTATGGAGGAAGAATGCACTCTCCCTAAATTTGGACATTCAGATATTTTGCCCTTTGAAGTCTTTTTCATCTTAGTGTAGTTGATGAAAGACGGTGCTTTTTTTTCCCCAGAAGCTAAGAGTGCTAAATATACTCTTTCCTAGAGCTTACTGAAGAACAATAGTTTTGGGGTTTTTTACATTGCCAGTAGGAGGGGAAGGCATGTATTATTACACAGTATTGCACACAAATTTATTTCATGTTTTCATTAAATAAATGAAAACATGAAATATAAATATATATTTACATTTCTTTAGAAAAAATTGTTCAGGTACATCTTCAAAAACAAGGAAACACTGTGAGTAATGCTTTCTTTCCCCTCTGAATTACAACATGTTCTATGTGACTGAAGCCATCCTTGCATAAATCATTCTACAATACCCAAGGAACAAGAATCACAGAATCATTTATGTTGGAGAAGACCCCTAATATTGAGCCCAACAGCTAACCTAACACCTTCAACCCTAAAACGTGTCCTTGAGTGCTACATCAACATGATTTTTCATCAGTGATTCCACCAATGCCCTGGGCATCCTATTTCAGTGCTTGGCCACACTTTCAGTGATGACTAGTCTAAACCTTCCTTGGCATAACATGAGACCAGTGTTTGGTCTTATTGGTCTATATTTGGTCACTATTGGTATTTAAAACTTAGGTCTTCCAGAGTGGCATGATCATGTCAGCTGGCAGTCCTCTAATTTTAGACCAGAAAAGTGTCACTGCCTTTCAGAAGAGCACACAGTAAAGGTCTTGATTTCAAATAGTCATCAAAATTTTATGGCATTTAGTGTAGTAGCTGAACACAAAATTCTGCTTTAGTTAATTCTTCATCTTTAGTTAATTCTTCATCATTCTTCATATGAAGAAATTACTCATTTCAACTAACAGCAAGAACTTTTTGGATACATTTTCCTTTTTATTCATTAATCTATTGCAGATAATGGCTGCTGGACAGGTGTGCATCTATATAGACAAAACCATCCATCTATAGAGCAGCATGTAAAAAACACCAAATTGATGGACTTTATCTTCAATTTGGATTAAAAAAAAGAGATTGTAAATTCACTAGTATTTATTACCATTTACATTAAATATCTATGCTAGCTGCATGCATTTGTTCTGCAAATGTTGGTGGAAAATAAGGCCATGCATATTCCTACAACAAAGCTGTTCATTGTATAATTTAGTTTTTAGCTGACTCTGAACTTACTGCAGGTGAAAATAAGATGATCCAGATCTGTCAGCACTGATATACATGTAGGTGGTTCCATTATTATAATTTGTGAAAAGCTCACAAGCTGTCTTTGTGAGGGTGCTTATATAGAGTAATGTATTAAAAAGAGGCAAGATGTTCTACCTTATGATGGCATTGCAGCTGTGTGGTTTGTGTAAAGTAATCAAGTCTTTCTAAAACACACATGAAAAGTATTTGAAGAGGAAAATTGATTAATATTTTTATATGGTTTTGTGTGTAATGTAATACTTCATACTTTAAGAAAGATTTTCCTGCTTTTTATGGGACAGATATGTTCCAATCAAATGAACTGATAAGTATTTATAAACTAGATGCTCTTTTCATGAGTTGTGAGTACTACAAGAATAACACCACTATTCTTATAGAGAACATAGATGTTAGAACTGCCCCTCTCTTGAATGAAGAGTTGTTGCATTATTACTGGTGAAATTTCTGGACTTTTACCACTGTTTTGAGAAGACCCCCCTGCTTTTTTCTATCTTTTCTTAAATTTTGCTTTCAGTTTTTGTTTGAATTTCCTGTGATGAGCTTGTATAGCGTGTGTAATAGGTATTATAACCAGTCTTCAACTGATGAAAATAATTTATTGTGGGGGAAAATTACTTCAAACATCTACTTCTGATAAGCTTATTAAAACATTTTTAATGCATAAAAATAAAAAATATAATGTAGCTGGATATAATCCAGTGCTTTGTAAGATGAATTTCAGTTCTCCCTCCTTCCTCCCCTCTATGTTCAGAACAGTAGCAAAATGATATTATGAGGTTTTATTGAGACTGGCTGATATACTTAGAAAGAAATAGAGGAGCTTTTGGACTCATGGTGATTTCATAAAGTAATTCTGCTTCACTTACTTTCAGTGAAGCAAAAAGAAAGAAAAATTCTGAAATTACACCAATTTAAGCTTGTGCTCTTGTAACTCAATAGGTATGTAATTTTGGGGCTCTCTGTGGGATTCACGTATGAATCCATGTTTGAGCTTAAATAATAGAAAATTACTAGCTCTCTAATGCAATAATTTTTTTGTGAAAAGAAAGGGCTCACCTAAAATGTGCTAATCCTGTGAATGCTTGACCATATTGTCTACTTCAGCCACATGATTACAGACAGCTTCAGAAGAACAGAGCATTCCTAATCTGAAGAAATCACTTGATGGGCACTTGAACAAGCAGGGTATTCCTTCTTATGTAAAATGAAGGACAAAAGTGTATTTTTTCTATCCCTGAAAACAAAATTCCTGCCCTCGAGCGTAGTCAACTATGTAAAAACCTAAGTATTGTGCAGCCCACTTTATCTATTGGAAATCTGAGCATTGGAACCATCAAATTTTTGTCTAAGTAGCAGCTCTGCTTTTCTCTTCTTAAGTTCTGGCCAGTGTGCCATTTTTGAAATATTCAAACAAAGAAACCACAAACCGCTAGTCACACCACAATACCAGCTTGTGTTTACATTTTCAGCTCTCCAGATCATGATCCTATTGAGTGCACATAGAGCGAGTGCGTGTACACGCGCCCATCCACCATCAGGAGAAACGAAACTGTAAACACAAGCTGGTATTTTGGTGGGGGCACACTAATATGGCGGTTGGTGGGGTCGGAAGGTGGAGGGTGAATTATGGATCCAGAATTTCCTTGTATTTTTAAGTCAGGCTGCTTGCAGTATCTGCTTTTCAAAGTGAAATGTTCGGTTGTTTTATAAGACTAAGGCCTAGTTTCATTAATTCTGAACTACGCGTTCAGACTTGAAAGATGATGGATGAAAGCGCTAATGCATGACAGATTTAAACTGGACAATGACTTACAAACTGCATTACAGGGAGTCCTGATTGCTTGAGTGGAGGGTGGGCAAGAGTGATCTCACAGTTATTACCATTTATGGAATTCTTTGCTGAACTAACTAGTGAATCATCTTGCTTAATATTAAACTAAACACTAAAGACATTGTTAAAAATAATGTGGTGAGACCAAAGTGACTATCTTTAAATTTGCAGAATCTAAGATACATATTTAAATATAAACTCTTAAAATATAGAGCACTTGATGGGTAAACTGAGGAGATGAAACGTATTCAATTAGATACTTCTCAAAACTTCTACATTTTATTTTTTACTTAATTTAAATATGCCTGCAAGTCCCTAAACTTTTTTTTTAATCAATTAAGTGGTATTATTTAGTTAAAACTAGAGTGCCTGAACAAGGCTTTTATCTGGAGAAGACTTGGTTTTGCTGCTTACAGATCAGCTGTTCCCATTAATTTTTATGGAATTCCCCTATTTGTGCCTATCTAAAGTTGACAGGTCTTCCTTACTGGCCATTTGCAGCCACTTTCTCTTGTCTGCTCCTCCAAGAAGAGAATTGTTTAAAGAGTTAAATTGCTATTTTGAGAAAACAGGATGCTGGAATGCATGATCAAGCCATGGCCTTAAGGAATAGAAGAGAGACAAGAACAAAAGGGAGACTGTTGGCTTCATAAGGAAAATAATCTTCCTCTAAAATCTAAACAGTTCAATAGCTTCTCCCAGTGTGAAACAGCATGGCCTAATTTTCAGTCCTGCTCTTGTATTAGCACATTGTGTTAACAACAGACTTTCTGAGCTCACTCCTTTACGTGCTATGTGTTGTTCTTTCCTCCATAGTAGACATTCTAAAGCACTACTAATTAAATCACAATCACAGATACTAAAATAGTTCCTATATAAACTAATAGAAAATTTAAACCTTAAAAATAATAAAACGCAGACATGATATTTTTATCTCAAAAGCCATGACTCCGTATTTTAGCTGCAAACTTGATTACTTAGCACACAGTGCCCATATTTATCTGATCCTTAAAAAAAAAAGTATGTAAGAGGGAACAACACAGTACTGAAAAAAAACATATCATAGGCTTTGTTGTGAACTGTCTACACTTTATGGAAATTACATAACATCTTAGTTCTTAGTACAAGTCTGGTTAAATAGAGTAGAAGAAGACTGTGTACCTGAACTTAAAGAACTTCTGAAATTTGATATGTATGTATTTTGAGCATTTGAAATTACTAACTGAGGGAGACTAAACATAATAATTGCTTATCCTTATAACTAATGTGGTCATTTTGGAACAATAATATTTGGAAGACCACAATTCAACCACAAGATCTGGAAAGATACCACAAAGTTTTGAAAAATATATCAAACATCAGGCTGCTTAATGGACTTAAGTCTGAAACGGAGATATTTTCATCTACCCCTTTAGATAGTTCACAGAATATCAGAGAGAGATTAGAGAAAGTGCCAAAAAGGGATACATTTTTGTTCTTACTGCTGTCACATTTGTACTATTAAATCACTGATATTTTTTAAAGGTAAGCTTAAAGTTATTTGTGTGAAAAATCATGTTTTGATTTGATTTAATGGAAGCTGAGATTCTCAATGAAATCTATCACACAATATTGAGAAATTTTCAGTAAAATCATGAGTGTTAGCAAACAGCTGAAAGCTTAGTGAACTAAAGCTGAAGTGGAATATCTTGGTAGGTGATGGGAGGTCTCATCTCACACTCTTACCTAAACAAATGGATGATAATCTATTGTTTTAGCAAGGTTTTTGCTGTGGGGTTGTTTTTTTTTTTTTGTTGTTGTTTTGTTTTGTTTTGGCTTGGCTTGGTTCAGGTTTTTTTACATTTAGATCCCCTTTCTTTCATGCTGAAAGGCAACAAGATATGCCCACCTAGACTTGCTACTTATTTCTGTGGACCTTTCGTCTCACTCTCTATTCATGGCCAGGAAACTCATCCAACAGCAAGAAAAGAACTAACCTTTCAAAAAAGCTACATAGCTTCAAAATTACTATATTATTATGGTGTCATATGAATGAAAATTAGACTAATACATTAGTACAGCTGAAATAGTAACTATAACTACAAAGCCATTAGTCTTTAATAGTTGCAATCCTGTCTTGTAATAGTTCTGTTTCAATACAAAGGAGAAAAAAATTAAATTAGGAAGATTCCATTTCTGGATGCCACATCTAAGAAAACTGGAAGAGATCAGTCAGGCTTTAATTCCAGTTTAAAATGCACAGAGATGAAAAACCTAATAGTCAGCTAATAAGAAGAAAATTCCTAGAACTGATATGCAATTGAATGATTGGTGTAAATAGGAACAGTGTAGCCAAATCCCACCTGTACACACTTCTGACTTCTGTCAACGTACTGCTATGACAATTTTGCTTTATTTATTAATATTAACAATTATTAGCATAATTTTAAAGTGTCAAACAGTGGATTATTTTTCCTATTTACTATGTATATGTGTATTGCATATACTTTCATGCAATGTAAAGAAAATAGCTTGAAAGTTTTATCTCTTTACATAATTTCAAAATCTATATTAAAATTAAACAGTAGTACTGAAAACATTAATGAAGTATATAAATAGTATATAGTAAATAGTTTTATAATGTATAAACTGATTTTAACATCATGCCCCCCAATAGAGGATTTCTTTCTGCATTGCTTAAATGGAAAATTTATTCCAGAGAGACCTATTCTTTTAAGAGGCTTTTACTGACATTTCAAAGTAATGTGATGCATATTTACACATAGTAAAGAGTAAAAAACTTTTAAAATGCATAGCTTTGCATTTACAGTTAATGTTTTTAAAATATTCTTTGAAGGGTCAGATTAAATCTTGCATTGGTAAAACTCAGTTCAGCATCAAGTATAATCAACTAGTAGACTCACATGTTGTATGCCAAGTGGCTGAAAATACATTATGTGAAGTAAGTTACTATTACTATTACTATCACTGTAAATGATGTGCTTGTTGGGTTTCTTTTTCTTGGAGGAGGAGTATGAAATGACTCGCCTTATGTTTGTTTTGAGGAAGTTCCTTCAGAATTAGATCTTATTTACAGTAAATCCAAGCCTGTGGTTCCACTGAAGCTGAAGCCAATCTAAATGTTGATTGCTGCAAACCCTACTTTTGGCCATATGTTACCACCGCTTTCCCTTGAGCTCTCTTTGCTGTGCTCTTCTCCAGCATTTTCACTGGCACCTTCATTCATCTGACTTTAAACCGAACGTCTTGCAGCTCAGGGGCTTTCTTCTAGTATAGTGAAGTATATTTTATAAGTTTTTTTTTTATGTCTCTTTGACTTCTCCGTGGGGTCAGATCATAACCTCTGCCAGGGAGGATGGAGCCAGGTTTGAGAATGAAACAGAAGCTGGATAAGTTCTTTTTATAGCGGATTGATTTTAGACCAGCCTAGTTGTATTGTCAAGCTTCACCCTGAATAGAATTCTGTCATGAAACATCTCATCTCTGTGGGGAGACAGTGGCCTTCATGCTCTGTGACAAGAGAGAAGCCAGAAACACTTGGCACAAAGCACGGTGGCAGCTCAGATGCAGAGCAGTTCAAAGTGTCATGAAACTGCAGCTTTAACTAATGAAATTGTATAGTTGGCTACATCATGCAAAGGATATGTTAGCTTTTAATTTAAAACAATGTCATGTTTAGAATTAAGCAGAAATATATCCTTTAGCATTGTATCTAAATAGTATTAATGAGGTTAATATCCATAAGAAGACAGATTTAGAATCTCATTGCTAAAACTGGTCAAATAATTCATAATGAATTATTCACCTTGTTTTTTTCATGAACTCTTGGTGAACAGATTGTGATTTTCTCAGAAGGATTAATTATTCAAAGTTATTCACCAAAAAACTTAATAGTTCTTGGGCTCAGTTTCTTGGTGAGCAATATATTGTGAACATCTGACCAGCTCCAGTATTTCAGATTATACAAAAGTGGATTTTTCCTGCTATGACCTTTCCCGATCAGTTAAGGTCTCTCTGAGATGAAATGTTTATGATACTTTTTTTCTCATATGGAGCTGTCCCTTTAAATCTGACAGAGACAAATAGTAGCAGTCCTACTAGTAATACAATATTGTTCTTGCCTTTTAGTTAGTAAGTACTGTATGCTGTATCATGCCTTTTCCTAATTTCCCATTACTTATTCTTGGAGGGTTGATTCATTGTCAGTAATGTTTTGTATGGATGATGTGGGTTTATATATTGAATTGAACATTCAAAATTTTATTAGAATTATTTCTGAAAATGTTCTGTATGAGTGAATAATATTGCAAATCGCTTATACAAACCAAGTGAATTAATTTTAATGTTTTAATGTTTTAATATTATATTATCTAATTTGCTTAGTATTCGGAGGATTCCCCCCCCCCGCAACCCGGCAGTGGTTTATATCCATAGACATTGCTTTCTTCATCTCTCAAATATGGAAGTTATCAATCTCCACTGTGATCTCTTCACTTTCTGCAAAAGCATCTTCAGTGAAATGGCTACAGTTGCTGGAATAGCCACAGATTAGCCAGGGTTAGTAAAGTTTTGCAAATATTATTTAGAAATGTTGGTTCTGTCCTCCTGAATTGCTTTCCTGTAGAGTTTGTTGAGTTTGTTCTTTCTTTCTTTCTTTCTTTCTTTCTTTCTTTCTTTCTTTCTTTCTTTCTTTCTTTTTCTTTTTCTTTCGTCTCTCTCTTTCTCAAGAAAAATCCAATTCTGAAGTTTACTCTGTCTCACTGAAGAGCAACTCAGCCTTTCCAGAAGGCAATATCCTAGAGAATGCCTTGTGGCTCTTCTTTTACAGAATTCTCCCATCTTTTTTTCTTTTGTTTTAACTTTAATAAGCAATTTAGTCTACAGTGTTCAAATCACATCCTTCAAGTGCAACAATATCCCTTCACCCTTTGACATTAGAAGATTATATTACTAAAATGCTTAAATATTGTAAGAAAAGCAAAAGGAAGAAAACAGTCTTTTCCATTCATCTCTCATATTGAATGGAAATAGCCAGCATAAGAGCCAGCTGGCTTTGTGACTCTTCTTTTACCATCACATTTAATGGACTTATTTTCTTCTTCAATATTTGCTCTTCACCGCTTCTCTTTAGTAATGTCTGGAGAATGTATTTGTAAAAGTGCATCCAATTTTCTCCTGCCCCTATGAACAGCTGTAAAAGTTGAAGATTGCTTTCTGCAGCACAAAAATTGATACAGTACAAAAATTTGATGGATAAAGTTCTGAAATTCACTGTGAATTTCTTTCCTATTGTCTCAGGACCATGGAAAACAGTCCAATAATGAATAATGAAATATTACATTACTTAAAGTGAAAAGCTGTTGAATTAACATTAAAACTGGTTTGTTATAGTTCTGTTTCCTGTATTGCCCTACCTACTCCCCTCTCTTCAGTATCCCAAGTTATCCTTAGATGAGTTCTATATCTTAAGACCTCCAAGACAGGTTCTGTTCCTTTAATGGAACATCCCCAGAATGTTTCTGGTTTTTCCCTTAACCTCTAGTTTTGAATTCTGGCCTTCTAGCTAGGTAAGAGACATCACATGGTGAAGCAGGTCCAGGAGCTTATGCAGGTTTTTTGATCAATCAACTGCTGCCTAATAAAGGTTGGCTTCTTTATACCTTTCACATAGTAGTAACAAAGCTTGTCCTTATTTATAAAAGTAAAAAAAAAATAAATCAGTACCTTATTGTGTATTTTTCAATTGGTTGAACTTTGCTAACAAGTTTAAAAATTATCAAGCAATAGGCCATAAACCCACTTTTTCCTTTTTTATCTGGAGACGAGAATTAAAAAAAAACCCCACAACATTGTCTCCTCAAATGAGATAAATGAACATATAAAAATGTATGACCAGAGTACTCAGAAATTTTTTTAAAAATCCTGTTTGCACAGTTGTGTGTGTGTGTATATCTGATGCAAGTGTTGCCAGATGCCAATTATGTGGAAACCATACCCAAAGTTGAGAGAGAGGTTGTGTTCTGCAAGTCCAGATGTCACCCAACTCTCAAAGCAGTGCATGCAGTTGTACAGCACCACATGTTTTCCAGTATGCAGTTTTAATTAAGTGAACACAGGATGAAGGTCCAAACCCTGTTCTCCTTAATAATTAAAATAACCACATTGTTTTTGTTCTGAATTTCCTGGATGCAGTAGATTAACATGACACTGTAAACATCAGAATTATTTTGATTAGGTTATGCTTTAAATGGTTTGAAATTATGTGTTCAATATTATCTATGCCTTGTGTTTTAAATTTAGCTGATTAATGAGATTTATGTTATCATTAAAACAGAAGCAGCAAAGGAATTGTGAAGGCAAAAGAATTTGTGTGAAGGCAAAATTTTAAAATTATATATACACAACCATCTATATTCATGAGTAAAGTTGAAGGCAATTCCTTATTCAATCTAAAACTTGAAAAGCAAATTACTTTATGGGAAAGTATTGGGTCCTATTATATTTTTTATAAACTTTGGCATATTGGCATGGCTTAATGCCTAATAGTAGGAAACTTTAAAACAAACTAAAGCACTTTTGAAGGATGACTATATTCTATGTGTTTGTGAGACACTGGAGAAAATAAAGGAGTGAATTGACAAAGGTGTTGCAATCTGGAAAAAGGCATCACAAATGATAATCCAAACAAGAAGGGAGATGGTAACCCATCTGAATGAAAATACTGCTTGATGAATACCCTACACACGGATTTTTCTGTCTGTGTCCGATTGAATTGATGTTTTAGTCAAGCTAGTCTTCCTTTTGCTATAGTGGACTTCAGGTGAGGATTTGTATCGTTCTGCTTTTGGAACCCTGGTATTTCAGGGCAGATCGTCCTTCTCAAAGATCTGACTTTTTAAGGATCTGTGAATATAAATGGTATATTTTCCAGTTCCTGCTGAAAACCAGAACGTATGGATCTTTTTATAGCCCAGCTTTCCTCTAAGTTGTGTGCGATGTTGATAATGGAAGAGAACGGTGAAGAATTAGCGTCTAAATCTAAACGTACATTGTTTGTCGGAATGCCCGGGCGCTGCTTGGAAAGCCGCGGAGGAGCTGGCAGGGAAAGGAGGGATGGAGGGAGGGCCGGAGGAAGGAGGGAGGGAGGCGCAGCCGGGCGCGGGGCTGTGGCGCGCCCCTCGCGCGGCTCGAGCGGCGCCGCTTGCGGTTCCGTCGGCAGCGGCCGCCGAGCAGCGCCGGGAGCCGGCGGAGCCGAGCGGCGAGTCCCCGCTGCCGCGGGAATTACCGAGCCAGGGAGTGGAGAGGGATCGGGACGGGAGCGCTCGCGGCCGCGGGAAAAGACGGCAGAAGTGGCGGTGCTCGGAGGCAGGCTCCCGCCGCACGGCAGGCGCCGCGCAAACCGCGCCACGCAAATCCCTTCCCGAGGCTCCTACTCCAGAGAGGAGCAAACTTTCTGGCCTGCCTTCGTGGAGAATCCTAATCCTAAAGACGCTGAGATATTTAATTGTGAAAAAAAGACTATTAAGAATTCACAGATTATTGAAAACATCAGTTAATCACCCCACGCCTGTCCTAGAAGAGACAGACAGACGCTGGGGAAAGCGCTGGGGACGGGCTGGTGTGAAATGCAGCAGCCTTGCGAAGTCTTTCCAGCTCCAGCCTGCTATTACAAGAAAAGGATCATGTGAGGATCCTTTGAAAGGCAATGTTCTGACTTAAGCAAGCAACTGCATTAATTGGAAGTCTTGTATTCATACATGCTGGGCTAAATAAAGCAAGCTGGTTTGCTGCGGCAGACTGGGGAAAATATATAAAACTAACCCTTCAATTATTTTGTCGCTGATTAGAGTATCCATAACAAATGTAAGAGTCCCATGTAGCACAGAACATCTTTTCAAGGAACAGGACAAGCGTCCTAAACAAAAACCAAAACGACCTAAGTTTTTGGGAGGGTTTTTTTTTGACATTTGGTGGGGGGCGGAGGGAAGCACGAATCGCCACGATTCCCTACTTTCGAGAGTTGCAGCTACAAGGTATCCCCCTTTTTTTTTTTTTTTTTTTTTTTTTTTTTAATCCCTGAAGTTAACTTTCATGATGGAGAAAAACTCGGCAGGACAACAAAGCTTTGATCTTTGTGTGAAGAAAGAAAGTAATAGAGTGAAAGTCTCTCCAGAGGATAATTATTCTTTGGCCGCTCAGGCAAGAAGTTCCTTGTCACTCTTAAGGTTAATATTAAGGTAGCTCGGCTATACTTTCCCATATTAAAAAAAAAAAAAAAACAAAAAAAAAAAAAAACAAAAAAAAAAACAAACCCAAACCAACCCTCCCCAGAATGTTATACTATTAATTGCCAATTTGCATATGTGTGCAGCTGCTGTTTTGGCTCCGATCTTCCATCCGATAAGCTTGCTGGAGGTATCACAGAGCACTTGGCAGCTTTCCTATTTGAAAAGAAAGCCTTCCTAACTACAGAACAGCTGATAGTCTATCAGTGATAGACCCTGATGGCGTGAATTACAATTACACTACTTTTCACACTAAATCTGGGTGATAGCTACTTGGAAAGAAGTTTCATCATTTTTTACCACAAACTGGAAAAAGAATTACATGGTCATGCTGTGCTTTTAAAGGCAGTTTGGTTCACTTTTGTCTATTTAACACCTAATTCCGAGGAGTCCATAGGCATCTGGAGATCTGAACGTCGCGTAATGAATTCACTGTTTAGATGGGAGATTTTTTAAATCTACCTCAAATTACATTTATTAACAAGGAGAGCAGGAAGTGTTAGAGTTGTTAGACGCTTCATTTATTAAATAATTTGTGGATATTTTCAGTTGTCATATCCAGAGTCATGGGGGTTTACTTGTTTTTTAATTAGCAATTCCAAAACAATGCTACCACAATTTAACAATTCATCACGTAATCTCGGGCTGTTCAGTTCGGCCACTAATGCTAGATAATTCAGATTGTTATTTTGATCTGTTGATAACTCATTTTGTTGTGATAAGAGAACTGCTGCCTTGAAATTAAATGGCATGTTTTCCTATGGACCTTGTTGCGACCTAGAAACCAACTATATAATCTTTGTCTACCTATTTCTTAACATTATGTCTGGTATAGCAAAGCAATAGTAATTTTAAAATGTCACTTATTTGTTTTCTCACTTCATGATTAGTCTTTATTTTGCATTAATGTGTTTTCATATACCACTGTGGAGGAGGAGGAGGTGGGGAGAAATGCAAGTGTCAAAGTAAATTTAATTGTACAAGTAAGTAACCCACATTGATGCCGAGGTCATGATGTCTAAACTTTTTCCTTTATATGTCAGAAAGTTAATTTAGTGATGTGCTACCCTGATAGTAAAATGTAGCTGCTTAAATATCTTATAAAGGCATGGTGGAAAGCCTGACTCCTGACGTAGCTAACCTAACAGAAAATAGACTTTGTTTTCCCTTTTTAGTTTCTTGCTTTATTAGATTTCTCACTCTCACAGATTATCCAAAAACTACCCATTGATTGATCGCCCGTAGAGCTGCATTTGGTGTAAAGAAAAACTTCACAGCTTTATTGGCTCCCAGGAGACAAAACAAACATAACAAGATATTCGTATTAATACAAACAATGCAACAAATGAGAAAACCATCACATTTAAATAAGATGGTAAAATCAGTCCAGTGTACATCCCAGCCTCTGATATAGCAGACATGGAAGTTCAACTATTCACCAGTGCTCTCCGGCACCGGTCCCTATGGGAGCTGCGTTATTGCTCACAGCACCTCATCACCACGAACAGTTAACCTCAGGAAATGCCACCGAGTAAAACTTTCAGAACCCAGTTGAAAGGAATTTCACTACGGCTTTGCAACTGTAAATATAAAGGTTGAGATTAGTCTATTTCTTCAAAAATATTTTGAACAAGGGGTGGTTGGGGTTTTTTTGTTCTTTTTTTGTTTGTTTTTCTGTGTGTGTGTGCTTGGACCTGGAAGCTGTTGCTTATTTATTTTAGGGCATCATATATCTGATCTTAATAAGGCATTTATTTTGGGAAGAGAAAGCGTGAAGGTTCAAACTTTCTGAAGACAAAGAAAGGGATGTGTCCTTTAGCCTAGGCTAAAAAAAAACAACCCAATGAACAGTTTTATTTTTAAAGAAAGAAACTTTCCCTCCCAGCACAAATACACCCACGCATGCCACGAGTATTTTTTTTAAAGGGAAGCTAATGCCCTCTTAGCTTCTGTACCAGTTTTGAGGAAAGGTACCAGTTTTGAGGAAAGCAAGCTGGCAAGTTCACTCTCGGTGTTCTTTCCTCCAGAGTCTTCATCAGAAGATGCAACCAGCCTGTTACACAGTAACATTTTCTTCACATTTTCTTATAATAACTATTTTAATAGAAAAGTCACTTAGGCCCAGTGGGAAATATGGACCTTCTGAAATGCAGTGGGAGTCTTATAATCCTTATCATCTTGCTACCCTCACACAAAGGCTAGGAAATTTCTGTTCTGCCATTCTGGTGATAGTCTTTTCTGGTGATAGTCTTTTCTGGTGATCTCTGTGATGGGCTACTAAATCAAAGTGAAGCTGAACTTGGTGGCCCTGTGATTCTTTTGAGGCCTATAAGAGATCTGACAGGTCTCCATTTTCCACTGGATGGTGAGGTTGAAAAAGGCTGAGGGGACTGCCTTTTCATTCTGTGTTTGTAGTGTTCAACGGGCATTTCTTGGCATTCTGCTATTCTACAGGAAAGAAAAAACAAGACTAACTTATAAATGGTTGCTGCAGTTGCACTGGTCACGTTTCAATGGGTTTGTGATCTTGCATGCATGACTACAGGCTCTCTGCCAATGACATCTATGTTGGTCTTTTTGCACACTTGACCATTGATCACCCCACATGCTACGATAACAGAGCTTTGTGTGGAACATTGAGGATTGTCTTTGTGGGTGCTGTTTAGATCACCTCTTTCATGGGTAGGTCAGTGAGACACATAAAGGGGCAACACATACATGCTTAAATAATAAAATTTAGAAAGTAGAACTGAACTAACTTTAAAAGAATTTGTGAAGCATACAGCATTTTCTTCTCCTAGAGGAGGCATTCACAGGTTACTACACGTCTTCAAAGAGTTGCACTTGCAGTCATGGCATATAATGCCAAGTTATCACTACACAAAGTAAATTTTAAAATGATGACTCTTAATTTCTTGCTAAGGTGTAGGAAGATATTTCATAACCAGCTGATATAACATTTCATATTACTTTCCAGCTGCGTATTCTTCTCAGTATTACTTGCCTGAAATGCCTGTGTGTGTGCATAGAATTATATGGAATAAAAACTTTGGAAAAATGCAAGGAGTAGTGTACTGAAAGAGATTTCAGAAATGACACATAGGAATGAGACTAAGTATGTTAGAAGTAATGGTAGAAGTATGGAAGAAGTAAATTAAAGGTAGGAGCAAGCCTGCTGTTCCTCTTCCCTGGGCAGAAGGAGGTCTAAACCTAGCAGCTTTAATCTGGATGATTTTTATCATTCTTTGAATACTTAGGGACACTAAACTCCCTGAATAAAGAAATCAGATGAATCCATTCTAATTAGGGATATTCCTGTTGCTGCTGTCTTGTATCACTTGAGGCAACTGGGAATCTATAAGTAACAAGCTTATTTGATTTGTATTAACTGCAGTTAAATGGACACATGGATAAGAACTCTATTAAAAATCAGTGTATGCGATTTTGGCTGCTGAGTCTCTGTGGGCTTTCACATCTCGGATGGCATGGAGCCCGAGGTTTCTCTCCCGTGATCCTATTGAGCTTGGACGTGGCTTTTTCTACGCCCCCACCCTTATGTCCAGAGTTATGTACATGTTTCCACATATTAAAAATGCAGTCTATACTGCTCAGATTTACAACGCTAAGCCTCTCCAGACATACCCATCACCAAAGTCTATGTACACTCTGAATGGTACCATTCCAGCCAGCTAGTTCCTCTGGGCTGGTTCTGTACTGGCAGAGAACTTGCATAAAACTAGTGATATTTTTTCCTGCTCACTTCACGTTCTGTACCTCCTCCTACAATTGCTGTAATCTCTTTAACCCCACAGAAACCTCCAACACTCTACTGTTGATAAATTGGTAGGTCGGATGGCCTTTCACCTGGTTGTCACCGCTGGAAAAGTGCTAATGGACATTTGTAGATAGGATTGTGACCTGACCAGAGGCTCAGTTTCTGCTGTGCAGGCATGGGCTTGTCGCACAAAGCCTCTAATCCACACCCAGTCTGTCCGTATATTCTTTTGCATGCACACTGACCCCAGGAATAGTTTCTGTGGTTTTTTCAGGGCAACTGTTATAAGCAGATGTTCTTATAAGAACATCTTATAGTCCATGAACTCAAGGACTTGTTTTATATTCTGTTGCCCTGTGTATGTGGAGTAACCCTTGTGATGGTGAGAAAGGAAGTTGATCAATTAAAAACAAACAAACAAAAACTCACAACAAACTACACCCCTCCCCAAAAAGAAAAAAAGCCCAAACCAAAAAACAAACCCCAATCGTTATTTGTCAATTATAAAGAAGAAACTTTGAAAGACTGCATGTCAGCAAGGATAGGAGGGGCAGCAGTGCAGATGTACTGCCTGGGTTCATCCATCATTACCTAGCAAATAAGCCGACTAGCTTGTGGGCAGGTATAGAAGCCCTGGCAGGCAAGCAAGAGAAGAGAT
This sequence comes from Molothrus aeneus, assembly GCF_037042795.1. Classification (NCBI taxonomy): domain Eukaryota; kingdom Metazoa; phylum Chordata; class Aves; order Passeriformes; family Icteridae; genus Molothrus; species Molothrus aeneus. The sequence continues at coordinate 22,217,587 of NC_089652.1, forward strand.
TATTTTTGCACATCTTCTGTGAATCTCCAGGGAATTCAGTGGCGTTCCTTATCTCAAAAGCTTGTAATTAAGAGGATGGCATCTTTGGGCTGGAGAATTCCGGAGAAAATCATTTTCACAGCACCTAGAGGGCTCGATGTTGTGCTTGATGACAGATGGGAAACCTTTATGAAGGCTCCATAACCTCTTGCCCTCAGAGACTGTACTTTTGACACTGCAGAAATTGGGAGGATATAGATGTTTTTACTCGAGTGATCGTATGGTGATTTTTTAAAACAACGAGTCATTTATTAAAGTATTTTAATGAACTATACAAACAGTGAAAACCTGGCAAAGCTTGTGTCATTGCTGAGAGCGAAAACATAACTATTAACTATAGAGTGTTTTGCTTATGGAGACTTTTCTATTGCACGCAAATAAGATATAGGAAAAGACTAGCAGATAGAGTTTCATGTTTCATCTTTTCAGATCGTGACCTTAGGAGTGTCATGCCACTTCCATTAATCCTTTTCTCGACTTAAAGATCCCTGTGAATATGAATAAAGTTGTATTTCAAAAACGAAAGAAAAAGAGAAAGAGAAAACAAAACTCATTCACATTCCGAGTCTGCTTTCTGTCTCACACGTATTACATTTCACAAAACAGATAGAAACAATAGAGCTTATTAAGAAAAACTTGTTTTGAATGGCAAATTAAGCATAATGAAAATACACACGTTTTTACAAGTAGTTATTTTTTACACCAATTGAATATTTTAAACCTTTTTAAACTATGTACTTGTCTCTGCAAAATGTTTTTCTTTTAGCTCATTTGCACCCTATCACCCTGCTATATATTTTATTTAAAATTTTAATTTGGTCACTTCAGAAATGTGGATAAGCACAGTACCTTGTCTGTGGCCAGGCAGTAACCAATAGGGATGCCTTACTCTAGATATTTATGAGCAATATCAGTGCTGGTTTCTGGGCTGAACAGGCTGATGCATGGATTGCTCCACATTATGTCTTCTTAGGCAGGGAAAAACTTATTATATTAGAGAAAATATCTTGGCATTCATCTTTGATCCAAATACCTTTTTGGTGCAGTGTAAATCATCAAAATAGATATAATAGTTTGTTTCCAGCTTGAAAAATTATATGAAATCAAGAAACAATCCAAGAATCTTTTAATGGAAAGTAAACTTGACCTAATGAAAACTTATTTCTGCCTTTTATCCTTACATACAAATGTATTGGTTTGGCACGGCCTGGTTTTTGGTAGCAGGGCGCCACAAACAAACCATGACAACAGTTAAAAAAAAATACAGATAATAGCAAAGGCAAGTTTTTATTTCCATCCCTCATATCTCTAAATTCAGAAGCACATAAAGAAGGGTGCAGAGTTTATCTCGAATTTTGCTTTATACTGTAAATGTCTTCCTAATATGCACAAACTTATGTATCTAGTATATAAAATCTCTTAAAGCATAAAGAACTAAAATGTAGAGCATTAAGGTGGACTGCAATTTTCTATTTCTTAGGTATTACAGCGATCTGGGAATTTATTTTTACAGCCTGAGATGTCAGTATGCCACAGAAGCATGAAAATCTCACCATCTGTATGCTCATGGACAATCTCATCAAGTACACTCAACGACAGACTTAGAATAACAAAATTTAAACGCTATTACTACCGCCTAGCTGTACATGCACTCAAATCTACTTTAAATAGCATTCAACCTGAGTTATCATGCTGCTTACCTCAGGCCTAAACCAGTTTATTCCCTTTCAATGTTTTCTTATCCCCATGAATCCTGCTGTAAACCAGACACATGCTATTTGAAATAACATTTGTTTAATTAAATGTGAGGTTACACACAGACTTACATGATTTAATTTGGCCAAGTGCTGATCCATAACCCAGTGAAGGTTCAGGAGCTGAGCAATGGCTTCACCTGGCAGTTTAGCTAATGTGCTGGGCAATGTCCTTCTGGATACGTGTTTCTTGTCAATGCCAGAAAGCAAGGATATGTTTTAGTTGGAACTCTGTTATAACAGACACTACATAGTTTAGATTAACTCCTTTCAGTAGTACAGCATCAATGTGTTATTGCCTTAACATAAAACATACAGATTATGTAAATCTGTAATAAATACTATTTTGAAGTGTATAGTAATCAAAAATCTTTCAGGGCAGGATGGAATGGAAACTGAGAAATATTGGAGAGTAAACATTCCAACGCTCATTCCTCTGCTTCTCCCTGGCAGAGTGGAGCACTTACAGTAGCTGGGCTGCTAATGCTCCAGCCCCGGGGCTTGCCCTGTGAGTCCTGCCGAGCATGGGCTTCCCGGGAAAGCTAGGGCCAAGAGATCCCTCAGGAGGCATTTCTGCTGTCTCTGCAGACCCTGTTGCACTGTTTGTGAAAGGGAATGGTGGTTCCTGGTCTGAGAGAAGGCCAGACCTTTTAGTACCTCCTCACAAGGTACACACTGTGTACATGCACAGTCATTCAGGCTTGCAAGGCCAAGCAATCCGAGAGGCAAAAGGCAGTGGTGAAGAGAGGCCACTTGCTTATTGCATGTTTTAGCATTCTGGTCTCTAGTTCCCGTGCAGAGCTGAGAGGGCAATGGAGCCCCTGGAGTCCATCAGTAATTGGCACAGCTCTGCATTTCCCTCATCTCGGCGGCCTGGTCTGGGGTGCGGCAATAGATGGTCTCTCACTGGGCAACCTGCGGCGCTGCCGGCTGCGGCCGGGCCTCTGGCGGGAGGGCGCCGGGAGCTCAGCCCGCAGAACCCGCAGGACTCGCATGAAGAGCTCCTCGCCTCTGCCCCTTGCGGGGAGCGCACTGACGGGCTACTGCCAGCCCGGGCGCCGAGGGCGAGCTCTGAAATCTACCACTGATACCCAGCAGCCTGCCAGGTCCCCCGGGTGCCGCCAGCCCCGCTGCGCGGCCCCGCCGGAACTCTCTCTGGGTTACCACCTATGCCGGGTGCGGTGCCGCCTGCTGCGGAGGGGCCGGGTAGCGCTGGGCTTGCCATGCGGCCAGCGAGAAGGAGGGATCGCGGCAGGCAGGCAGGCGGAGGGAAGGAAGGAAGGAAGGAGGCCGGGCTGATTAGCATGCAGCAGCGCTCGCAAGCCCGGCTCCATTGTTTTAACACCTCCCCTCTCCTCCGCGCCAATCTGTCACCGTTCAGCAGGCGAACGCTGCTGCCTCGAATGCTGCTCTTCTCAAATGAGACGGATAATTAGCTGCCCCGCACGAATGGCGCACTCTTCTCACCCCTGATTGCTATCACCTTCTTGCTCCTGGCAGTTTTGACACCTCGTAATCAGCCTGCTGCTTTTTCTCTTTTCTTTCCCTATTTCTGATTTTTTTCTCCCCCTTCCTTCTTTTTTTTTTCTTTTTCTTTTTTTTTCTTTTTTTTTTTCCTTTTTTTTTTAATGCAATCCCAGTTGCCATTTGGATTGAGACTCCTCTGTTGAGTTAACCTTGTATGATTGCGGGGGAAAGGGGAATGTACGGTAGGGAGGGGAAGAAATCGCCTCCTCTGAGTCTCATCTGCTGAGAGAACCATGGGGTGGGGGTAGCAGCATCTCTACTTGATCCTCCACTGCTTTTGTTCGTAAGGGGTAACAGCCTCTCCTGAGCATCCTCTGAATTAATATTATCTCGGATGGGGAAGGATGTGTTGAGCGTGTTGTGTGTTGAGCGACTCCTCCGCTCAGTTAACGAAGAAAAGACTGCATTTCTATTATCTGGTTAGATACAGCCATAACGGGAAGGGATTTTAAAAACAAGTTCACAAGGCCAGGAAGCTCCCTCTTTCTCCCGGGCAGGCAGGGGAAGGAAGGTAACTTCCTCAAGCCTCTTAGAGCGAATTCAATTTCATGGGAGTCGGAAGAAAGATCTCACTGGAGTGCAAGATCGGAGAGGGAACTTCCCTTCTGATTCTAGAGAAATAAGAAATCTCAGTTAATGCTCTGCTGATTTCTGCGAGATTTTTTAAAAAAAACAGAGGTCTCGTGGAATCTGTCATAGGAGCGTTTTCCTCTCCTCTAACAAGCAGTGACAGTCTAATTACTGGAGCTACGAGCAGCTGTCGAGTTAGCCGGAGAGACAGAGGAGCTACATGTGTTCTACCCGGCCGCCGGCACCGAGCCCTCGCAGCAGGCTGAGGCAGCCGTAGCGCCGCAGTGTCCCTCAGAGAGCTCCCGATAGGAAACGGGAGCAGTTTGTTTCCCCGCGAGGGCTGCCTGTGAGCGCGGGGGGCTCACGCGTCGCGCACCGTCAGCGCGGGGCGGGGTGACAATGAACTCGTACGGCAGCCCTGAAACTGCTCCAGCCCCGGGGCTGCCCTGGCGAGGGCTCCGCTGGCCCTGGCGGAGTTGGAATTCGGTAGAACACCTTGGCACGAGTTTGCTGCTCTTCCTGTCCTCTCAAGTTCCTTCCACCATATTTATGATTTTTAATGACATTCTACTTCCCATTTGGATTCAACCTCCTCTGCCGGGTTGAGCTTGTGTGGAAGAGGGAGGGAAGGGGAGGACTACTGAGCCTCCTCTGGTGAGTGTAATAAAGCAGATGTCCCTGCTGGCAGCAGCAGCCGCCTCCGGGAAAGCTGTATAAGGGGGGCCCGTTCAGGGACCGCACTCGCCTCCCACTTCGAGTCGCTCACAACTGCTTAGCGTGAGATTTATTTATTTATTTATTGTTTATTTAAAAACTAAACTAGTACTCCTCGCAGTGGTCTGATCGGTGAGCCTATCTGGATGCCCTCAGGCAGCAACAGTTTTACGCACGCAGTATTAAACAGCTTCCTAAAACGCAGCACTAGGCAGGAGCTCTCACAGTGGGAGATGGATGGGTTCGGCAGGTCGGCGAGACTTTGGGCAACCGTGTTCCTCCCACCTCCTGCCGCCCTCCCCGCTGCCCCGGGCTGCCTCCAGCAACAAAGAGCCTTGTCCCCGCGCGGGGACTCGGGCTCGGCGCGGGGCTCCCGGCTCTGCCAGCTCAAGGGCTCCTGGGGAACCGCATCCACGCCTGGGGGCGGGGGGCAGAAACAGATGACTTTATTTTCTTCAAAGGTGATTCGCAGTTTGTGCATCCCTTAATAACGCGAGCTTCTGAGCTCGAATTTCACGGTTGAGAGCGCGAGTCGGTGCTGCGTGTCGGGCCGGCTGGAGATGTGCGAATCCCCTTCTCTCCTCCCAAGGCTGGAACTTGTGCCTCTCCCGGGCACCACCCCCAGCCGTGCTCTCCGGGGAGGTACTTCACACTCCGCACGGCGTGGCCGCGGCCGAGCATCGCCTCTTCAGCGCTGCGCACCGGCCGGTTGAGAGCTCCGAAGAGTAACAAACTCTTCCTCCAGGTCACGGAGCAGACGTGCACTGTACAGTGCTGCTTATTACAGTACACTCTGTTGACAGCCCGTCACAAACATGACATGTTTAAAATAGAGAAAATAATTGCAGAAAAATCCATTTCTAAAAATTACACAGGTGTTAATTCTTCCAGAAATTTGTCACCTGCAAACAAATCTTTAAAAAGAAAAGGTGTTTTGCTTTGCTGCTATGAAAATATTAATGCTAATTATCAATATCAGGGCTAAACTCTATATTCAGTTCAAATGCAAAAAGCAAGCACCCTTTATCATTAATTTAAAATACTTGGCAACACCCCTATTTATAAATTTGATATCAGTAAATCCAGAAAATGTGCAAACTTTATCAGACTTCAATGTTTCAACTAAACACAAATTTTAATTGCATTGAGAAAGCCACTATATTCAGGATAAAAATAAATTCACTGAGATTTGGATGATTAAGTTTTCCCCTTTCCTTTCTAGTCTGTACCAGACTTGGGCAATCCATCATAGCAGACCAGAAGGGAAGGCAAATAATCTTCGGTATTATTAGTTTTGGGGAAAGTTTAACCTTTTCTATCCTTCATACCTGTTCCCTGAAAGCATTTTTAGTAATTATTAATGCTATAAAGGTACATTAACAAGATAATAATTATTTTTTTATAACATGTAACAGATATTCATAAAATCATTACTGCTGCATTTTGGCAAAAGGGTCATTTATATGTTACTTTTGATTACTCGCTTCAGTAAAAAATTCATCTGGGAAAGTCAACCATTCATTTATGTTACTAGTGTACAAGCCTATCCTAATTCTGGCACACCTGGATTCAGCTGTAATGATAATTCTACAGGAATCTGAATTAAGAGGTTCACTATTTGGAAATTATATAATATAAATGAAAAATGAGGGCCTGTTTCTTTCCTGTTTAATTCAGGGAGAACATAATCACATCACTGGATATTGTCAAAAAAATCCTTGCATTACTCCAATTTTTGCCAGCCAGATTAAGGCATTAATCCTGCAAGTCTATATTCATAAATATAGTCACAACTTCAGGCCTATTCAGGCAAAGATTAATTGGGAAAAAAAAGTGTTTGACATCACTCTCAAAGTTAATAGTGAAGCATAACAAGCAATAATGTGAATTACAGTACTGAGTGACTTAGTTTCATTTTGCCTTGTCAAAATACAACTAAAAATGTGCTTATCTGACAAACAATTTCAGTCATGAGTTCTTGTTACAAGAAGTCTTAATTCTTAAACTCTTATCGTATCTATTGAATAAAAAAATGTATAAATGTATGCAAAAACAGTGAACCATTGAATTCTCATACATTAAGACTGTACTTTAAAGTGGGAATTGAGATGCCGAAGAAAATCTTCCTTAGATGTTAGAGATGGTGGGAAAACTTCTCGACAGAATTCACATATTCCACACTGATTCAGTTCAGAGTCTGCATATGCTTGTGCCAGCAAATCATTGTCTTGAGGCTGCCAAATGGGCTAAAAGAAACAGAAAATTATTATTGCTGAGGTATACATTATGCTGTAGTTTATATTTATATTAAAAAAATACCTGCCTCTTTAAATTAGGATTCCTTTACACCTGCCTGGCCAGAGACGTTAACTAGAGAGTTCTCATTTAAGAAAAGCAAGATAAGACTTTGGTTTTTTTTTTAAAGTTCTATAAACGCACTATCCTTGCAAATATTTAAAAATATCTTGGTATCTATCAACGATAAATATTGCTATATTGCTATCAGCAGAAGTCTGCAATATCAGTCTGGTACATACAAAAGATTTTCTTTAACTTTGCATTTCAGTATTTTACTGAAGAAGTCATAGTACACAATAGCCATTTAGCAGAAATGAGAAACTACATTTTTACCTTAGAATAAAATGTTTCTTGTGCTGAGTTAATACGATTCATATTTTATTTCCATTCTTATTCACATATAACTTGTTTTCAGTTTATTTCCAAAATAACTACCATGTCATGGCTTAAGGTACTTATTTGCCCTGGCTGCCTTTTAGTATAATGTGTCACAAATAATCTTGTCTGGGATTCCTCCTGCCATGACAGTGTCAAACTCACCGGAATCATTCTGAATATCTATCCATGCATTCTATCCATATAAACTACGTTGTATTTCGTTCAGCAGCTGCACTGCTCTTGGTCCCTGAGCTAGTTAGTTTCAAGCCAGCAAGTCTGTTTATTCAACATTGGAATTCAAGGCACTTAAGCCCAGAGTCTAAGTGTATACTATTTTGAATCGTACCAACTAGGAATCAAAAAGTCTTCTCTCAGTCTTCAAAGTTAAAACTTTAGTTTCATAACTTTAGTATTAGCAACACAAGATAAAATAGTTACATTATATGGCCAGGACAATCAGGTTTTGAGTCAAATAAAAACCAAATGCATCCTGTGGTGAGAATGAAGTAGAAAGAATGGCAGCAAGCTGCTGTGAGCTCTATGTAGGGATGGAACGTAGAAGAGAGTGTGTCCTACAGGGTTTTTTTTGGCTCAGTTTCTTCCTCTTTTTTCACTCATACATGGGTTGGAAGGCAAGGAAGAATACAAAGTAATTTCTTTAGAAGTTTTAAATTTCTTGCTACTGATACCCAAGATTTTTAATTTTGAGCACTTCTTTAAATTTCATCATGCCAAATAACTAGAATCTATTGTTTATTTCTCCCACAGCAACCCACTGTACAACTAAGCTGACTTTCACAGAAGTTAAACCTTCTGTTTAAACCACCCTGAACTTCTTGGGAGTCAATTTCCTGGCCCATTCTGTATTTAAACAGTGTTTAGCTTATCACATAGCAATAGCAGACTTACTGTCTTTCATTATGGTCAGCAATCCATATAATTAAATTGACTAATTAGTAATTAAGTGCAATCACACCACTTTTTTCAGCTCAAAGAGCCTACTTATTGTATGTTGCTGGTGTAAATTGCATATTAAATCTATCTAGACACTGACACACTTAAACAAGTTAACACACTTAAACACACTACATAAATGTGTTTAGAATTATTTGTTTCTGATATGATGTAAAGCACTGTTTGAAAAAAAGATAAAATAGTATTGTAAAAACTATTTGGCATCTTGGAAACATAACAAGGGGAGGTACCCATCCAGCAACCCACACACACAGGCACTTAACTTCCATTTCTTGAGTGCTAAGCTTGTGCTTAATATCCTTGTCAGAACAGAGATTTATTTAAACACACATTCCATTTCAAAGACATTAATATTGAGATTAATAGACTACTGAATTGCTTTTAAAATCATGAACAGACTTAGAAGTATTTTTGGTGGAAACAACTCCCTCAAACTGCAAATACCAATAAACATGCGCATCTATATGAAAGTCTCAGCTAAATGTAGTCTGTAAAATCCTAGGTTCACTAATATCCATGTTTATTTTAATCTACTGCTCTTTTCAGTCACGTTTTTTTTTTTAAAGTTACATTCTAAGAAAACAGTACTGAGTTTTTAGATTTAGTATCCACATAGAAGGAAAGAGCTAAATTTATTACACCAACTGAGAGCAGTTCCAAGAACTGGCTGTTGCCAAATCTATTGCATTTATGGGGTTTTCCATTTTATAAGTTAACATATGTAGTAAATACTTGAAAGTTTTATCTACACTAGGAAAAAAAAATGAGGTATATAATTCTCTCTTTTTTGGCTTTTCCTTCATTTTTGGAAGGGATGATAGAAGCTGCAAGCAGCATAATCACCCCCTAGAAAGGTGGTAAAAATACTAAGAACAAGTTTATACATAAATTTTGCTAAGGTTAACAGAGTGAAAAGGGCATGCATACAAGTAAAGTTAAAAAAAAAATACTCTTTTAATCTACATATATATTATCTGTGACCAAATCTTTAGCAAAACTTACAGTCAGAGAAAACCCCTAGAGCTGAGTCCAATTAATTGGGAAAAATACTTAAAACCTAGTTTGAAAACAGCTGAATAAAGGTGATGGATATTTAAATATACTGATATACACAGATGTATATTTAACGGATTCTCAAGCAATACTGGCTTGTTTTAAGCACACTTCTGAATAAGAAATAACATTTTAATCAATGCAGTGCTATTGTAGATATGACTTTCAAATACTTAACAGTTCACCATTAGCTTTCTTTTTCTCTGTGTGCTAGCATTAGTATGTTTTTCTCCACAAAACAGATCATTCACATTTTAAATGCTGGCTCCAAATTAATTTCCTTATTTTGCAGAAATACCAGTGGTCAAAGGCTTGCTGCTATTCAACCACTGTTCTGTACTTTTTTAAGCTGCAGACTCCCCTATCAATTTATAACCACATACCAGCTGTTTCACTTGCTGTAATGTACAATGCAGGGTGCCATCTATTGAAAAATGAATACACAGACTAACTAGTAAAAGAACAGGCTGGAGAGGGAATACAAAAAAGGAGGATAGTAACAAGCAATGGAGTGAATTCTTTGCAGTTCCACAGGAATTCTACTAGCCGTAAAATAAATGTGGTAATTTGTTTAACTTAGTCACAACTTTAACGGGGGACCCAATGAAAAATACAATAAAAACTGTAATTAATAAGTTGGTAAAGAATTAAGATCTCCTACATTACAAATAGATATTTAAAATAGCTTTTGAAAAAATCAAGCTTATAGCAGCAATCTTTCAACGCTTTAAAATTTTCACTCAAAAAGTGGTTTGCAATAGAAAATTAAACTAGATTGGGTAAATTTTAGGAGAAGAAAACATTCAAGCTATAATGGCCTACAACACTTTCTAAATGCTGGTTTTGCAGGTCATGCAGTGACCAAACGGAGAGGTAAAGCTCTTCTGCTGCATGTACCTTGCCATTAGGAAAGAACATAAACTTCATCCATGCAAGTGGTTAAAATAGGTTAATTCCACTCTCAGAGAATTCCAAATTATCACTATTTGCTTATTCTCGAAAATCTGTCCTTTCACAAGGTACCAGAAAACAAAAAAACAACAGAAATAAAAAACCCACCAAAATAAAAAACCAAACAAACACAAAATCAGTCTATAAAGCTCCATAATTTTGCAAGCTTTCATCTGAGACAGAGGCAAAGTATTCAGAGACATGGGTGTAAGAACACGCCAATATGTTTTACTGCATTACAGCTACTGGGCCTTGTTTTCAGAAGCTCCCATGGACTTCGGGCTATAAGTGAAATTTAAGCCCAAATTACATACATAAACCTAAAATGAAGTATTTTAGCGATCTTTCCTTAATTAAAAAAAAAAAAAAATTATGTTTTTTTCCTACAATGAAAAAAATTTAAGCTTCTTTGAGCAGAGGAATAGGATGTTGTTGATCCCTCAGACTGAGACAAAAAGTAGCTTTTTTTTCATAGTGGAAGTATTTATCTGTTTAGCTTTTTAATTGGTTTATTTTTCCAATTCTCTGCTGTACATGAAAAACAATTAAAACAAATGTGTGCCCTATACAACTGAGATCAAGGGTAGAAAGAAAGCAATCTAGGGGGCAATTTAGGATTAATGACAGCTTTGAAATAGATATAGAAGCAATTAATATCTAGATAAACTGAAATTTGTAAAAACATCCAGTGCTTATGTCTGCTTATATTCCTGATGTTTCACTGGGAAAGCATCTTGAACACATTTTGCAGTATTAGGAAGAAAAAATGATGAGAGATATTGTCTTAAAAAAAGACTGATCAGCTTTCTTAGAGAATATATTAATCCAGTCTCAAAGATCTTTGCAAAATATGTGTCTGAATCATTATAACTTTTTGAAATGTAGAATATTTATAGAAAGATACCTGATGAGGACCTCTGACGGTTGTTCCAGCAGCTTCTAAAGAAAAAATTACTTCAGGTACACTCTGGTTTGTGTGCTTAGGTACAAATGTCAAACCACTGTCTGTTGTTTTTAAACATGGTTTGTCACAGATATTTTCTATGGGCATCTTTGCATGATCTGAGGGGTTTGTTTTGTCAACAGTAGTTAAACTTTGTAAAGCTGAGGTCATGAGATCAATGCCATGAGCTTCAAATGAGTTAGGTTCCAATTTACTGAGGTTAACAGCACGGTCTCTGTGCTCCAGGTTAAAATGATGATCTTGAAGCATGTTTTCAGATATACCAGTACAAGGAACTGTTGGTTTTTCCTGAGTGCTCTGCAAGAAAGCAGAGTCATTGTCTGTAGGTGGAAACTTGACATTAAATTTAGAAAGTGATTCTACATAGTTGTTGTCCTCATCTTGGCCCACTCCTCTTGGTGTGATAGATGTGATGCATGATGCACCTCTATTTATATCCTTTATAACCCGAGGCTTAAAAAGCTCTTCTGCTTGTTCATCAGTTTTATCTGTGCACTGTATCGGCATGGAAAACTGTATTTCTGTGAAGAAAGAATGAAGAAAATATTAAATAGTCCATTGAAATACAGTTATTAAACTGTGAATTTTTTTTCTTACTTCCCTGCTTTTTTAACTGTTTATTTTCTCTTTAAAATCAGATTGAGTTGTAGTTCTCTTTCACAAACATTAGTTCTGACACAAAAACTATCAGAACAGAAATAGAAGGAAATACTCCCTTCCAGTAATTATATTTCTCTTTGATTTATGGCTATAAACATTTTCATTTTATTGAAAATTATGTTGTCCCATACTCTTAACACATACTTGCATATTCACTGAAGTGTTCTGGCAGAAATAGAAGCTGGAACCCAAACCACTTCACATAGTGCCAAGAACATGCTAGGCACCATGAGCACAATTTTAGAAGGTATTCAGGTACCCAGCTCCCACTGGTTTCCAAATTAGTTAAATATTTAAACTGAATAGCTATTCAGAAATAGGACCATGTTTTCCCTTTGTTTTGAGAATTCACCCTTCATTTTTGGCACTATATTAATAAAAACGGTAATAGTTACCCTTAACCAGGTCAGAGAGTAACTTAGGTAAAAAACTGATTGTACAGCAGCCTTTTGGCAGTGGAACATGGAAGTAACAAATCAAATATTAAATCTATATAGCTTTTGTCATGTATACCTTTACACACAGGTGATTTAAGCACTTCTTTTATTATCTATAATGCTTATGTCATGTATGGATTATCACACAGTGGAGTTAGGCACTTTGTTGGGAATCAAAACCACCCTTGTAAAGTAAGTTGCCAAACACACTTCCCCCAAAATTCCCACCCCCAAATAATAAAGTTATTAGCATACAATCAGACTACCACAGTACAGTTCAGAGCAATTTGAAGCAATGCTAACACTTCATGTAACAAAACTTCAGTAATGGATGACCTAAATTAAAATCAAGCGCTGAAATCAGCATCTTTTACTTCAGCTGTGTGCATTTGGCAGGTGTTTATTGAAATCACTTAATATATTGAGTCTGATCCTACTATTAAGGAAAGTTAGTAGAGAATACCCATAGTATTACATTGTATTACCCATAGCTTACATTTTATTAAAGGTAAGCATTAGCAGAACTGGACATTCGGGATCTTTCACAGTTCCAAAAAAATCAAGCCTTCCTTATGTCTTCAAGAAGTATTGGATTAAGCTCTTGTCCCATATAAGAAAAGAGTATTTAAAAGTCTGCACAAGGAAGTCTAGAAACTAAGTCCTCTGACTCTTCTCAGTCCTGCAGTTTTCCTCTAACAGATATGGGGCTAGAGAATTTCATAGCAGACATCTTTTGAACTGACAGCTAAATTAAAAGCAAGCAAGTGCTGTCATTCACACAGTATGATGGGATATCACATGTAGTAAGTGCCTGCCTCTCACTCCAAGGGACAAAACAATTACAAGAGCCATTGATGTGATGACTGTCTTTTATAGCATGTGATTTGGAGCATTCGTCATAGAATGCCAAAACTGGCGGTGCGTTTTCTTGGTGAAATACTGAGCACCATGTGAACAGACTTGAAAAAGGCAGATGGTAAACAGTGGAAGTACTTCTATGTATGTGTAATTTGCAGTATTTTCAAATATAAAGCAAAGCTTTCAAACAGTTGAATCACAATAAGAGCTTAAGTATGATATTACCAGTTTCAGGTTCTGGCTTTATCTTAAATATACTCAGTTGGTCTGTTTGTTCTCTGGCTAGCATACGTATTCGATGACACTCTTCTTTCATGTCCTGGAAAATAGTCTCCAGATTCTCCCTGGAAGATCAAAATGGTAAATTAAAGAGTCAACCAATTCAGCTTGTTGTGACCTTTAATCTAGTCACACCCACAAACCAGAGAAGAACAATAGTATAAGCTACTTTTCTTGGATATCTTGCTCCTCAACATATGTATACATATTTTTTGTTCTCAGTAAAAGCAAGCAGAAAAAGGAAAAGGAAATGTTGTCAAAGAGTTGTTTAGTCATATCATACACATATATATTTGAACACAGGAACTGACCCTGCAAGGACCACCCCCAAAAATCCAGCCTTTCAGTTCTTTCAGTCTTTCAGGTATTTTGTGGAAGAGTTTATCTTTCCCAAGGGTACTGTTTCCACCTCAGTTCTAGGGAAAATAAGATGCTGCCACTATGAACATTGTTTGCTGTCGGTGCCACTGCACTCCAGACTGCAGAAGAAGGAACCCACAAGCATTTGTTATGACTCTTTCCTTCTCTCTCTACCTGGCATTTTGTCAGTTGAAAAACCTGGAGTTTGTCAACTCATGCCCTCTGGTTTCATACAATATGATATAACTTTTCTTTTTATTCTGAGACATTTATTGTATTATATATTTTCCAGAGTATCATATGGGAATCTGATATTTAGTTATCTGCACTGAGAATGGTAAAAATAGTTCATGCTGGTGTGAGTTTATTTCTGCAAAGGCACTGTTATTTAGTTACTGATGCTTCCAAAAATTCCACTGTGGAATTCTGATAAACTTGCTGAGTAATTTATATTTTTAAACACAATATAATGGATTTTATAAAATGAACTTCAAAGATGAAAAAGTGAAGTTGGATTTGTGTTCTCTTTTGCATCTTTTCATCAAAAGATCTCAAAAGGGATTTTTCTTTAATCCAGTGAATTGCTTTCTTTTTTATTGCTTATTCATACAGCAATCTGACTGTGTTCCTACTTCTGTTGTGTTTCTCTTTCTGAAGACACAAATGTCTATTTGTATCTCATTTGAAAAAAAAGATCTACAGAAGTAGTTAAAATTATTACTGTTAATACATTCTGATGATTTTCCAGAAGTTTTGATAAATAAGAAATAAAAAAATTAAAGTTTCTATTCAGAACTTTAAAATATAGCTATGATTAGATGAAGCAGTCTTAATTTGCTAGACATTTGTGATACTATAATCTTAATCTATAAGATTACCAGCAATCTTACCAGTCACATACTTCCTTCCAAGAAAACAGTAAAGTAAGGAAGCTATTTGAGAGCAGAGGGACAGAAGACAAGTAAAAGTTCTTCATTTTTTAGATATAAATCAAAAAGACAAATCTTTCTCACATTACAGTCTTATTTCCTCTCTTTCTTATCACAAAAGAGTAGTGAGCCAGACTAAAGATCCATGTGGTTCACCTAGCCTAAGTATGGGAGTGGTCAAAAGCAGATGCCTAGGCAAGAGAATAAAAAGAAAGCAAGAAATTGATACTTTCTCTTAATAACTCCCCTAATCTCACCTTAGAGAATCTTCTATTTGACCCCAGAAAAGTTGTTAAAAGTGGCATTACTGGCTGTCCTATGAAAAATACAAACCTAAGACTTTGTTCAATATTTTCCTGAAATCGCTGGCAGAAGGGAAATCTACTGCTTTTGACGCATTGGTCATAGCAGGGGCTTGCTGCCTTCAGCTTACAGATAAATTTGGTTTCAAACAATCTCATTTGGGATGGATCAGGCCAAGAATTATTTCTTCATGCTGCCTATCAGAGCGCTTCCTGGCAGCACAGCAGGCTCCTGTGCTGTGCTGCCATCAGTTAATCCATAATGGCTGTACATTCCTGCCCAGAAGAGTTAATGCAAGACAGTGAATGCTTATCCAAACCCCAGCATTAATACCCACCGCCATTTCCTGGAGTTTAACCTCCTGCTGAACCGAGTGGATACCTTCCTCCCTCCCAGCTTAGCCCTCCATACTTGTAAAGCCCCAGCTATGCTTCCACATAGCTGTTGGCTCTATTATCTTCCTGCATTAACTCTTTGACCTTTGATGCTGCCCCCTCCCGACTCCCTGCCCAGCCAGTTCTTGATGCTCTGTGCAGAAAAGAGGGCAATAGCTGGCCTTACTCAATTGCAGAAAAGCCAAAAGCAAATTTGAAAAATGCTGCAGAAGTATTTACCTTTCAGGTGAAATACCAGAGATCCCTAGAGATAATTCAGGCTTATCTGGAACAACTTTCTTACTTTTCACCTTGAAGTAAAAGATGAAAATATTGAGCACGTTAGCATATTAATTTTGCACCTTGATATGAATGAAAATGTCATGGGGTCCTTCACCTAGTCCTGTTGAAAGCTCTCAAAGCATTGTCAAAATGACAAAAGCAGTTTGTGTGAAATTCCTAGTTCCTTTCAGGTTAACTTATTAACTCAGTGCGGCATTTCTCTGCTCATACTCCCTTGAAACGGAACTAGTTCTAAGAATATTGTTTGATTGTAATTAGTTTTCAATCATGTATAAGGTAAGATTCTGTCTTTTGTATAAGCTTGTTACCAAGCTATTTTACCTCTTAAAAATCAATTTATTCACTGAAAATTTCAATGAACACATCGGAAGCTAATATGTTAGGAGTTCTAGCAGTTTTTAAAATAAGTTATTAACTTTGACTACCACCGTGTGGTTCACTCCAGTATTACATAGTTTTACATCTGCCAGGCATTAAGGGAAGTTTTCATAATAACCAGTCACTAAGCTGCAGTTCCACTAGAGCTACATTACCAGATGGCCTGAGTAGTTCATATGTGCTCCAAGTCAGACACGAACTTGAGCACGCCTGCCAAATCAGCTGATTTCAAAGATGTGTAAGCTCAGAAATCTGTATAAGCTGATCCATTGCCTATAACCACAGGCATGTCTTACCTGTAAGGCTGAAGTGCAGCTGCAGCTCCTGTAGATTCATTTGAGCTGCCTAACACCCAGCAACCCAGGATATAAGTCCTTGCTACAGTAAACTAAGCAATGCTTAGGAGGTCTAATAGCAACAAGTTCTGTGTTGCTGCGCTCTTTTGCTTACCTGTGTTCACTTTAAATTAGGTAGCTAATATGTGTATACGTGGTTAGAGTCACATCAACGACTGCACTCTAGCTATCCCACAATGACAGAACAGCACCCTGGATGCTATTCTGCAATAAAAATAGGGAGCTAATCTGGAGTTTTGACAAATATGATAATTTTCAATACATAACATAAAATAATTAACATACCAACTAACCAATAAGTATTTAATGGTGTTCCCTATGTGCTTTGTATAATTTGAAAATTTCCTAGTAATTATAGAATGATGACATTTAAAATAAATTTATCAGAATAATTAGTATGAATTCCAAACATTTCATGTTTGAAAGAAGTAATAATTTACAAATGTTTGTCTTTATTTTATCTCTACTTGGTTTCTTATCTTACCTCCCTTTTATACGTTGGCTTCTGTATACCCTTTTGTGCTTCATTTACTTCTTGCAATTTGCTTTCCAGATTTCTTATTTTATCATCTTGATTGGAAATAATAGATAAAAGCTTCCTTTCCTTTTGATTGCTTTTGTCCTCAAGTTGCTTCAATTTCATGCTCTCACTGTCTAACTCTTCCTAAAAAATAATTTTAGAAACACCAGTACAATTAATAAATTTGAGGCTTGTGGAATATCACTATTCAGCAGTCTATAATAAGCTAAATGTAGGTTTTGCATCGCAAGTAAGGGTCAGTCTTGATTATTACATTAATAATTTTCAATTGATAGTGAAGATCTTCTACCTCTACACATAGCTGTAACTCATCATAGGTGATTACTCAAAACAACTGTATCTTTCTCAAAGTCATATTAGTGTTTATAGAAAATCAAGATACTTTCTTGATTCACTTACTATATCATTTACATTAACATTTTATGTATAATATTTTGCATATATGATACATCAAATAGTATTTAATTAATTTCAATCTTATACCATTTTGAACATGTTGATAATTCTGCAAATTGAGCAAACCCAAGAACACAATCACACAATCACAGAATCTTAGAATACCTTCAATTGGAAGGGACCCATAAGGATCATTGAGTCCAGCTCCCTGCTCCTCACAGGACTACTTAAACCACAGAACTTAGAGCATTGTCCAGAGAGGCTCAGTGCCATGACAGCTCCCCTGGAGAGCCTGTTCCAGTGACCAACAATGGTCTCAGTGAAGGACCCTTTCCTAATGTCCAACCTGAGCTTCCCCTGATGTGACTTCATTCCATGTCCTCGTGTCCTGTCACTGCTCACCAGAGAGAGGAGAGGAGAGGAGAGGAGAGGAGAGGAGAGGAGAGGAGAGGAGAGGAGAGGAGAGGAGAGGAGAGGAGAGGAGAGGAGAGGAGAGGAGAGGAGAGGAGAGGAGAGGAGAGGAGAGGAGAGGAGAGGAGAGGAGAGGAGAGGAGAGGAGAGGAGAGGAGAGGAGAGGAGAGGAGAGCAGCACCTCCCCGTCCACCGCTGCCCTTGAGGGAGTGAACTGCGATGAGGTCACCCCTGAGCCTTCTCTTTTCCAGGCTCAACAAACAAGTGACCTCAGCTGCTCCTCCTAATTCTTGCCTTCAAAACTTTTCACCATCTTGGTCACCCTCCTCTGGACATGCTCTAATAGTCTGATGTCCTTTTTGTGGCACCCAGAACTGCACACAGTGTTTGAGGTGGGGCTACAGCATTGCAGAGCAGAGTGGGACAATCCCATCCCTTGCCTGGCTGGCAATGCTGTGCCTGATGCCTCCCAGGACAGAGTTGGTCCTTTTGGCTGCCAAGGGACACTGTGGACTCCTATCAACTTGCCAGCAACCCAAACTGCAGGTCTCTTTCTGTAGGGCTGCTCTCCAGCCTCTCATCCTCCAATCTTTATGTATAACCAGGATTGTATTGCAAATATTTCAGTCCTATAAAGACTGATTTGTGGAATAAAACGCCCTGGCTGCTCTCACTTCGATGATCCATCTAGGAATTCATGGAACTTTTAACTATGTGGGATTTTTGTGGAAAAAAGAAGAAAATAACAAACAAAATTTTTAATATGTTCAAAGATAGTAGCTGCAAAAATTTTCAAGAAACAACCAACAGTTAAAAACTGCTACTATGAAAACGTTATGGTTGTTAGTTTATGCAATTTAGGGAACTGTATCAAGTGTCACAGAAAGTGTCCCCAAAGAGACACTTTGTAAGAGTGAGAAGTAAGCCCAAAGGATGAACTCTTAAAGAAGAATGTATGAGAATATAGTCTGTAGACAGGTAGGGTAAGATGAAGAGGAAAGGAGCAACCATATGCTTTCTCAAGATCTTTTGTTTTATTTTCAAATGGAACTTACATAGGGTGAGGTTGTGCATTTGAAGATCAGGTGGGTAGGGGCTACCCTGCTAGACAAAGACAGCCATGCAGTCTTTACAGTAAGACCTTCAATGCAACTCCAGACTTGGGTGGCATCTTAAAGATCCAGATTAAGCCTCTTCTGCTCAGCGACTTCAAAACATTGTCTAAAAATGGCATGTTTCAATCCCAGAAAAACTCCTTAATCCTAACTCTACTATGCTTTGCATTTCTGACAGGTCAAATTCAATTGACCTGTTTTAAAATATAATATATTATTTAAATATAAAGTAAGGGGATACAGCTTCTCCTGTGTTTTCCTTCATAATTTGCTGGAAATCCAAACACCTAGGAAAAAGCTTTCATCAAAGATAGTACTTGCCCTTGAGGAACAATTGTATCTTAAGGACAGTAAAATAACTCACTGAGCCTGTGATACAGCATAATTTATCTCTGTGAGACTATTACAGCTCCAATTCACATGTGGGTTTGCAAAGGCCCTCAGATAACTGGAGACCCTGCAGAAATGGCCAGTAGTTCTCCTTCATTTCTCCTACATCTGCAGGAAGCAAGGACAAGATTTAAGCAAGCAGGGAAGAAAGCCACATGAGAAGAGCCGTGTTACAGTGAAGACATATCAGTACATGCTGATGGAAATCATCATTCCTGTGCACCATCGGGATACCAGGAAAAACCCTGGAGAAGCAATTACACCTTTTGGGATCTTTCAATAACACAACCCTTCATAGCTTGATGATCTTAAGAGTTTCCAATACTGTGCCTGGCAGTTTGCAATGATGTGGTAACCCTTCTAAACTGGCTGAAGATTACAAAGCTAATGCTTGATAAGCTTCATAAACTTTATAAATTTTATAAATATGTCGCACAGGTCTTTTAAGCATGCTGGTATTAGCTGTCAGCAAAATGGTCATGTATATATTATGAACAGATAGGTATCTTTTCTTTTGCAGAGACTTCATAGGATCAGAGGATAACTGAAATTGGAAGGGACTTCCAGGATTCTCTAGCTTCTAATCAAATCAGGGTCAGTTACAATGTCTGATCAGGTTACTCAATTTAACCTTGAATTTCTCAAGGATGAAGATTGCACTTTTCCCATGCCTGGCTGTCCTCATGGTGAAATGTTTTCCGCTATGTTCAGTCTGAACCTTTCCTGTTTCATCTGCCTGTTGTCTCTTATCCTCCTGCCATGCACTGATGTCTTAAGTTTTAACTGTCATATTTTCCAGATTCTGCACTGTATTAATATGTAGCTCTGAACTTCATATAAAGTGTTAGCAAGTTCTCTTCACAGTTTTGCTAGACAAAACAATCCTTTTCCAGCCTGAGAACCAAGGACACCATTGTGGCTTCAGGCCCAAAAAGTGTAAACAATGGCAAATTGAGGAGAGCAATCTGGGAGGATGTGACTTCATAACCTGAAGCTGTAATTGGACAATTAACCCAAATATGTAAATGGACCAAAACTTATAAAAGTGTGAAAACTCGTGGTTGGGGTGCATCTTGGGTGGAGCCACAGCCAGGCTCTTGGACTGCCCAAGGTGTATCTTTTAAAGGCCTTTTAATAAACACCTACTTTATTCCTTTAACACTGTCTAGCCTCTGGCCTAGGCAGCCTCTCTAGGCATCAACAACACCATTAAGAGCCTGGCTCCATCTGCCTGATAACCTGAATGTAGGTATTGGAATGCTATTCGCTTTCCCTGAAGCCACCTTCGGGGAAAGGTTGGACAAGAGCAGATTTTGCACCTTCTCTTGGAATATGTACTCCAGCCCCCAGTTAGCTCAGTGGGGCTTCTGCTGAACTCACTGTAGTTTGTCAATGTTTTTTGCGTACTGGAGGTCCCTAAGCCCAGTTCATTATTCCAGATGCAGTCCAGTGAACACTGAATAGAGGGAGATACCCTCTTCCCTGGGTGTGCTAGCTGTGCTCCTGTTAATACAACACAGGGAGCTGTTACCCTTCTTTTTTGCCAGGACACGCTGCTGGCTCATGCTCAGCTTGCTGTCTAACAAGATCCCAGCCCTTTCCCAGCAGAGCTGCTCCGCAGCCAGTCAGCCCCCAGACTGTACTGCAGCAAAGGCAGGTTCCTTTATTTTTCCCTGAAGTGTGCTATAATGGCCTGTTTCCGTGGCTTCCTAAAACAAACAAATGGTCAGGTAGTTTCAAGGAAAAACACAATTCAACTGATGAACTATTCAACTGATGACTACTATAAGTGGTCTCAAGGAATATTAACTGTGACTTTTAACAGTTTCCCCACAAACTCTTCTTTATTATTGGGTAGAGATAGATTAAGCAGATGAAGCAATAGGAGAAAAGGCTTTCAATACCAGAATTTCTTATATCTTATATTACGGCCTAATCCTGCTGCATACATTGTATCAGCAGCAAATAACAGCTACATGCACAATATTATCAGCCACCAAAAAATCAAGTCCAGCTTTCTTTGCATTAAAGACAGGAAACAAAGTGACACTAGTGAAGCTGGTATGGACTGGAACATGGAACTCCACAAGACTGCTGCAGTAGTTCCTCTTGGTTACATAAGTAATTTTAGCCCTATAATTTAGAACATAAAGATGGCTATTATATGTCTGCCATTCTTCTGCCTATGTTCTGCACAAAAGAGCTAAACATTTATTGTAGGATGAAGAGTTTTGAAATATGTAACATTTGTATCATTCATCCCTGACATACAGTTTCTTCCTCCTTTTCATGGCACAAGACACTCTTGACGAACCAATTCCAGACAGTGTTTAATACTGAGGTTCTTGAACCAGCAAAATGGGATCATAAGCATGTTTTCTTGTCACAGGAGCTGACTTTAGCTTCATGTCTTATTAAGTTCACAAGGATTCTGATATCTGACTGTTCTAAAAAGTAGAAGCTTGATATCATCTCATCTCTAAGGTTTTTGGTTTGCTGCACAGCTTTGGCTCTGAGACAGTGGTTGGATCCCAGTTCTTCCTACTTAATAAAGTTTAGCCAGGGTCTCAAAACTAGGCAGCAATACAGGCACCTTTGGTCTTCTCAGGCAGAGGGCTGAAAAATTCTGGTAATGATGTATATAGTTGGGTACTGACCACCAAGCCAATCTGGCCACTCACTTCTTTCAGTGAAGACAAATGGGAACAAAAGAAATCTCAAAGCATTTTATGACATACAGGCAAGAGACCTTGACAATAGCATATAAAATACACATGTATGACCACCTACTAGAAAACAAAGAAAAGATAGCTCCTCCCTCATTTTAAACCTCTGAAATTCAAGCTCTAATCATGCATCTATTACAATCAATTCAGGATTTCTATTGACTTTACTGCAGGACAGAATACAGTCCACTGAAAAATCCCACTGGACTTAGCAAATGAGAGTTTCAAAAGGTTTCAATAAATCCAAGCATCTTCTGCCATGGGAGACCGAATTTCAAGGACAGTGTAAAGGACAATGGCTGTAGGAATAATTTATTTGGTTTAGAACAGACTGTGGATAGAATATTATTAGAAAAATACAGGCTTTCAAAATAGAATATTCAAACTTCCAAATTTCAATACCTGAAAAAGCCAATACTTTATTGAATTACACACAAGAAAACTATACTGGGTCAGTGACAGGATGGTGGATTTTCAGTTTAAGAGATGTCAAAATATGACATCTGAGGAAAAAAAAGTACAAGAAAACAGGAGACATTCATGATATATCCGTTAATAAATTCCCAGATCTTCTTAGTTATAGTTTCCATCTATTTATTAACTCTCAACAGATGTCTCTTCCACAGAGTTGTCCAATTTTCCCTTGAAGCATGAATTCCACTGGGTTACTGTGGTTTTTTTTTTTTTTGTTCAATCAAAAGATAGCTTGTGTAGAGACACTGCTGTATATCTTCCCTCGTAGCCATGAATTGCATGGCCAAGACACAGCCAGAGCTAGTACAAGTGTGTGTGCCTCTGCTGTGCTGTCTGGACATTTTTGTATCACACTTGCCAGATCAGTCAAGTTTACTAGACACAATGCCAAACATTAGGGTCCTCCTTGCATTGGAAGGATGGTGCAAATATATCCATGTGCCTCTGTAGAAGGCAGCCTTTGTCCAGTCAAACATACTTTCTCAAGCTCCATGCTTTTTCCCAGTGACGGGAACAGAGAATAGGCTGGGTCAACCCAACTTTGCATGGGTTTAAATCTCTACACATCCCCTCTAAAAAGACCTTATTTGAATAGCAGTGTGCCTGGGTTTAAATGCAACACCATACAGACAGACTTATATAGTTCATTCTGCATGGAGGTATCTCAGAAATATTTCTGTTCATGGAATAGAAGAAGCAAAATCCAGATGAAATACCTGTTGCTGAGAGGTAACTGCAGCAATGGGCTACACAAAACAAATATGCAGATAAAGAAAATAACCTACATTCCATTAGGAAAATAGCTCTAGAAATGATGATTCCAGCTTCTCATGCATTGCCTATAATCTCCTGTAGAGATCACATTATTTCAGTGTTTCCCCATAAGATGAGCAGGTAACACATCTTCCTTTCATTCCTAACTTATTATATGACTAAGTTGCTTAAAACTATTGTTCTGTAGTAAGCATTCAGAAAGAAGACTATGAAGAAGACTATACTAGACTTGGTCAGATCTTCATGTGCAACCATAAGACATAATTTTTATCCAACTCAAGACAGCAAACTGCAAAAATAGGCAAAGATGTTCCATCAAAGAATTAACTCTTCAGCTGTGTTTTAATGCAAGTAAGTGCAAAGACAAGGAAAGAAATGATATCTTATAATTACAGATTCTGGTGTAGAAAAAATATAAAAAGACTATTTTAAATAGAAAAGGAGCGTATAGAAATATTTGCTGGCAGTATGTTTAAAATGTTTGCAAAGGCTTAGTCTCATATAAGATTCCTTCAGGATAACTAAGCAAGCACCAGTAATTCAATGAAATTATTTTTGGATCTAATGGAATTGCATTTCTGATAAAAAATGTGTTTCTGTGAATTTATCACAATTAATTTGTTTGTAGCTTAGGAAATAAATCCTGAAATTGACTCTTTAATTCTAATGCCTGATTTCTCACAAGGGTCTTTTAAAGACCCTTAGGAAGTCTCTGCTATGGAGATTCACATTCAAAAATAAGAGACTTTATGTTACAAGACAGCTCTCAAACACCACAGTGAGATGACTTACAATAAGAACAATGCCACTTTGTGCATTTCTGTCACTGTCTTTTCTCAATATGTAAAATCCATTCAAGGCATTTCCCAGCTATTCTGGGCTATTACTTTATTCTCATTGCTGTTACACTTAATAGGCTGTAGTGAAAATCTTAATGTTACTTCAATGAGAGGCAGAAAAGACATCATCTTAACACTGGCTATTTAAAAAACCCAAACAAATCAGCATCTCCCGAGCAATGGATTGTTCACTTCCCACTCCACAACTTTTGGAGTGCAGATTCTCCATTTCTTGCAAAAACACAGAGACCGTTTGCAATGTGAAATGCTCTTGTAAGAAAGAAAAAGCCCTTTTATGGGTTTTGGCAAGTTAAGAAATAAATAATCAACTAAGCTCCTGCTTTATGGTCAAAACTGTTCTAGAGAGCTTGATGGCCAAACAGAGATTTCACTGGGAAGGACCAAAGATAATGCTTAGTTCACCTAAACAGGCTGCAGTGGCACAACACTCATGCACTTCATGTGTGGTGTCTTATCTTCTTTTTGCCAGGGTCAGAATTAATGCATGTGATGGTTCTGTTCATAGGCACCCATAAATATCTCACTTATCTTTTAGGTTCCCACAGCACAAAAGTGAACTTACTGCAGGTGACATACCTTTAGGAGTTTTTCTCTTTGCTTTGCTATATTCAGTTTTTCAGAGAGCTGCCTGAAAGGCAAGTTGGATGTTTCCATGTCTTCACGAATCAGAATGTAAGGATGCGCATTGCCTTAAAGAAAAAAAAAAAAAAAGCCACTGACTCTTGCTGCATTTTTCACGGTCAGCTTCTAAGTAAAAGCAAAATTAAAAGAAGCTAGACTTATAGCTTCTTTATAGACTTCTTTATGTTCTTTGAGCAAGCCTTCATATTAAACAAGCAAGAAATGCTAAATTCTGTGGTTAGAGACAATGCAAGACTAAATCGGCAATAAAGAAATGTACATGTACTCTTAAAAATAAAAGTCAGCCACTTTGCTAGTATTTATGAAAACCAGGAGTGTTAGGCTAGTGTGAATAAATATTTAATGAGCATGGCAGATTAACACATGGTTACTTTGACTCTTTTCTCTTATTTGTGTAATACAGTCAAACAGTGAAAAATATCCATCAATGACTATTTGATCTGAAAGAGAATTACCTGCTTATAAAGTTCTGCTTATGCAGTAAGATTAGCATCACAAGATTCATCTAACATAAAAGACATATAATCATAGTACTCACATCTAGAACAACCCGAGATATACTTTTTAACAGGTAAATGTAAAAATAATTATGTAACAATTTAAAAAAATGTAGCAAATGATTTGAATCCATATTTTCATAACTTTTATTGGCTTCAGTGTAAGCAGATTCTACCTCTATAGAAAATCTCACCATTTCTTGAAGAGGATAAAGAGAGACCCCAGAAGTGTTGAATTTTATAAATAGATCTTGAAACGGCACATTTGTGTTAACTCTCACATTCACAGGAAAGTATGATACTCATTTGAAATATGTATATTGTAAAAACTGAAGCAACAAAGTCAGAACTATTCATCAGTGCAACACAGCATAAAAAGCAATCATGTGCAAACTGGAGTACATACCTCTATTAGCATTCAGAGCAGCCAACTGTGATTTCAGTTTTGCAATAATGCTGTTTTGAAGCTCTATCTTTTCCTGCTGTTCACGTATTTGCTGCATGTAGTTTTCTGTCTGCAAATATAATTTAATTAGCATTAATCTTATTCTGTTTTGACTAGGGGTCTCCTATTCGGCATATAAAAAGCAGCTCTGATTTTTAAAGATAACAGTAGTTGTGGTCGTCTGAGTAAAAACCTTCGGCAAGTCCATCTTTTTGGGACTGTACTGATTAGAAAAGGTATTATAGGAAACAACCTCTGAGTTTTAATAACTATTTCAGCTGTGGCAGTTGTAAAGGGTAACTTTTAAGTTAGGATTCTTCATTTACAGATGTAGAATACATTGTGCTCAAATTAAAATTTTAGTATTCTTCAGAATGCTTGTCAGTTTATCTATAGAAAAAAGTCATTTTCCCCTGGATATTTTCTAACAAATAATATAAAGATAGGCTTTTAAAAATGTAGATTTTAGATGGAAAACAACAACATTGTTTATTCCATAGCACAGATACTCTGTAAACCATTTTGACTGCCTATGAACAGTTTTGTACATTTCTTTGAATGTAGTGGACTAGTTTTCCTAGCCTACATAACGGGGCTGGGGAGGAAGGTAAGCAAAAAGCCCCATCCTTTGTCTCCAATACTACAACTCATGCTATAAAAGGCCACACAGACTCCTTTAATAATACTGCTTGTATTTCATCAAACTGTAAATTTTGCTAGACAGTCCATTAATTGAATGAATGGCCAGGTGGCAGGAAGTTGCTAATATTCAAAACTATTATTTCATTAGCACATGCCTAATGCTGCAGTTACAGCAGTGCTAAAAACAAGCAAGAAAACTTGTGAAATCCCAACAAGAAAACTTTCAGGAATGCACTGAATTTTTCTGCAATTAGGAATATGTCTATTACTGAAGAGGTCACCACCTGCCACCATCTGGGACAAGACTCAGCATTGTTTTCATGTCTATTCATAGGTTAGCCATAGTGCTATCTAATTCTCAAATCTCAGACACATTTAAATTCTATACCCTCCTACTGTCCGCTGTGTTTGTCTGTAAAGCAGGCAGGAAAAAAAATCTACAAGCAAAATTGATTTTAAAAGGCCAGGTAGTAGCTGTGCTATGGGATGATTTTTTTTTTTTGTGTGTTTAAAAAAAAAAAAAAAAGTGATCAAAGAGCAGTACACTCCAGCAGCTATAAGAGACCTCATGAAGCAGAAAAATCACTGAGAACCAAATTGAAAATGTACAACAGCAATGTCTTGTCAACACTTCTGTACAGAGCACAGACATGACAGCTAAAACAGACAGAAGAGAAGATGCTTTTGACAGCCAGTGTGCACAAATTATTCCTTGAGTCAGATGGCAGCAACAAGTTACCAACTAGAAGATCTGCATGACAACCAACCATCCATCTGTATCAAACACCATCTGGCCGAGATGACTCTGGCTTCTGTGTGCTTGACATGGCTCCCAGCTCTAGAGACTGGCAAAACAAGTGGCCTATCGGTAACTTAAGTAGTAAACTGTTAACAACAGCATGGTGGACAATCCAACAGTGTGTGGAGGCCACACAATGAACAGAGGAAGTTACTAGAGTAAAGCACTGTACAAAGGTCATTCAAAAAACAGAGGAGTTTGGTTCAAAAAAAGCAACACAAATAATAAAACCCAAGTAATTTTAGTATCAATTCTTCTTGAAAAAAATACTTTTGTTCTCTTTTGAAATCATAAAATTCAACTACTGAAAGTTTGATTAGGACAAAGATTTAAACTGGTAGTAATCCTTTATCAAAGGCTTACATTTTTAATTTCTGAACCAGTGAAAATGCAGAGAGCAATCTTGCAAGCATTTAGTTCACTTAGCACTGATGATCTCACACTTCTCTGGCTTTCTTGTATGGACCTTGGAAGGACTATCTCATCTTGCACTCAATGCCTTGTTTCTTGGTCAGAAGATTCTTACATGTAGTTTTAGATTATTCAAGGGCATTAACTTAACAGGCTTTTCTTCAAATAGTTAATAGCTCACCCTAAGAGACAGAATTTAAAAGATCCCTAAACATTCTAAAATGTCTTGCCTTTTGTTAATTAGTTGTAATTTCAGCACAAAAATCACACTACTTATACTTGTTATGTAAAGAGACCTCTACAGATTTACACCAGCACTGCTGCAAGACTATGAATAGAGACAGACTGTACAGTGGATGATTGCACACATGACTGACTTGAAATGTGTTTGTTCTGTGATGCCTTGGCTAGTTTACTTTGCCATGCAAGGAGATAGCAAGATTGGGCCCAGATATCAGAATATTCTCCATTAGATCCTTCCCTGCTTCCAATTCTACTACTGCTCCATAACTTGACATGGAATATGGTTCATTGGCCTCTGAGCTAAGTCCCAGCCTACCAGCTCTACTGAGTATCAGAAAATCCTGTAGTAATGAAAACATTCAAGCCTTCCTGTAACAGAGGTTCCGTTGCTGGACAGAATATGTATGATAAAAAAACTATGACAAAGCCCAAACCTGATAGCTTTGAAATATGCTGTCCTATTTGAGAAGTTCCAGAGGAGTTTTGACTGAACTAATGTTTTCTGCAACAGACTAACTAAAACTTCAAATGTGCTTCTTAGTGGTCAGAATGCCTCCAGAAACTTTCTGTTACTCCATTAACGAATAAAAGAGAATACTTATTCTAGCAACTTTCAGGTACATTTGTCACAAAGATGGTTTAATTTAAGCTATTTACATTAATAATATAAAAATTATTTTTTAAGAATGCAAATTAAATTCCAAAATGTACTTTGTTAAAGTAAGGAAAATTTTATATACATTTTTGTTGTGTTTACATTAGAAGACTTCATTAACACTCCAAAACAGACAACACTTTTCCAACTTTTAAAACTATTAAAAGTACAAAAAGAAATTCTAAGGTCAAAAACCAGAAACCCACCTACTAAATTCATAGCCTAGTAACTTGCTTTGCTGTGTATTGACATGGTTTCATAATGGCAATCTTCAACTTTAACAGATGCACTAAAGTGTGCATAGTTAAAGTGAAACTGGCATCTACATATACTATCATGCCCCATGGGAAGGAGGGCTTTAAAGATAGAATTCAGCTTCCAACACCTACTTTTTGCTGTAGTTCTTTCACAGCATGGTCCCTCTCCATGCATGCTTGTCGATAGGCTTCATAAGCTTTGTTAAGCTGTTCTCCAATGTTTTTGTCCATAATTCCCAATGTTGTTTCATCACATGGTCAAGTTAACAGACCTGAAAAATAATCAGAAGGAAAAAGAGAGAACACTAAGAAACAGCAGTATATAACTAAAAGTTGTATATACAAGTCATATATAGCATGACTTGTACCACTGTTGTATTCAAGTGATACGTGCAGTATATCTGACCATTAACAGCATAACTTGAACTATAGCTCTGTTCACCTCAATGTTTAATTTTATGTCCAGGGATAGGTTTAAACAACAGACAAACAAAAGTAGCTTAACTCTTAATCCAATTCTGAATGTATAGAATGTATAAATGTATCTTTAGTTACAGTGTTTAAGATTAAGACTTGAAATTGGTGCAGATTACCAGTTACCAGATTTTATATGATCTCCAAAAGTTTAACATTTGCATAATTGTGAAATAAAGACAGCATTAATGACCAAAGCTAAACTCAGCTTTTGGCATTGTGTGGAAAAATCATGCTATGAAAAGCCAGTGTCCAGAGACAGAGTCCTGGAACCTGATTAGAATAAAGGGAGGGAGAGTCCCCTGGGGCACACGCCCGTGCGGTTTTCTCTCTGTTTTGGAGAGCGCAGCCTCCTTTTATCCTGAACTCCTGGCTGCATGATGCCCTCTTCCTTACCCCATGGCTGAAGTACTAGGAAGGTACAGCCTTCCCAGACTCCCTACCACATATTCCCCCTTGAACCTGTCATTTTACCCCGAAGTTCAGAAACTCAAGCTCGTAAGGACCCATTTATCTGTTTTAGGAGTCAAACTGTCTGGGCTGTGCAACAAACTTGCTGCTTGAAGTTGGTAAAGACATTAAGATCTATTTCAAAGATCTTAACATCCATACCCTCACCCATAGAACTGTTTGTAAAAACATTAGCACACATCCTTCCCATCAGCATTAAGATATAAAAAGATAAAAACTCAATTAGGTCACAACCTATCCCATTCTGTGCCAAATTTGAAAATGTCAACACAAGCTACCCTGAGGTAGAGCTAAAACATCTTTTATCTAAAAATCAATGATACCAACCAGTACAAATTATCAAGACTTGGACCTTTTTATCCAATATTATGAACTTTTTACACTTTGTGTACAATTTCAGTAACAACTGCCAAAACTACAGCTATCAACTTTGACACATAAGACTTGAACACTACTAAATGTCAGACTCCAATTTCAAGAACTTTGCAAACACAGGTCATTTACTTCTATAGTAATATATGATACTAATTTTAAGATCAAAATTTAGCATAATAAAAGTACAATAGAGAACAAGTTAGTCAAGTCTCAACCCCCACCCCAGAGCAAAAAACAAAATAGCAATTTCATCTCTCGTCTATTTCTTATTTAAAACAGTGTGGACTGCCACTATCATCTCTCACTATCTCCTGGGATTATGCATAAACCACAAATACTACTAAAGAAAGTGACATGAGGATAAACCCGGCAAGAAGAGTATAGGGTAACTTGCCTTGGACACTGCTCAAAATTCTGAAGATTGCAGCTTGATGATTTTGTTCCCTGCTTTTGAATATATTCCCTATCACAGGGCTTGAATACACAAATGTGCTCTAACTTTTCTAAAAGGCTCAAAAGACTACTGTACGAACATCACACTTTTTTGTCCTGCCAATTTTATTTTACTGACAGGAAAAGCAATTGTATCTCACCTCTGGCTTATCTGTACTTCAATAGCAGTGAAGCAAATTCTTTAACGACTTGGAATTTTTTAGGGATCCTTTGATATCATAAATGTTACTGAAATCCAAGTTTACAAATTTTGCATAAAAGGCCTACATTGTTTCACATGAAAGGCTTTGTTTGTTTGACTTGTTTTGTTCAGTAGTTTATAATCCCCGACAGTGCATAGTGTCTCAAAGCTTTGTTAGTAACACAGGCTACTTCATCCACCTCCTTCCTCCTCCAAATGGTATTCCTTCAATAAATGGAATATTCATGCTCATATCTGGGGCACACCTTTGACTAAATGAGTAGGCTTTCTTTCCTTTTCAGATGGAGGACTGCTCTGTGTAGTTCAATGAATAAAATCAGATATTATATCTGCCTTCAGGGACAGTGCTAAACTGCAGAGAGCATTGTTATAGCTGAAAGTGACTGAAAGCGTGTTCTCACAATCTTCAAAAGCTTGTGAAGTTTGCATCAGTATTGATTTTGTACTCGCCTGAAATCCTCCAATGTTAACAACTTGCCTAGTAAATGGCATGTCCTGTACATATGAGATAACTTCAAAAAATGAGTACAATGGGATCTAAAAAACTATGTTCAGCTTCTAATGGAGAGAATAGGGCTTAGCTCCATGTGACTCACAGTTCACAGAAAATGAAGGTTTTAATTTCATTCATGCAAACTCAAATCTCCATTTGAACTGCAGTATTTAAAACTTATACCTGATTTCCAGCCTTTTAGTCATTCATTGTAAATGGGAACATTAACAAACAGTGATTCTGTCATTTGGACTGATGGTATCAAAAGTAATTGATCCAACAGGCAGAACTGTAGCACAGTGCCCGATTTTCTACTTTGGATGGAAAAATAATTTACTGGTAGCTCCCTAAACTTCAGACTCCATGCAAAGAAAGGTCAATGAAAGTCATTACTAGTGACACTTTAAGATGACACTGTAACTAGAATTGGTCCTACATTTGCCCCATACCCTAGACATTCTTCTTTGACCTTACCCTTCCCTTTCTTCCTGCCCGAGCAACCTTTCTGTAAACCGTACCGGTAGACCAATCCAGTTTAAAACTAAACACTAAATGTATTTTTGCCGCATTAGTTTTAATGCAGGTCAGATCACAGACAACTTCAAATGGCACGGTAACACAAGGAAGCCTGCACAGGGACAGAAATCAGCAATAGGCAGACAGAACTGTGTTCAACAGCAGCACTGTTCTATGTGTTTGAATTGTAACATGAAGTCACAGTTGTGTAACAGTGTCACAAGTCTGCACTGAGAAGGATAGGCCAGCCTTCCCACACCTCTGGCCGCACATTTTTGCTGCTTACTGGTACCGCTATCAGTACTTCTATGCTACACAGCTGAGTATGCCAAAGTAGCTCCTTACTTCCTCAAAAAAGCAACAACAAACCCCCTAAAAAAACCAACCTCGGAATTAAAACTGGAGCTAGCTCACTGCAAGGCTGCTGGAGCACTACTACCAGCACAAGGAGGCAGTGGGAACATGCGACTAGCCGTGGGCAGGACTGCCGCAGTCTAGATTTAGATTGGATTAAACTACTCTGTAGTCACACCCCAGGTTGCCTGCTGCTGGAATAAATAACTGCTTCTTATGTTATCTGTCTCATATCCAGAACTCCTTGCAGTTAGAAAAACTGGCTCATTTTCCTGCTTCTCCTCCATAGGCATCAATATTTATCAGGGAATTTGCCAACTGTTCCTTGTCATTTACCCTTCTCCCTGCATCCAGTGAAGAGGAAAAAACTCCCTCCCAACAGCCCTAAAAAAACCCCCCAAAAACCAACAAACCAAAAAAACCCAACCCAAATATCCCCACTATTTTAATCAGTTATGATTACTTATGCTGTATCCAAATGGCAGCTGGAACATAATTCAGCTCAAAGCTGACAATCCTGATCTTCAGCAACTTACATTGTGGATATTCATTAGATCCTAAAGGCTTTCACAATCATTAACAGCAATATATAGTCAGCAGAAATGCAGCACTACAAAATGCTGCATTTATTCCAAGAGGGTCAGAATTAAGAGATTAGTTAGAGAAGTTGTCCTGCAAGTGTGAATACCTGTCAATGCTATGCTGCTGGAGCTATGGCAATGACAACTGGAATTTCATATTTGAGTAAAGACTTGTACACTGGATAACCACTGAGTACAGCTAATGTTGTAAGACAAACTTCTAAGCAAACAACAAATGAAACCTGCAAATTATATTAAAATTCTTGTTTAAAATCAGAAACATTTTGCTGATATAGGTGGTGGGAAGAAAAGTAGTAATATGCATTTTCTTAGTCAAATGCCAAAAAAGCTCCAACACAAAGATTAGCAACATATTTTTGCTGCAATCCCAGCTCACAGCTCACTAAAGTTTTCATACTAGTTTTCATATTGCCTCTATTGCCATACTATTTTCATATTGCCATTAAATTATGAAAGAAAGGTTTTAGCTAATCGTGTATATGCACATTAAGTCATAATACACTTTCCTACCTCTCATAGTTTCATGAGAGATGAGAACACAGGTGCCATCCAACTGAAAGTACTTCTCTATATATTTCTGCTCTCAAAACAGATGTTTCGATTGCTATATTTTCTAAGTTACACTGTCATCATCTTGGGAACTGGAAGCCTGTTGAGGTAATCATTTGTGAGAGACTGAGAGCTCATTGAACTTTTTTGTGTTTTGTTTTTTCCCTTATTTTTTTCTGAGTAGACACAATTCCTGCTTTGCCCGACGGCGGGACGCGTCGTTAACACAGCAGAAGCCCCTGATGGCACGGCAGGGTTAGAGCTGGGCAGCCCCGGTGCGCTCAGGGCTCGGGACGGCGATTCCCGCAGCGCTGGGGTTCGCTCCCCCCGCCGCGCTGCCTCTGCCCGCGGGGGCAGCCGCCTTCTTCCTGCTCCTGCGCTCGCCGCCCGGGCCATCGCCTCCCGGCAGCGAGCCCGCTGATCCCGTCCCCCGATTCCCCGCTCCCGGAGCGCCTCCGCACGCAAACGACGCGCCCCCGGCTCCGCTCCCGAGCCGGGCCGAGCGGCGCCGAGGGGGAAGCGGCGCCGCCGGGAGCGGGGGGCGGAAGCGCGGCCCGGGAGCCCCGGCTCGGGATGCCCTGGCGCGCACTCTGGCCCCGGGCCGAGCCCCGCCGCTCCCGCGGCAGCGCCGGAGCGCGTGGTTTCCAAAGCGACTCAGACTTACGAGCGCCGCACGGAGCCCGCGGCCGCTCCCGGCACAGGGCACTCGCTCCTGCCCGGGCGCCTTAACCCAGGAACCAGAACCGACTTCCTGCCGTGCCTCTCCCCGCCCTGTGACGGGGCGCTGCCCGCGCCGGCCCCGGGTCGGGGCAGGGCAGGGCAGCGGCCGCAGGAGCCGCCGGGTTCGCGCAGGGATGGCACCTTCCTCGTCCGCCCCGCGCCAGGGTGGGAGCCTGTCCGCTCGCCCCCGGCTGTCGGGCAGTGCCTCTTCTGTCTGGCTGCAGAAGACTTCTCAAGCAGCCTCTGTGCTGCTCCCGACGTCCCCAGGCCTTTCCTATTTCTGTCTTTCCGTGACTTAGAGTGATTTGTAAATAACAGTAGTTACATTTGTAATATACTTTTCATGCTCACGGTAGTTTCTCTCTGAAGGGTCTTTTGTAGGTTACTAGAGAGGCATTTCCCTGCCTGCGTTTATTTCATGCAGGCAATGAATAAGTAAGAATATAATGGAAACAAACAGTTTTAATTTTGCTACTGCCTGAAGCCCTTCTCTCTTTAGGTCACATGTATAAGTACAACTTTCTTTCCTGACGGTGTGTAGGAGGATGGGAGCTGATGGGAGAGCATGAGGCATTTGCTACATACTTGTGCAGGATACCATCACAGAGCCAGCGGCAGAGAAGCACTACAGATTTTGAATTGATCTCTGCTGTCTCTGTACCCCAGTGAACATACCCATGCAGCCGAGCTGTGGTGTTTGTTCTAGGGCAGAGCTTTTTGCTTTGCCCACTCACAGATCAGAACTTGCATTCCGGCTATTACAACCTATCTACCCTGGGCACCTGCCCTTGGAAGCTTCAGGACTGAGCTCAAACACAGCCACAGAAAAAGTAGCCAGGTGTTGCTCTCTATGCTCTTTTGAAGATTATTTCTCTTATAATTTATCTTTCCTGCAAAGACTTTAGCAACTCTTTTGGTCTGTTTTGGCCTGTGCTAAGGCTAAAGAGACTTACAGGCAGACAGCTTAATGAGCCTATACATATACTTCCTGTTTGGCCATTTTTAAGAATTTCAGGTGAGGTCCTAATGAACTATTAAGATTCAGAGAGAGTTTGCTCTTTTAGCACATTTTCAAGAAAGAGGAATTCAATTTCCTTTTTCAGAGACAGTGCTTGAGATGTCCAAGTTAAGGTTTCATTCAATGGGGTCTTAAAAAAATAAAATAGGGTGTAGGGAAAAAAGTCTATTGTTTCTCTTTTAATTCAACATGTTAAATTTTTAGTCAGTTTTGGCAAGTTATGCTCTTAAAATTATAATGGATATTCAGCTGAAATATAACCTGCATTTCTTACATTCAGATCAATAAATGCAATATAATTCTTTCTTTACATTTCCTCCCCCAAAACAATAAGGTATATTTTACAAGCTTTACAGTAACCCATCTTGATAATCTTAGAGACTTCAAACCTTTGAATAAATTAAATAGAAGAAAAGAAAAATACCCGTGAAAATAATACAAAACCTCTATTTCATAGCTAACTTGATCTCTGATCTTTTTGAGCATTTTCTGCTCTACGGTCAATGACTAAATTACTTTTTGTCCTTTTCTTCCTCATCTTGCTTTCTTTTTCTTTGTTTTTCTGCTCCTTCCTCTTCCGTCTCTGTAATCCTTTCCCTACAGCTATTTCAGGAACAGTTTTCTGTATTTCTGCCCCACATCAATATTTCACACTTTTATGTCATTGTCAAGGCAGGATTGCTTTCCTATATGTAATCCTCACAAGATAGCTGGAAAGAGGCAGCACATATCAGTGTATTTAAAAAAGATTTAGGATTTTAGGAATCTACTGATCTTAAAAACAGTTGCAAACCACTTATCTGGGGTTTGGGAGTGGTGGCGCAGGGCTTCTTGTATTTTAATACTTTATTTCCCTTTGTGTTCAGAGTCAGAGAAAGTCTTACTTTGACTACTTATGCTTAGAAATTTAGAGTGAGGGGTTTTTTTGGTTGTTGGTAGGGGGTTTTGTTTGGGTTTTTTTGTTTGTTTTGTTCTTGGTGATTGGGAATAAGCAAGTTGATACTTTTTTCATCATGAAAATTCGAGTTTGTGCTCAGTGGGTCAAACAGCCTATTTAAATACTTACATCATGCATATCCGGTTTACTGTTTTACATTACTTCTGAAATGGTATTTTAACAGGAGTTTTCCTTAGTCTGTGCTGATATGTTAACACTTCTCGTTGGTTACACTGTGCTGAGGTCTGGGGAGGAACTCACTGCTTTCGGGAGATGCTGCTGCTGGAGCAGCTGGCAAAGGGCTGTAGTTCATCAAAGGTTTCATCTGATTCCTTTTTATGATTCTCTAAGCTTATAAATGCAAATTGGCTTCTGCTAGAAAGAGGTTAAAATATTTGTTGCAAGTTTAATGTAGCCATTCGTTCAGACGCTAGGTGGCTCACGTCAGATGTTAAACCTTTTCTAGAACTTAGAGACTGTGGTCCCAAAGGAGTGTGCTAGGTGCTGAAAGAGTCTCTGTTGCTCTGGGCTGTTTCACCGTTCTTTTAATCTGTTGCTGCTTTAACAAAATGTGCTTTAACAAACGCGTTTTGCTCTTGAAATGCCTTTCCGGGTCAGAAAATGAGAACTGTGGATTAATTTAGACCAAATGCTGTCATTCCTTAGTGTGAAGGAAGTTGAGGCTGATTATTTTTTTCCCAGCATCAAGAATAGTGGTTGATGAGCCTGTGTAAACCTTAGTATGTCATTTGCCTATAGGTTGTAACAGACAAAATTAGTTTCTGTATTCCAGAAACTAAAGGATATTTAACCAAAAGGCAGACACAGAGATTTGGAGCACTATAAGCAACATAAAAGTAATGTCATATACTTTTTCTATGTATCTGAATGCTGAAGCTGAAAAGTCTAATTTACTCATTGCCTTTGCAAAGTGTAGGAACAAGAAGTTTGGATTCCCTTTTCTCATTTCTTTAGTAACAGTATAGGCAATCTTTATGTTGCCTGGAGGAGTATCAACAGGATTATGAAATGTGGTTTTGTGCTTCTTATGACTAATATTAGCTGGGAACTTCCACTGAGAAATACCCAACTGAAGAACTTCCTTAAATGCAACAGTGTGCAGAAAGTCATTCTCTGAAAAGAGACCTTAGCAGAAACAGCCTGCAAACCGGTTTTGGACCCAGTGCAACATTCTTTATTTCTGTAAGTGACGTCAATGATTTCTGGAGGCTCCCTACCCTGGAGAAAGGTTACCCTGCATGAAAAAGGAGCAGTGCATGAACAGGCAGCCCTGCATGCATGGCAACAGCTAACATACAGGGCAACTGTTGGACCAAATATAATGCATACTTTTTAATATGTTGTGAAGAAAAAGCCCATGATGATAATGACACCAAAAGAAAGTAGTAATAGCTTTGGAAAACAAATGCTATTCCTCTATATAGAATATAACCTGTGTTACACATAGAGGGAGTAAAAATGGGGAGTGTAATACTTCTGTGAGAAGAATTGCCAATCCACTGATTCTTAGTTAAGCTCCAAATAAACTTTATTAGGCAGACCCTTAAGCTCTGTTTTATTGTAATTGTGTCTCTCCCCACTTCCCCTCACACCACCGAAACTGAATTCTGTAGAGCAATGTAGGGAAAACACCTTGAAAAATTAATGTTCTAGTATGAGTGCCTTATTGCCATAGAGGCAAGTATTCAGGAAATTTAACATGTAATCATTAATTCCCTGGATCTGTCAATGTGAAAAAGTGAGATATTATGGTATTAACTACATTATGTAGGCCTTTTTCCTTTGTTCCACGCTAAAATTCATTAAATTTTGATAACTCATTTGTATAGAACTACATTATATACAGTATCTAATATAAGAAAACATGATTGATAAACAGAGCCTTTGCACTATTTATTGAATGTTTCTTGATCCCAAGCCTGTATTTAGGTTTTCAGTGTGGAGTAAGAGTGGAAGAAGTCAAGGAAGATGTATTTGAATTGAAACATACAATTTCTGGAATCTTATGACCTCTTTTGCTCTTCTACGAAAAGGGGAGCTGTGTCCTGCAGCAAGACCACAGATTCCACAGTATTGTTTTTGTTTCTGTAGTGTCATAGAATTCCAAAGTTTGGGGAGAAGGAGGAGACAGCTGTTGATGCAAAGTCATTACATTAATGGACCTGTGTTAGTATACCTCTGGAATTTCTTGTCAGAACTGTTCAGGATGTGAAAATTTTGGTGTTCAGGGGGAGATTGGACAAGTAAATACTTGAGAGATTCAATGAGGGAAACTAAAGAGACAGGCAGCATCAATCTCAGGAAGTTCTCTGACCTGAAAATAGCTGGCAGCTGGGAGAAGACTCTGAGGAAGTATTACATATGCTTGCCCTGTTCTCATTCTTCCCAGGGCATTGATTTCTAGCCACTGCTGAAGAGAAGATGGGTCTGAACCAATGTGGCATATGTTCTTACGTTAATGACTTCATGCTGATAAAAATGTGTAGGAATTTCTCTACATTAAACAACCTCCTGTAAAAGACCGGATTCTGTAGAAGTATAGGGAACATTACTATTGCAGAAGCTCCAAAAGA
Source organism: Molothrus aeneus (assembly GCF_037042795.1). Classification (NCBI taxonomy): domain Eukaryota; kingdom Metazoa; phylum Chordata; class Aves; order Passeriformes; family Icteridae; genus Molothrus; species Molothrus aeneus. The sequence continues at coordinate 22,256,083 of NC_089652.1, forward strand.
TCTTAGAAAATCCATTCATAATTATTTCTGAATATTTTGAGAATATCCATTTGAAAGACAGAACCTTTGGGCAAGTTTTTAAAAGATATTTGTTCTGGTTTTTCTCAAATATGCTGTGTATAATTTGACTGCGTTTCTAACTGAATTATGATGACCAACAGATCAGCTGCATAATATCATTGTAACTGCTCACAAGGCTTAACAGAAGGTTTGTCTGTGTAAATACACAGGTGACCTTCTTCTCCTGTGTAACCTTTTAACAAAACCACTATAGTGAAAAAAAGTTTTTGGAATTATTCACCTCTGTCATCTTTTTTTTTTTTTGTGATATAGTTTAACTCCTCATTTTAATTTTTAAATCTTTGTATAAATGAAAAGGTGGTTTTGTGACTTTAACAAAGCACTTTTCTTGATTCTCACTCATAATCTTCCTGTGAGAGTTTGGTGGGTCTGAGCTTGACTACTTAGAGTGGCAAGACAAAATAAGAATCTCAGATTAATGTTTCTGTAAGTCTCAAAATGTACCATTGCAATGGAGTTCTAAACTGAACAAACAAAAAAAAAAAACAAAACACCAAAAAAACTCAAAAAACCCCAAAACCAAACCAAAATAAAAATAAATAAAATTGAGCAGTCTTTGAGCAGTCAGGCTGCTCAAGTTTTAACTAAAATTTCTTGATATCTGCATGCACCAAGGAGAAATCAGCAGCTGTGCCTGCTGAATTTTGTGGTAAATCTTTCCCACCTAAGCAAAGAAAGCTTGAAGCCATGTGCTGTGTAGCTCATCGTGTTTTGACACTGTGCTGGGTTGAATAAAGTCTCATCATCTGTGAAGCTAAGAGGAGTTAATGATAATAAAAATTCAGCCCAGCTTCTTGCAAATGATATTTGTTCTTACCATGCAGTAAACAGGAATATATGTACAAAACATAAAGAAAAGAAAATATTATTCATTGTGTGTTGTCAGTTCTAATACAGAAATTACATCAATGGTAATAACTCTGACTTTCTAGATGAGCTATCACACTTCAAGATTTATTCCTGGTGAAGTAGGGAGAGGAACACATGATCAATGGGTTTGGGCCTTTTTGCATAATTAGTGGCAAAACGCATGTGCACACACACGTGCACACACTCACTTCGTCTGGCACAGCTTCAGTCTTCTGATACATCAGCTGCTAAGACATTTTCCTATCCGTAGCTGCTTCCTCTGAGGGAAAACACACCTGCTCTTCTAGCATTGTATCTACTTATTGTTGGCTTTCTGGAAGCAAAAATGTAAGAGAATTTTGGCTTGTAGCAGAGATCTGAATTAGAATGGGACAATTCCAGTCTTATAAAAGCAATTATACATTAATTTGTATTTATTAATTACCAATTTACTTCTTTAGATACATACCAAGGGTCTAGAATGGCATGTTCAAAGTGGCATTTTGCTCATATTATTTTCTTCCTTCAAATACTCTTTATTTGAACAGGTTTTGGCCATTTTGGCAGCTCTTCATATGAGGGATAGAACCAGGAAAGATAAAATCATACATGTCAGGTGGGTTGGGAGTAAGAAAATGAAGTACCAGAGGAACTCCTTCCCTGGTGCTTGGCCTTACCTTTCTGTCCATACTCTGAAGTACTGACAGCTGTCTCTAAACCTCTCTTCTAAAAGATGTGACCTACACTATGGCCTGGAACTTCAAGAAGTGTTCTCAAGTTTTTTTGTCCAAATTCTTCAGAGGCAATGGACAGATAAAGTATTGTTCTATCATTCCCACCCCTCACACACTTGTATCTTCCAACCTATCCCTTCCTACTTTGTTGACAGATGGTAGAGTAGCTAAAGACAAGAATCAGAAAAGGAGTTTATGGTTATGGTACCGGTGGCTTTGCGGAGGCTGCTACAGCCTCTGGTACAAAACTTTGCTACACAGAATGTAGAGCTTGCTGAAAAGCAGTGTTTTAAGTATAGCTGCTGTCTCTGGGTAATACTCTGTAGCTCTGAATCCTTTCTAGTCACATCTCCTGGAGATGAGAATTAGATTTTGCATGGACTAATTGGGAGAGATCACAGAGACTATATTTCTCTCTTGGCTACAACAATCTTTGGGTTCCAGTCTCCTTTTAACAATGTTTGCATGTTTTTTGGCACAGTAGGCAGTAGGTCATTCCCACTTTTCTGCTTTTGACAATCAGTTTTACCGACTGATTTTGTACTTTACTGGTGCCTAGAACAGCCCTCTGAAGATACCATCCTTGCCAAAGGCAGCATCAGCTTTACCTAAACCATTTCTAACATATGTTTGCCTGTTTTGAAGATCTATATTGGTGATAAAGATTTCACAGCCTCCCAAGGGACCTTCTGTTCTTTCTTACAGATTTTTTTTTCTAAATCTCTAATTATTCTTCAGTTGAACCACATTTTCCACAAGGTACAATGAACAAACTGGACTACATGATCCAGCTGACGTTCCACCATAGTTTTCAACAAATACATGCTGACTGTTTTATATCTGTAAAATGGGACAAAAACTTAAGTTTTTAAGGAAACTTGTTCAATTATTTGCTCCAGTATTTTTCTCAGGAAGAAAGACAGAACAGTATGTAATTTCCTGATCTCTTCTCTGCTCTTAAAGATAAATATGACATCTGTCCTTTTTCATTCTTTTAGAAGCTCATCTGTTCTTCACAAGTTCTCAAAGATTTATTGCTAATGACTCCAAAATGTTTTTATTCTGTACTCTAAGTATCCTGAAAGGAATTTGTTCGAACTCAGCTGGTTTGAAAATATTTTATCTAAGTTATTGCCCTGTCCTGTGTTCTCTTTCCTTGTCTCTGAGACTACTTAGCCAGCTGATTGAGGCTGACCCTTCTAGTGAGAAAAAGTAAAGAAGGTATGAACTTTTTTGACATCATCTCTAATAATATTTTTTCTCCACTGAGTAGCAGACCTCCCTTTCCTTTGTCTTTGTCTTGCTATGAATGTATTACAGGAATACATCCTGCTTCTGCATTGCTATTTATCCCATTTTGACTTTTCCGATTTTGCCATTTTTTACATTCTTTTACACTCATTAGTAACTTTATTGAGCTTAATTTAGCTAGAAAAACCTTCTTATTGTTATTTAGCATGTTGGTATCTTTTGAAGTGTATTTATTGCTTTGTTCCTTGCATTAGGGGGGTTTGTTTTATCTCCTCTTTCTCTAAAGGAGGTGGAAAATCTCTTAAACTCCTTCATTTATTTTTTTCAAGGATCATGATGATATCTAAATACTAGGTTTAGGAGCTAAAATGTCTGTGTAGATGTAGTCCTGACTAACTTGCCAGAAATCACACTGTGCATTTATGTTAGAGATGGGTCTGAAGCATAGAAACATCTTGCTCACATCAGTGGCTTCTGTTCCTACTTAATGTTTGATCTTATTAAAGCAGTATTTGGCTATTATCTGATTTCTGTAGGTTTATTTTATGCTAGCAAATTTCCTTACTTACCAGTTCTTCTTTGCGTGCCCTTCATTGTCCTTGATTATTTCTACATTGTATTGTGGGAAAGAAAAAAAGTTTCAGTACGTATTTTTCCCATCTGGTTAGTCCAGCACTCTTCTTAATTAGTAAAATGCCATCCTGTCAGATTCTCTCCTGCCAGGAAGTCATTCAGCTCCGAAATCACTTCTTCACCTCCATTATATATTTTAACATTTGAAAAAAGCAAAAGTCTAAGATAGGGTATTCTTCCTTACAGCAGAAAAAGCAAAATCAACTATAGCAATGCTAATTAAGTGTAGTTTAGGATTAATTTGTATTTAAACAAGGCCTTGTGGGATTTCAGAACGTGTACTCAGAATGCCATAAAATATGTAACAGCACTTCTTAATTAATATTCCTTATTTGGGAACAATGAAAAGCAGCAAAACAGGTACAACCTTTTCCTTACTCTTTCCCCAGAGTTTATGCAATGCCCATTCTGCTTTCCCAATTCCAAAGGTCAGCTCCTTCTTAGTTTTGGGCAATACCAGACTGGATCAAGCATAATTTTATTCTCTTTCTTGAGTATTAAACCTCTTTTTCCACTATAAACCCACTTACAGACAATGTGTTGTGTATTAACTCATAACCCAAATGTCTGGCTACAGCAGTTGTGTTGCAAAGACATAATTATTCTGTTTCTTTTCCATTGTGTCAAGAGAAAAGTCAGCCATTTAAAAACTGAGGTATGGTTTAATTATGTTATTTTTAAAATGATTGTCATTTCAATAAAATGCTTAAATCAGTCAGTACAATTACACTGATTTAGATAACAAAGTAAATAATTGTTAAAATAGCATTCTCTCAGAAAAAAAACAAGACAGTCTCAAGGAAAAACCTAAACCACATGTGTATTCAAAATAGCTAAAAATATAACTAAACATATTTGAATAGTTTGTAAATAATTGGGAAACAGGAAAAAGCCACAAAGTTACAAACCTTCATAAAATTCCAATTTTAGGTGGAATTTGCTGTAGAGGAATTAAATAGGAGATAATTATTCATATAATTTTAAAGTAGATTATAGCATTTTTCTATATTTAATTTTCTTTGTAACTGCTATAGAATATATAATTTTTCTTTTAATTTCTGTAGGAATTTTTCCTTTTACATGGAAATAATCTGAAAATAACTATCAACAGTAATTACACCCACTAGGTATTTCTCCCAGAATATTTCTCCTGTATTTTGACTCCTCTGTGGTGGGGGCTGTGCTATGTTTTCTGGACAGCTGGCAGGAGTGTTTAGGCCAGCTTTAAATAAAATGTAGCAGAAGTAGGAAAGGTAAAGTTAACTACTCAGAGAATCTTCTATGCATAAAACTCACTTCCGGAGGCAACATCAATTTCTAGTTGGTGTTGGGATCTCCGGATCAATTAGGGATTTTTGCCATGCAGGAACTTCTACTTTTGTGGAAGAAAGCAAGGGAAAAAGAGATGACAAAACCAATACTCAGTTCTGTAGATGTGACTGTTCGAAGGTGTGAAAAAGCTGGGTAAGATCATTCTATATACCAGGTTTTAGGTTTTACCACTAATATCTTAGCAGAGGGGGAAATCAGTTACAGTTTTTGTTCCATAGGGTAGCTTGTGAAAATTGGTGTTGATTGAATGATATAAATTCTTGTTGAGTAAAGGCCATATCCATAGTGTGGATGTTATGCAAATGAAATGCAAAATGTAATGCTAGTTCAACATAATTCTTATTTATGCTTCTACCCCAGCTAAAGAAACAGAAGACCCAGGCATCACTTTGGTAGTTAAGCAAATCTTCCTTCTTATTTCCAGCAACATACCATGTAAGATGTCAGCATTTCAGCCAGTAGGCAGAGACTCAGTGAATGTTCCTTGGTTTCCTGAAGCTCTCCCTAGCATGCTTACACTCTTTTCTCATACTGGAGTCACTCCAAAAAATAAGTATATCAAAGCCAGTATTTAAGAACATGGAAACAACACCCCCCCCAACTGGTCTTTATTAATCACTGTCTCTTTGGACAGCATTTTGCTTCCCTAAGTGTTTGTCAGATTTGTGCCCCAGGCATGCATACTTGAGAAATAGAGTTTTATTTGGGTATTAAATAACATAATACATCTCATTAGTAATAAGCTGCTTTTTCTGACAGAACATAAGACTTATTAAACATGACTGTTGGGTTCATTCAGTGTCTAAACAGGACCTTGCTGCAAATCCCAGTCCACTTGAGCAGACATGCAATAAAATGCCATGAGTAATACCTCATCATATCATTAGGAATAATGATAATAAACAGTGAAAATGAATCTCTTGGCCAATTTTATATTAAAAGAAATGAGAGGATATATCTCACTACAGGAAAAAACAGCAGTTGATGAAAGGTTAATATGGATATATAATATAATGAAAAAAATTAATTACAGAGAGATGTCAGCAGTTATTTCATCTATAATAGTAGTATTTTGCTACATTACAAATAGAGTTTTCACTTGTATTCCTACCTTTGGTGACCAATTAATATGCAAAGGGTATTTTAGGAAGAATACTCTATATTGGGATTTTTTTGCCAACAAAGCTGGGCAATGCTAGGTAAAGCTTTCTTTCTTTCAGCATGCATTGATATTTCTTTGTTGTTTCTTTTCCCATTAGAATCCCTTCCATTCCTTTTAGATCCCCCTGTCTTCATCTCTGCTGCCTCTGAATGTCTTATAAGAGTTTCTCAGTTTTTGCTCTGCCTTTACCCAGACTCCACCAACTCTCTCTAACTCAGTCATTCCTTTCTATTCTGCTTCTTGTACCTCAGAAACCCCCTAGCCTTTGAATGGTATAGCTACTGCAACTTCTCTGATTTTTCAACCAGCAACCTGAAGGAGCTGTGATTGTTGTTAGCTTTAAGTTCTTTCTAAAGAGTGGCTGCAGTTGTAATAAGACAAATTCTATTTGCCAAGATGCTCTCTTGCTCTTGACTATTAAAATAACAAAGGACACTGGATTGTGGAAAATAAAAGAGAATATGTTGAAGCAGATTCTAGAAGTGATAGCAAGTAAAGACAGGATTTCTTGGGTTCTAGCCTGCATAGTGGTCTTTATTTCTCTGCCGTCTTTGCCTTTTCTCTGTAGTGCAAATTTTTCACTGTCTGATCTCACTGCCTTCACAACCTCCAGTGTAATGTTCAAACTGAACCTTTAAATCCACTCAGCATTCAGAATATACTAGATGGGGGTTTGGAGCAAATTGTTCTTCTTGTTGTTTAAAATGGTAAGTTTTCAAAATGAATTTATTTGAAAGCAAATATCTATTTACATTTTTTCAATGTTTGAGAGCCCGACAAATGTTGGCCTGGCAGCAAGGGTAATGAATATACAATTATTATACTATCGAATTTATTTATTTTACCAAATTTACTTATTTTAGCCGATTTCTTTATCTTTTTTATCTCTCCCCCTGTTTCATTTTGACATCTGGCTGTCTTTAGTGGTAGGGGAATGTTAAAAATAACCCAAACAAGCAGCTTTGCTGAGGTTGAGTAAAGGGCTTCTAGAAAACAAAAACTGACTTGAAGTTTGGGGGGGGATTAATTTAGAAAAATGACATTTACCTTAAGCTTATCCAGTTCTTCTTGGATTTTTCCTCTGTGCTTCAGGTCCCATTTCCCTATTATTTTTAACTTTTTTCTTGCTAATCCTTGAGGATGAGCATGCATACATTGCTAGTAAGGAAGTAATCATGTCTACATGAATAATGCAAAGGATATAAATAGGCTGCTGGAAAATACAAAAGCACTAAAAGATTTGAAATGCTGTTAAAGGTGTTTTTGGAAATTATTAAAAGTGCTGCCTTCTTATGATCTTAATTTTCATAATTTTTGTGTGTATATCATAAAACAGCATGATTCATTAAATGCCTAGTTTGGCATTTGGGTTCATCATATGTTTCTCAATATCAAAACAATAGACATATTACCTCAACGTTTTTTTTTTCCTTATAATAGGCTTTTAAGAGAATATTACAGATGGTGCTTCTTGATTGCTCACAAAATTTCAGGTTTGTAGTTTTCCCAATAATTTTCTTATATAATGGATTTCAAGACTTTGTGTTAGGCCATTGAGACAGTGGTGAACTTCTAGATGAAACCCAGAGTTATTAGGGAAGGAATAATACAGAGTACTTAAATTTTATCTCTGGATGGTGCTCTCAGATTAATCAGATTTTGCATCAATACAGTCTTGAAACTTGGATTGTCTCTTGGTCATTTGTAATGTCACATAATTACCATTCACATTCTGATAATTTCTTCTTGGCAACTCAAGTACAAAAAGGCAGTGTACAGTAGGTATGAACACAGACAGGCTATCAAGAAAGAAAATGGAAGCATTGCTTGGGCATGCAAGGATGGAATTAGGAAGACCAGAGCTAGAGCTGGAACTGAAACTGAAAGAAATGTGGGCAGCAAAAAAAAGCTGAACAAACTTGTGGGGGTACACTGGCAAGAGATGGAAGATCTCAGAAAATGGGTCCCCTTGATGAGTGGGGCAGGCAGTCTAATACTGAGGATGACACCAAGGATGTCTTGCTTCTTTCTGTTTTCATTGGCAAGGTCTGCTCTCAGGCCCTACAGATCTCTGTTCCCAGCAGCAGAGTTCATGGCAGAAAGTTACTGTCCACAACAGACAACTGAACCAGAATCGGCTTGAGAAACAGGGCATGTGTTAACACCATAGGATTTATCTGGTATTGCTGAGGGAGCTGGTTGGTTTTCTTCAATGTAAAGTGTCTCTAAAAAATAGTTTGAAAAGTCATGATTATTAAGGAAAATTCCTGCTGACTAGCAAAACCCCAAAATATTATGCCCATCTTCTGAAAAGGAATGGAGGAGAATCTGGTAAACTACAGATCTGTATTCCTACCTGAAGTATAAGAATGAGGTATTTACAAACTCATAATTTCTAAAGAGATAGGATGGTGTGATCTAGACAAACATTTTCATAAGGCTTTTTTATTGCATTTTCATAAATAGGTTTGGACTCTTGATTTTCTTCCTGTCATAATTCTTCCTGAAAAAAATATTTTGAAAATATTTCCATATGACAGCTGGCTTCCACACTGAGTCTTTTCCACAGAATATTGATGGCAAGGACTACAAACTAAATACTATTAGGTGTCCATCAGCTTGGCTATAACTTGCCCTTTGAATTATAGATTCAACTCCTGACATTGTTCAGTCAATCACTTGCCAGGTCTAGAAGCAGGTTGATTTCATTTTGGAATTTAGTCTAATATTAACAAAGCAGAGCTAGCAAGGAGAGAGAGTAGGTTTTATTTTGGTTTTAAATGAGTTCCATTTTACCTTCTGCTTAAGAGATGACCAACCCTGGTCTACATTGTCTCCTTTTCTTCTTTTTCACCAGCCACAGATGGATAGAGTACTACCTGCAACCTCTTTTTATCTTTCTTTCCTTTTGGCAACAATCTGTGAGATTTTTCATCAGAGCTAAGATAGCCTTGGACTTGCTAGGTCCTTTATAGTGAGTATCACATTACCAAGCTTGATAATGTCTTAAATTAAGGTTTTTTTTAAAAAAATCTTTGAACAGATATTCTAAATTTCTCAAAACCAGGTAGTTCTTAGCAAAAGGCTTTATTATTGTTCCCTAACCCAAGCAAACAGCCAGTGTTTTGAGACCTTTTATGATAACATGAAGAAGTTAATTAATGGTTGAGAATGTTTTGGGGTTCTTTTTTTTGTTTTCTGGTCAGGTAATACAAAGTCTTTTTCAGTACATACTTTATGAATAAACAACAACAGACAGTTTGCTAACAGTGTCTCTGTCTGACTTTCCAGTTACTCCTGCTCCCTGAGGGAGCTGCTTTGACTCCCTTCTAAGGTCTAGCACATGACTGTCTCACACTTTGCCCTTTTAAAATTTGCAGCCACTCCAAAGAGGAACCTTGGCTTAGAGCATTACTGTTTATCAGATCTGTGTACAATCTAGTGCCATTTGTTTCCATGATAGTTTCTAGCTGTCTCATTAAAATGTTTCTTCCAATTAGGATAACCAAGAATTACCTGACTCTAATTAGGTTTCTGTTTGCTTGCAGATCAAACACAGACTTGATGGCTTAATGGTTTCCAGTATAAATATATCCTAAACCTTTCTAGTGCACAGAAATGTACATAGATTCCACTTCTTCACAGCAAAAACAGAAGCTCTTTATTCCTCTTCACTTCTTCTGGTTTCTTTTTTTTTTCAACTCTTTAATTTAGTATGCAACAGCAGATGGGTATAACCCCTGTTTTGTACTACACTCTGTCTTGATGCTTACTACATTTTCTGCTCTCTTTGCCTATACTCAGTGTACCAGTATCAATGATGACAACTTCTTTACCTGGGCACACTTTGAGAGGAAGCTCTGTGGTTTATTCACAAGGGAATGAAAACATTCTGAACATTCTGTTCATTATTTTCCATTGACTTTCTAACCTGCTCAAAAGTAGGCATTTTTTTACCAAGTTTTTCCATCATTGCTATCATCTGACCTGTACTTTTGGTACTAGCAGGGGAACCTCCAGGCAGATCAGCAAATCAGGCTTTGTGATTTGCTCAGGTCTTTTTGCCCTGCACCAGTGAAGAATACTCAAAAGACTCCATCAACACTGTGCTGCAAATCAATGTTCAAGCGAGAATGATTGACTTCACAAGATATCTGATGAAGGTGTAAATTTATTGTGTGATAAGTTTGCCTGCTGTGTGTAATCTCTTGGTGACTGACTAAGCTGCTTTTGAAAACATTTCCTTTACATTCATCAAGCCTCAGTTTCATCTATTAAATAGTAATTATTCTATAGAGAGAAATTTAGAGAAATCTAAATCAGTTTATAAATTCTCTTCAGTACAGCAATTTGTGTTATCATTTTATATGTTGACATTTTGAGAACTTTTTTGTTATTTGCAGATTATAATACAGGCTGGAGACTTCAGTGGGAAGTCAGGTTTGTGGGTATATGCTGAAAAGAACTTCTGAAGGAAAAGGAGCAATAGCAAGAAAACATTTAATCCAAACATGTTTGCACAAAGATAATCATTAGTACTTAAAAGTTTTACTATCAACTATGGATTTTATAAAAAGCTAACTTATTTATTCACAAATTCCATGGCTTTAAGTACCTTTTTTTCTATAGTTCCAATGGGATAAAGAAGCTAACATCTTGAATACAAAAACCACAAACAAACAACAACAAACTCCCCCAACCCAGGAAGAGCAAGAAGAACTGAAGTCCTGTAACATATGATAAAGAAAAGAATCTGTGTCTGACAAAAGGAGTGAAGATAAAAAATCATACATGGTTTGGTGAAAATCAAGTTTCATATGGTCAGGGTCCCTTTTTTTCCCAGTGATGTGTTCAGGTCAGGCCAAAATAGCTACATTTCTTGGCATTTCACTTGGTATAATAAAATGCTACAGGATCTCCCCCCTTTTCTCCCATAGCACACTTACTAGATTAGTCCAAATTCCTTTACTCAAATCTGGTAGTTCTGGCATATGGGCTACCAGCTGCCCATAAAACCGTGGTTATCTTCATTTTACAACAGGAAGAAAGCCTTTTTAGTGAAACACTACATATATATTTTATCGCATGGCTATTTTTATTTGAGTTTCTTTCCTCTCTTATCTCTCAACACATTTAGATTTCAGATCATGAGTTTTGAATTGTTTTGAACTAAACAAAACAGAAATGTCTTTGCAGCAATATGCTGCAGCTTTAAGTGTCATATTCTGACCTATGAGAGAGATAGGAGGAGAGCACCATATCTATCCCATAGCTTTCATCTCGGGCAACCAGGGGTGCTTCTCAAATACTGAGTGAGGAGAGGTAAATTCAGGAAAAGTTGTCTTCTTCAGTGATGACCATCCACAGAGTCACTTAGAAGCTTATTACCATTTCTGGAGTACACCAGACACAATGAGTAATTTTAATACATTTTCAGTCTTCCAGTACTGCAGAAATCAGTCACTACAGATATAAAACTGCAAGCTCTGGGTTCTTTGGTAGTGTGATGCTCTCGTTTGTGCTACAGATTTAAAACTTTTAGTTACATTTCCTGTTCAGAGACTGTTTAAAGTTTCAGAATGGCAGACGGGTGGTTTTTTGGCCTTACAATGACAAGTAAAAAGCAGCAGTACAACACTCACTAACAGGTTTTTGTATTTTTTTACTGAGATAGCAACTATTGAAATGTCAATATCTATTAATCTGATTTGTTCATCTGCATCTCCACAGGCCGTGGATGTCCCTGGCCTCTTTTTTTTTTAATCAGATGGCAGTCACAACTGCTTTTTCACATGTTCTGTATTTATAAATTATACACAGATTTTAAATGGATCTCATGCACAGTGCGATCATTTAAAACATTTATATCAAACCTCCCCTATTTTTTTAGGGGAAATATATTAGGAAATATATTCTCCCCAACCCAACCATTTTAGGCAAGTAGAAGTAAAACATTTTTCCTTAGCTAATACATTCTTATACTTTTTTTTTTCTCTGTATTTCTGTGAGAGGGATTTTCAGGAAATTATTGTTGAGATATCAGATCTTTAGAGATACATGGGCTGGAAATTAAGAACAGAACTGATAGAGTAAACTCTCAGGTTCCTATTTTCTCCTCTAGGGGCAGGAATATTGATGAAGCAGACCTAGACAAAAAGATGAGATGCAATGATGAGAAAAGATGCACCTCTGTAGCATTATATTTACAATCAGAGGGTTATTTAGGTTAGAAGAGGTCTCTGAAGATTATTTAGACCAACATCATGCTCAAAAAAGAGTCAACTTCAAAGTTGAATGCAGTTCATGAGGAACTCACCCGTCTAAGTTCCAAAAATTTCAAAAAAGTGGCAATTCCCTAACTTCTCTGAGCAGCAATGCTACATTGCTTTTCCAAATGTCCTTGCTAATACAGCCTTTGTCCCCACAAATGCCCAGCTGCTGATTCATGTTCCATGTTCAGCAGGATCCCAGATCCTTTCCGCAGAGATGCTGTTGGTCTCATGTTCTTTCTCCCGTCCACTCCCATCTTCTCCCTTCCTTTCCCAATAACATTTCAGGCATTTTCTTGGTACTTGCTGTTTTGTTTGGGTAAGGTCTCTGGGTTCTGTAAATATAAACTTATCCTGTATGCCCTTCCTTTGCAATAAAACTTCCTATTCAGCCTGTGGGATTGGGAAGGAGTGCAAGGCCTGTGCATTAGTTTTCCCTTGGTGAAGCTGCTGATCTGAAGGAGCTCAGCCACTTCCCTGAAGATTGAATGAAAGCCCTCAAGAAGAATTCCAGAAAAGTTCTCCAGACGTAAAACTTATTTTTTATTTGAGAGGTTAGCACTATTTGAGTAGATTCCAAAACTAGTCCTTGGCTTCATCTCTCACAATTCACCACGTATGTATTTTTCATATGTAGTTTCTAGAGGCTAACAGGTTAAGGTTTAGGAGATTAATCTCAGAAACTACACAGGAAGTACATGCAGCATACCAATAAAACCTTGAAAACAGATTTACTTATGGATTGTATAATGTGGACAGTGAAAATATTATAGGAATAAGAGAGTTTCATGTTGCAGTGGTAGCAAAGGAGCAGAAAGGTTATTGAACTAATTGTATAATAAGTTATTAAAAGAACTGCTATGGTGACAGATGGAAATAAACACTGCTGCATGAATAATAATCATGTTTTTCCCTACCAGAGATCAACTCTAGACATTCTGTCTGAATTAATTTTCCTTTAAGTTAAAAGAAAAAAAGAAACAGAAAACAAAAGAATTAAATCCCTACATATGTCTCCTCTGTAATGTACTTTCTGTGCACTGTAATACAATTTTCCCTCAAAAACGAAAGCTATCTTTGAGCACAAGGCATTTAGAAATGTATGTGTATAAGACATGAAAAGCAGTGGCAATAACATACCTCATTATGCATCAGTAAGGATTCAAAGAGTAATTGCAACTAAAAACCCTACAGAAACAACTCAAACAAAAAACAACCACAAATGTTCCCCAAAAAAATTTTTGTCCATCACAATAAATTAATTACAAAAACCAGGCATACATTCTGCATAGAAATTATAAGCATATGAAAATAGAAACCACATTCTGATACCTTTATGTATACTAATACTCCACTTCTCCCTGCATAAAAAAATTACTCTTCATTTTTCTCTTACTGTCTTCACATTTTCTTCAAATCAAAGTAAAATTTTCAGGACGGTCAGCAATGTTTTCAGTCTATTTGTACAGTATGTGAACTCTCAAAGTCTGAGACCTCTGCTGTACTGTCACAACAAAGATAAGAACTGAAGTAGTAATTGTGTAACAAAGCAGGGGTGTAATTTTGTGATTTTTATGTAAGTGTAATTCACATTGGTTTTGAGATAAGTTTTGCCAAATGTTATGAATACAGGATTAGAGAGGTGGTAGTTCAAATCTCTGTATTAGCTCTGTTTTCCAGTAGCCAAGGTTTGTCTGTTGCCTATTTCAAAGTAGGGCCTCTTTTATTTTCCATTTTGTAAAGCACTAAGCATAATCTTTGGCTTAAATAAATGATGAGTTTTAAAAAAGAAATATCCCACAGATCTTGGCTTTCAGACCCATACACTAATCTTGTTTGTATTGCTAGATGGTTCAACTCTGATTTCATATGTTTTTAAGCATGTTGAGTTAAATACTTGAGTTGTGTACTCATCTTGCACAAGTCTTGCTCTTTAATGTAAGTTTTCTTCAGAAGGCAGCAGGGAGCTCTGGCAGTGCTTTTGTTCATTGCAAGGTTCAAATGCTATCTTTTTTACTTGGTATCTCTTATTTCAGTGAGATTTTCAGAAGAAAAAAGCAGTCTGTCTTTAAGAAGATTCAGTTAGGTAGCCCAACAGAATTTTGTGGGTACTTTTTATAGATATTTAGACATGCTAGAGATGTAATGCTGAGAAACCAAGAGCTTAGATAGTCACACTGTCACCACAAGCTATAAATAATCTCTCTCTTTTTTTTTAATATGAAGAGTTTTCATTGCCACCTAGCACCAGGATAAAATTTTCATGTGACCCTGTAAAAACCACTTTTTCTTCCTGATCTTTCTTTTCTTCTGCTTTTCCTTTGGCTAATGCTTCATGCTTGAGCTCTTGATTTAATTTAGATAGATAAATCTTCAGTAGCAAATAATTCACTCTGAACTACAATGTTCTATTTACAGCACATACAAATGATGAATAATAGAATCATCTCTCAATGAACAACAGACATCTAGTTTGTGCACATAGTGCAAACCAATTTTTATCTAGATGTTATATTCATATCAAAGGGAAGAAATAGACTTTTTGATCTACTTTAAAAAGTAAAGAGAGAAATCTCCTGCCCCTGCAATAGCTCTAGAAAAGAAAATATTCTGGTTTGGCTTCAACTACTGTGAGCAAACCCTTGACTAAAGCTTTGAGTGGTGGAACATCAGTATACTTCTGGAGAACTTGTATACCTTGTCTCCTCTTTTGGAAAATCCCAATGACATACATTTTGATCCCTTCAAAATGTAATATAGGAAATACATATATTTTAAAGGTAGATCTGATGATCTTCAGACACTTAGAAGCTCAAGAGAAGGTTGAGCTGTAAGCAATTAATCAATTTGTTGAGGGTATCTTGTTTGTTTTATGTGTCTGTGAGTGTGAACGCCAGGGAGGAAGAAACCAGCAGAGAAGAACAACCTGATGACCACCATGATTTCTGTTAAAAATTATGATCCCTTGACATCCTGTAGACACATTTGACACCCACTCATTTTAGGATTATCCCACATTTAGCACTGCTACTTTCTTCGGTTCCTTAAGCCTCCCATTGCTATTTTCTGCACAATACAAAATTGTGTATCTGTAAAGGCGCTGTGACTTGAGTGATCCATTTGAAATTAAAGTAGAACTATAATGCATTTTCCCCACCTCCCACGTGCCTATTTTTACCACTTCTCTTATTCTGACTCACAGAAGATGTGAAGGGAAGTGCTGAGGCCTTGCCTAACATTCAGTGTCCCAGGAAACCACTGCCCTCCCACTCAGTTTGCCTCTGCACAGGCAGTGCTGTGTGAGCAAGCTGCTGCCATCGCGTGCTGAGCACCAGAGTGTGGCTGCAGCCGGGATCCAGCTCCAAAGAGCAGCACCGAGTGCTCAGGACTCAGCGTGTTGCTGCTGATCCAGGAGTTTGTGCTAACGTATTGCATCTGTTAGGCAGCTCAATTCTCAGAGGGCTCTAAGACCTGCAGACTGGGGGAAATGATCTTAATGTATACAGATATCCCAATGGCAATCACAATAGCTGGGACACTGGGACACAGTTGGAAACTAAAACAAGAAGAATGGGACAACACACTTACATAAGTGCCAAAGGAGAAAGGTTGTCTAAAAATCTGTGAACTTTACATTTGAGGTATTTTTTCCTCAACCATGTTAGAAGCTTAGATAGTCAAAATTCCTAAATTTCAAAATTCCTCAAAGAAACCTTTCTTTCTCCCTAAATGTCCCAAGAACTTATACTTTACTTCTGTGTTTTTCTCTACAAACACTGAAAAAAAGAAGCGGTCCTATAGATTAGGGACCTATGTGCAGGTTGTCTTCTCCCAAAGAAATGCTGTTGTTTCTAGTCCTAAGTCAGGCTCTTGCTTATAAGTTTCTTTTCTGGCTCCTAGAAACTTGCAGTCAGCAGGATCATGTCTGTGCTCAAAACTCACAGTGAGTCAGCAGAGATGAAATTGGTCTAAAGAAAAGCTCCCAGAGAGAAAGACCCATTCTATTTGTTTGTTTCTGATTTTCCTTCAGTCCTGATCCTGGAATCTGATCTGTGACTTTCTAATTCCAACTGTAATCATCCTGTCTTGATCTATTTCATTTCTGCCGGCTCCTCATCTTGGACTCTTCTGGTTGACTGAACTTCTGCATATCTTTTTGCTTTTTCCATTGGGTCAGTTAATGTGGACACTCTAGTGCACAAACTGGGCTTTTTATTGGTCCTTAGCAGTTCCTGGCTTTGAGCTGTTGTGTGTGGTTTGCATGTGCACATCAAATCCAGGCCAGGCCTAGCCATGCAGGTATCGTCAGAGCCTGCAGTCGGTAACTGCTGAGCACCCAGGCTTTGTAGTACTGGAGTCATTCTGTAGACATGGGCAAAACGTCTTCTGTATCCACATACCAAGACAGCAAAAGTGTATCTTCAGGTGAATATTTTTATAAAATTCTTATAGAGTCTTACAAATCAGTAAGTCACTCTTATCAAGCCAATATATACATTACAATAATTTGAGGCAACTTGAAAAGTGTATGAAAAAATATTAACTACTTCAAACTATTAACACTTTTAAAGACCAACTTCATGCAAATGGGGTGAACTATATCCAAAAATTGCCATTTCTTTAACATATGCAAATAAATGCAAACCACAAAACCAACTACCTAAGAATGCCCTGTATTAGAGGATGTTTTTGATCAGCTAAGCTATATAATAATGTGAAAATATTTAAAATTAAAATAATTGAATATTATTTTCAACATATGGTTGCATATATGGTGGTATAAATACTGAACTTCAATGTATTTTTTCTAATCTTTTCTTAATTTTACAGTTAAATCTAATTGATGTAATGTCCAGTTTCTGTACTTACAGAGCATAAAGTGTACGAAGTATGCAATGTTTTTATCTCACTGAATGATGAATACTAACACCCACATTAAACTGCAAATTATTCTGCTACTTGACAAAGTAAACCAGGATCACTGTGTCCCAATAGTTCCTGCTGAAAACTGGAAAAGTCCAATTTTTTGAAAGTGAAGTTTTTTGGCAGAAGAAAATAATATCCTGGCAATAGCTGGTACAGTAAAGGACTATGTCAAGTTATATGGGCAGATTTTGAAATATAGGGTCTGGTGTTTAGCACTGTTATTTAAAGACATTCTGGCAGGTGTAAATATTTGAATACATCTCAATCTAGATATAATTTTTTAAAATTTAAAACCAATCTATATTTGTGCTTATTCTGACATTGTGGCTTTTAATGATGACCAGACTAACATCCCCATGAAATGACTATTTATGTTGTAGGCCAGTGCAACTGGCCTGAGATAAGAACATTTCCTTTGTGTTTAGTGTGGTCATATTTCTCTTATGATGTTTCTGGTTCAGAAAAAACAACTACTATAATTGTGAATATTAAGGAAGAAAATACAAGATGAAAAATTGAATGAAAAAAAGAGCAACAGCTGGAATAAGTGGGAGAATTGAGAACTGGAGAAAAAAATTTAATGAGATTAGCAGAAAAGGAAAACTTGAGAGTAGGAGATGGGGTGGGAAGTGATCCACAGAAAATTTTTATACCCAATATTGTGTTTCTTAATGGATAAAATATGTCATCAACATATTTACTCACAAATTATGGGATTTTCTTCTTTGAGTTTACATGAGGGGTGAAGGTCACTCTGATTCCTTTCCTGATTTGTTTTTATGTGTATTGCTCAAACTCAGTATAAAGTGTTGAAGAGAAATTCAGAGTTTACTTATAATAAATACAAGTCACAGTCTTCTTATGGTTTTTGGTATCAATGATTCCTTGAAATTTTTGAGATTGATGAGGCTCAAGTAAACTTTTTTTCCTGTAATTGCAAAGAAGTTGGACCTAAATGCTGTTCCAACTTATGGGATTTATATCCTAATTATTAGTGGACATGCAATTTATATAAATTGCAATATGCACACTAAAATTTAAATATTTAAAATAATATAATTTGCTTATATCTGTCAGGACTTCATGTCCTATGTGCTACCCTTTTGAATAAATAATTTTTTCCATATGTTTTATCTTTGACATACAAAAATATATAAAAAAAAAGAATAAATAGCAAGCAATTTAAAATGGAGAATATGGTTGCAGAATACAGCTTTCTGTTCTTGTTTTGTATATTGACAACCTTCTAATCTTTGGCAAGAGTCCTCCTGAGCTTTGGAGTCAGGTTTAGCAGAGAAATAAATAAACGCAAAATACCCCCAAACTCCTAACCTTTCAAAACAGTATGAAGGATATAGCTGTAATGTGTCAATATTTCAAAATTGCTTCAGTCTGGAATGGTTCAAATCCATGATGTCCAAGTCAATAAAGTACAGAGTGCCTTTCTCTTAATTCCCTTCAATACTAAAGTCTAAATGTCTCACTTTTTCAGTGTAACTATCCTAAAAGAATTATCAGCAGAGAGCCCACATTTTCATTTGCCAACAGAGTGACCTGAATTTTGCAGAGCTAGCTGTCCTACTTGCCTCTGGAATTCAACAAAAATAACTGCAATTAATATTTCTTCTGCCATATGCCATTGTACAGTAGCAGATGATTCTATTATTACCTTATTTAAAATTAGTTTTTTTCATCGATGATCTTTTATAAAATAATAACATTTTTCATGACTGGCAGGAGGTATATAAACAAATATATGAAGACCAGTTGCATTCAATTTTAAGACTTGGTAACTCAGATAATTATGCAGAAGTAATTAATTCAAAATCTGTTTATCAACAGTAGTCTGTAGCTGCAGCATTTCATCCCAGAGACATCAACAAAGGCTTATCACCTGCTTTCTTGTTGTATTTTATCTCCAAGGCAAACCAATAGGCAGAATATGGAAAAAAATGCCATTTCCACAACTAACAGTTAACAAAACTTGCAAGAACTTTTAATATCTGTTACCAATTAATTTTCCTGGCTTAAATTAAGATAAATTCTAAATGGAAATGGGATGTGCAAACCAACAGCATTTATGCTTCTAATGCATAGAAAAGCTATGTGAAAATGAGTTTTGAAATACAAAGAAAGTTAAAGAATTAAAGAATTAAATAATTATTTAAGTTATAATTGATTATTCTCAGTAAAATATTCAATGTGCACTTGTAAGTGTTGTGGGTGAATGAAATCTACCTGTTGAAGAACTGTGCTGATGCGATTTGGTTTATTACTCTATTACTTTTTTTCATTTTTGTTCTTTCATGTATTTTTTTTTAATGTTATGCTTTGAAGACAAGGTTTTCATTTAGTATTATTTGTATTCATATAGAAATGTTAAATACCAAAAGTAGATGTTTTGCTTTGAAAGACTGTCATTTCACATTTTTGTCCAAGTGTGTAGTATATTCAAATATGGGAATGGCTTGATATCTAGTACTTAGTGTGTGAGGTCTTGACCATTCATCCAGCAAAATGTAGTTCTGAACCTGAGAGGTTTGTATTTCTGTTCATCATTATGTCTAAAGCATTATTATATAAAAATATTTAAATCCAGATTTTTATAGATCTAAACTGCAGAATAGAAAAGTAAGCTGACTTCAAGATGTGCTCATGGAGTCTCTTCATTCCCATTTTTTCTAAATACTAAAGTCTGATTAAACCAGTAGCTATGGCTACATAAGTACAACAGTTTCTTGTGGAATCCATAGATGAAATCCTGTTCCCAATGCAATCAGTTACATAAAGTGATTCCAGCATGACTCAGATACCTACAAAGGTAACTGTCATGATCCTGAAGATATTCATACACTCTATTTATATAGATGTAAA
This sequence comes from Molothrus aeneus, assembly GCF_037042795.1. Classification (NCBI taxonomy): domain Eukaryota; kingdom Metazoa; phylum Chordata; class Aves; order Passeriformes; family Icteridae; genus Molothrus; species Molothrus aeneus. Next base: position 22,276,194 of record NC_089652.1, read on the forward strand.
ATTAGTCATATACCTAAATATTGACAAGGTTTGAGTCACTGTCAAAAGGCTATTGTGATGATTTTTTAAAATAATAAAATCTTTCTCTACTTTTTACACCTGTTGGTAACTGCTTGTTAGTAACTTCCCCTTTTTTTTGGAATTCCATAAATTCTTCCACTCTCAAGAGATCGGGGCTTATATGTGTTTATTAACAAAATTGTGTGCTGAGGTACATTTCTATTAATATTGCCAAATCATATTTAAACAAATTTTAGAAGTAAAATGTGATTGCTTAATTAGTGTATTTTAGTTTTTGATCAGTAGTGGAGAAGAAAGTCTGGTTCAAGGAGGCAGAAATACTGACTACTGGATTTTGCTGCAGGTGTGAAGCACATTCCCTTTTCAGAAAAGCTACATTTACTTATATACTAGCCATACCTTTAAAATGTATGGAGCAAGGCAAAGTGAGAATTACACACTGTGCTCAGTGTAGCATAACATAAAATAAATTCAGCAACAAAGAAATGAGATAGTTCCAAAGTACATTGTATTGCCTGCTCGCAGGAAATTATAGGTAAAGAGAAGTGACAGTCAAGGGTTAAATTACGAAATTTTGCAATTTATTTCTCATCATTTATGAGATTGTTAAATGTCAGAAAGTGGACTTTTTTTCCACTATCAGTATAAAACTGAACATACTGTGAGACATAAGGTAGCAGGTGTCTTGGCTCTAAACTATCAAGTCTGTGGGCATTCTGTTATAACAGGTGCTCCAAAAATTTGAACAGATTTTAACAAGAGCTGTATGGGCTTTTTAATTAGCCTGGTTACTCAGCATGTGGAGAAAGCACTAGGTATGTGCTTAAAACACCATTGTATCTTGCAAACAAATGTTTCACATACCCATAGTCATTCTTTTGCTTGTTATCTTTAAATTCCTTTCTATCTGATGCTAGGATTTGATTCTGATATTCATTTTTCTTATAATCTCTATCCTACCTGAAAAGAATCATCATACTAAAAAAAGTGTTGAATAACATATATTCTCCCATTTGGAAGGAAGCATTTAGAAACTTGGATTTACCTGATACTTAGCTGTGATTTTACTTGGCATTACAGAACTATGAGAAGGCACACAGAAAAGAAATTCTGCATTCTGAATCTCTCTGTTTTAACTACAAAGTGTCTTCACTTTCAGTTGTGCTTTTCACATTATTATTAAGTAAATCATAAGATTGTTTAGAAGAGACAGTGCAATAAACTGGAAAATAAAACTAAAATAATAAAAAAATGCTTTGATTTTACAATCATTATGACTGATTAGATATGATTTAAAAGATACAATTTGAGAAATTCATGTAAATGCATGACTATAGCCTGTAACATAAAAAATGGTCTCATATAATTTCATTTGTGTTATATTGTTGATTTCAAAAGAGTAAGCCAAAGAATGTCACGTTAGAGGGGGAAGAAAAAAGAAACAAAGTGGTGGCTTACATAAGATTTTTGTGCAAACTGTCATGTGGTGAAACCTAAGATTTTAATTTATAGATAGCTTTATTTTCATATGAAATTATTTTACTAGCTGTGCTTGTAATATTGACATTAGTATCTGTGGCTGGTATTTACCTAGAGATCTTTGCATCTATAATGACTTTGTTGTTATAAAGTTTAGTATTGCACATCTTAAATTACAGAAATAAGGGGTTTATTTTTTTAAACTCAGAAGAGATTGTTGAGAAATTATGTGGAGGATTTCACACTTGAAACATTTGTGTCAAAATATCTTTAACCACTTGGCCTAAGATTAAAAATACCAAGACACATTTTGATCCATGTAAAATGCACGCTTTAAAAAGGGTGCTTAATTTAAAAACGCTTATATCTGCATTTTTAAAGGAACTTCTCTCTTACATAAATTAATGTAAGAAATATACATGTTATGATTTCACTATGAATTTATCCTCTTTCTTTATGCTATTATTTATTTGCTTGGCAGTAATATACACAATTATAGTCAACGATCACTTATTACCTGAAGTAATAATTACTAACACTCCCACCATACTTTTTAAAATTTAGAAATGCCAACCAATTTACAAGCTTGATGGAACAGAAAGATGGATATGTATTTCTGCTGTAATGAAAGGGTCTCTTATTCCTGTAGATGCTATTTTGCAAACCTAATAATCATGGTGAAAACACAGCAGAAAAAGTGATAGTATTTGTTAGCCACCAAAAATCCCTATAGATTTTGTAATTTTTTTGCTGTTGAAGGATAAGATCCTTGCCATTGCATTTCTGTAAGGTAACATGGATAAGAAATGCAGATTACAGTAGTGCATATTACCATTGCAGCTGAGACTGTGGCTTGAGCATTGGTTACCTTGGGCACTAAGACCAGTTTGATTTATGACTGCACCAGTACCCAGCACCAGCTCCTGCTCCATAACCATCTCTGGGTTGTGCCAGTGCAGTTGGTTGTGGAGTATAAGGCAAATTTCCCTTTTTGGTTTTTTTTTTTTGGAAGTGGATGTATTGAGCCAATAACACCACTAAATTTAATGTATTATCAAACTGTGGTCTCATTTCCTGCAAAAATATAACCTACATGCAAATGAAGTCTGCTGGGGCTCTAGCAATTCTGAAAATAATTGAATTCTGAAATGACAGATCTAGAGAAGATGACTATGTCAGGGAGACTTTGAAGGGGTAATAACTTAGAAAAAGTAGTCTTCCTCCATATTACCATTTTTTTTCTCAAGTAAGCATCTTCCTTTCAGTCTTTCAAGGGCTAGAGAAGAGTGACCACTTTAGCCTGATTTTATAGATTCATCATCATGTTACCTGAATAATCATGCAAATTGAGATTAGAAGCATCGTCCCTGCTGGAGGGTGATTTGCATTACTGAAGTGCCCTGTAGGAAAATATGTAATGAGATTCAGGTAGCAATGGAAGAAAAATACAACAAATGAAATTGGAGGAGGATGGCAATATAAAATTAGAAATCATTACAGCAATAATGAGTAATGAGGGCTAAGAGATGAAAACATATGGAATTGCAGCAACCTATTTCTAAATTTGAGAGGCCTAGTCAGTTATTGATCAGAACTAGAAATAGCCATTTTTTTAGATCTGGAGTTAAAAAAAAGAAGTCTGCTTGTGAAAACTTAGCTATGTTTTAATGCAATATTTACCTTGCAAATGTGTAAGATCTAATTGGATGTTGCATTAAGATAGATGCTAGGTGCAAGTGATGAGTGTAATGTTGGAAGGTGATGTTTACATTTTTAAGCCATTCAGGTATTTATATTAGGTACAAATATATAGGTTAAAGTAAATATAAGGAATATGGGCAGAATACAACCCATGCTAAGGATTTCATCTGTAAGGCAAGATTTGAGAAAGGCTTCAGCCTTTATAAGTTTGTCACTGGAGTAGCTATGGCAGATACAATTATGTAATAAAAACTATGAGGCTGTGTGCCTCATCTATGTAGCTAGAAATCTAGAAAAACTACTTACCAGTATAAATTCTGTGTATGGCAATTCCATTAACTAATATTAAAAATATTACAACTGTAAAACCTTGTGAAGATTTAGGACTAAGTCATGCTTCTTATTGATATTAATAGTTTCAACAGTTTATATTAAGCACAGGAGAGCAATATGGAATTAAATTAAGACATTAATTTAAATATTTGGAAGATTGCAGTCCTTGAAGAAACTTGAAAATATAACTAAAACTTAGCTGATTGGATAAGAGCATTCTATGTTCAAAGAAAAGTTAATAATTCCATAGATCACTGGTAGGGTTTTAAATTATATGCTTCACAGTCAGCATTTTTTATTTCCCCCTGAATTTTACCATCTCAATGACTTCTCCTTTTCAGGGGCACATCATATGGGCTTTCTAGAATGTGCCCAATTTTAGTAAATTTCAGCCTAAAAATGACTTTTACAGAAAAAGCTGTGATTGTGAAGAGCAGAAAAATTTAATGAAAAATGAAGAGTTAAACACTAATTACAGTTTATGTTTTTAACATTCATTTTGGCAGTTCTCACTATCTTTTATTGTACAGTGTCTGGGGTCAATTAGGATTCGGTTGATCTTGGAGTCAGTTGACAATGCTGTTTATAATTAGATAGAGGAAAGGGAAAAGGTTGATGTTTTCTCTCTCTTCCTCATTAGGGCTGGCTGACTGAGCCAATTTTATTGCTATCTTAAAGGCAGTTAAAAAGGTCATGTGACTGTTTCCTAAATGAATTGTTTTGCAAAAAACTCTTGTCTTTGTAAGGATACTCCATCGTTAGGATGGATAAGTGGTTGTTATTAAAATTTTTAAGTATGCAATTCATCATTCTGATAGACAAAGAAAAGCATGTGAATTATTTTACCTTTCACACTGTAATCTAGAAACTGTTAAGGATTCAAAATTTTAAACCACTGGTGTGCAGTTTTGCAGAACCTGAACTAAACAAATCACAGAATCAACCTCAAATTTAGTCTCAAATTGTAATATTTAAAAGCTATTTAACAGCACTTTCTGTGAAGTAATGCAATTGATATGAATATTTTAATGCCAGACCTTTAAAATACTTGCCTTTTTGCTGCTTGATGGTTTGTTTAATAAACATTCATGGTAGCATAAAAGTATTGAATATACTTTACAGCATTCTAAGAAAAAGCAGTTAGCAGTAGAATTGATGTATATTTTAACAGCCTTGAAACTAATTTTTAAAATTGGCTGTGCCTACTGTAGTTATATAATGTAAGTAATCTTAATTCATTAATGTCTTTGTTATTTTAGACATATTTCTTCTGTTAATACTGCAATATTTGTTTCATGTTTTGTGCAGCACTGACTCCACTAATATTAAGTTAAAGGTGAAATGGATATTACTTTTCAGAAAATTTAGTACAATGATTTAATAATGTTTTTACTTTGGTAGTTATTTTTTGATATTAAGTAATGAATATATATTTATAGAGTGGAATGTGAATTGTATGATGCATTATAATCATACTAATAGAAGATAAAAGACAGCAACCCTCTAGTTCAATAATTTGAAATGAATGTAAACTGACATTTGAGAGTTCTTGGTTGAAAAAAAATGAAAAAAGCAACAAAAGATAAAAGAAAGAAGAAACTGTAAATGAAACATGAGAGGGAAAGTCCCAACAGTTCTAATTAAAGATATTTCAACGTTAGAACTGCAGCATCCACCCACATGTCATTCTTGCATGACATGTAACAGAAGATCACCAGCTCTGTCTTCCTTGTACAAAATATTTTTTCCTATAATTGTTTATCAATAACAGCAAAAGTGAGAGTTTTTGCATAATCGGATTCATAAATTGTACAGAAAAGCAGTAATTATAGTAAAGCTGCCTGTAACCAAAAAGTGTTTGTTAAAGTAACTTTCAAGAAATGCTGCCAGCCATGTATTAGCCAGTATTTTACTGCCTGCACTGGTTTCTTTCATCAAGTAGGAGATAAAGGAGCAGCCTGGAGAAGGTGACTAGCTCATTGCATATGTAAAAAAAGTAAAATGTGTGTTTCCTTTATCTCACTCGAAGGACAGAAGTGAAAACAAAAAGCCAAGCATATTCATGACAGTGGCAGATGGTGCCAACCTTGCACAGCTATTTTCTTTGATTATTGGCTACTTATACTTTTAAAAATGAGAGACAAAGCCAGAAAGCTGTGGTTCTAGAAGAAGATAATGAAATCACACTGACATAGGTCATTGTCCTGAATATAATCCAAATTTGTTTTAGATTTCTATAGAATTTTCCCAGATTTCTCCTTCTACTTTGCCTAAAATGAATACAGATCGCATTAATATTCACACAATATTGGACAGTTTGTGATTAGGTGGAATAAATTTGCCTGTGGCATTTTAGAAAATATTTAATTATCATAGTCTTTAAGAACTGCCTTTTTCTGTTCAAAGAATAATATTAACTCACAATAGTCAGTATTTTATTAGTTTAATCACTGTCAAACAGTGAGCATGGATTTTGAATTATGAATATCCAGTTCTGAAAACTACATTTACTGTGCCGAATTGTATGAAACAACTTTGGAAAATAATTAATGCTGGATTCAGAGTACAGGCATATTTCAAAGTGTCTGAGTAAACGTCAGGAGGTTTTTGAATACTTTTATTTCTTTTTTTACTGCTCAGAAGATTCTGTGTATTATGGTCGCAGTTAGATGCATGTTTAATGAGTATAAAAGCTACAGCCAGGTTAGAATGAAAGAGAAAGCAAAGTGTACTAAGGCCCCATTTATGATTCTTGATTCTAAGACCCTTTCAAGCGAGAAGATCCAAAGGGGAAATGAACATCTTTTCCACCAAGTGAATGAATCACACTGCTTTTACAAAGGATCTAGAGAATGAATAGGAGAGTTTAGGGCCCAACCACTGAGACCAAATGAGCTCTTTCCTACATAGGAATGTGACCGCACATGCTCCTCTTAAAGAGTAGATTTTCTCTGCCACCAGTAGAAGAAAAGTCAAGCAAACATAAATGGATGCTGAGCTCAGAAGGAGCCCCCCACTACCAAAGAAAACATCACTGCTGTTCCCAGAGCAGAAGGAACATATTATACAAATTAGATTAGTCTAGTAATGAGGGTTGAAGAGATTTTTATTGCCATGGAAAGCCACTTGGATTTTGTAATTCTTGTGTCTGGAGCAGTGCCTTACTGCTTACCACCCATAGATCTGTATGCTCATGCTGATGTGACTGTGTTACAAAGGAGACTCTTTATGAAGAGAAACATCAGGTCACAGAACCTATGATCCTTTAATATTTGTTTCAAATAACTATTGCAAAATTGGAAAATCTGTGAGATGTTTGTGTTTTAGTCTTAACCAGTTGCTGGTTTTGCTCATATGAGTGAAACATATGGGGTCTTGTAAGTGATATGGTTTCTTGATAAGTGATAAGCTTATACCATGCCTTGCATCGTCTTCTAAAAAAATCTCTGTTGTAACAATTCTAGCTTTAATAATTCCAATTTACTTCTTACTATAAGAAATACAGCAATGAACTTTTAACATATGACAAAGATCTTTGTGCTAATCCCCTTCCTCAAAGTTTCTTTGGAATACCCCTAATAGATCTTCAGCGTACCAAAAAAAGGTAATCAGGGATTCAGTTTCATATTCTGGAAGAGTGCTGTGCTCTAACTTAGTGTTGTCCCTTTTCCCTCAACTGTTAGCACTCTCACTTATGGGCAGTGGCACCTTCCCAAAGCAGGAGCACATAGGGGATAATTTTGTTCAAGTTGTCCTTGCTATCCTACTACTGCAGCCTTGTCTGTAGATGCTTGCTGGTCTTTGATGGCACAGCAGAGAGTGTGGGTATGAATCCTCTGTGCTTCACAGTCTTAGATGTAGTAAAAGAACACAATAGTGCTGATTCCTGGACAATCAGAAAAGGTTAGCAGTACCTGTTCACTGTGGGATTTTGTTGTTGTTTACCATCACTGTAGTCTATTTTAGACAATGCTATTGAAAACAAATGCATTCCTTTTGAAAATTAATATCCTACACTAAACAAATAGATGTATGTGTGCAAAGGTAGAGTACAACAGAATTGCCAGAAAACTTTGACATCAAATCTGCCAGTCTTCCTACCCCAAACCTATACAACATGTGCTTGGCTGAGACAGAAAGGGCAGGATAGGTGACAGCCCAGACACAGAAACCCAAATATATGTTTGAAAAGCAAGCACCCAGGTAAATCTTTAAACTGTCAGGCACCTGGTGCATTTTTCTGAATATTTTCTAAGTTAGTAATTTCATTTCTGCTCGTTTTGGTTTAATTGCTTGTGTTATATAATTTTTTTTATTTTGATCTTGTCCATCTATTTTCATATGTGATTGTACAAAAGTCCAGCAAAATGAGATGAAGGAAGCTTTTAAAACATTATTTATATATAGGGTTTGGCCTGGATTATAACACAATCATCCTGAGAAAAATTATCAAATAGCCATCCTTCAGCTATTAAATTTAAAAGGGATGCAATATGCACAGAGCTACTTAAAATGGAAAATCTGAAATATCATAAGGAAATAAATATTTTTATATAATCATTATTAAATTTTACTGAAGACTTCCAGAGAATACATTCTGGAAATGAAGGCATTACTTTTGAGATCTGCTGATGAAAAAATTTGTAGATTTAGGATCATTTGTATTGAAGAGGGTAAGATAGAAAGTATGATGTTCCACAATCCCTAAATAGTGAGGTGGTGAAAATAGATATATTCACTGAATATATACATATGTGTCTGAATATATAAACTCTATATATAGAATATATTCAGTGAATATATTATATATTCACCGTCTAAAGTAATTGAAGAACAATTACGTTATATTAGACAGCACATGATGAAGCACATTTGCTGGGCCTGCAATTATACTTTTGAGGCACGCAAGTTCTTGCTAATTTGCATAAGTAAAAAAATTGCAAACTTTGAATTTTCTATGACCTCTGGTTAATGTCAACTTAATGATAATTAGCAGTGTCTCTGGATAGCAAACATATGCAGTCTATTTCCTTGAATCACACTAGATATGAGTACATAGTACTGGATGTTGGGTAAACAGTCCACAGTCCATAACACGGATAATGTCCATAATATGGTGGATAAAATTAATAAGCCTCATCTGAAGAGCCATTTTTTTCTTGTCAAACAATATAGTGGATCTAGGCAAAAAATAAAAATTAACAGAAGTTTTTATGTGTTAAAACCAGAGCCAGTTGGCTGCCTTAGTTAGGGTGACAAAATGCCAGCAAACCCAAAATCTTCACTTGCTTTGAAGACCTCATGCTGAATGAGAAGCTGTTGTTGAGATACAGATACTCTTTGCAAGTATATTCATTTTCTTCTTTCTGGACTCACAAGAGAACAAAAAATTTAAGCAATAAATTATGCCTGTCCCTTTGAGATCAGAAAAGCTCAGAATGTGCACACTTTGAAGAGCTGAAGTTGATCAAAATGAAGCATCCAAGCTATGAAACTGTAGAGACATTTGACTCTATGAAATACTGGCTTCACTGAAAACTACACTAGACATTTCCTACTGCAGAAAGTAATATGAAATTTCTTTATAGTGAGCTCTCTGCCATTCAGGAGGATGCTCTGCAAAGTGGTTGATAAGGCTGTCGCTTGTAGCCCTTGATGGATAGCTAATGTAAAACACACCAACTATTTCTCAGCATGCCCTCCAAGCCATTTTTGCTGAATATAGATGTTCAGAAGCTCAAATCTAGCCAGCACAGGAAAAGATTTCTTTATTATGCACAACTGTGCCCTGGGTCAGAATAAAAGAAATAAGTGATTGTTCTTGGTAACTTGGCATGTAAAAACATTGCCAAAATTATATATTTTTGTCTGTATGTGTTAACTATAGTTATCTCTGTAAATAGAGCTGTACTTTTTCTGCAACAGGAATTTATTCTAATACTTTTATACTTTTCTTTCCTTAGCGGTATAATAACTACTGTGCCATATATATAGAAATTACTCCCAAGAATGTTACAAGCAGGATTCACACATTTAAATGATTTTTTTTAAAGCTGAACTGTTTCCAAATTCTTCTATCCAAGCATCACTTAAGAAACTGTTTGTTCAGTTCAGTTTCATCTCTGCAGCTGCCAAACCACTTCAGTTCTGCCAGCTCTGCTCTCTGATTGCAAAATAAAGGGTGGTCACTTCACAGTGTATGCAAGAAATATTGTAATTTTGTGAAAATTATGACATTTAGGAAAATTCTTTCAATAGTAAATTGTTAGGCTATCCTGCTACTTGCCTATTTAACAAAACCCAAAAAGAATCTTTTACATTCACTTCTTCATACTTCCCTATAACATTAGTGAAAATAGTTTACTGGGTTTACATTTTCTAAGACTGAACTTTGCTGCAGCTTACATTCAAAAATATTTTTGTAGTATAATAGCCTGTCAAAACAAATCTGTTTTCCTCATTTTTTGTGTGTGCAGAAGGGTCCTTTTTGTCAATCTCTAAAGATAACAATGGGACAATAGCAACTGCGCAAATTAGCAAAGCTTTTCTTCTTCTCTTTTTGTTTCCTTTTTTTTCTCCTTAAAATCGGAGGGTGTGTGGAAAAAAAGCATCAACCCCTTATTGTATGAAAAGTGCTGCTCCATAAATGCATTAACTATTTTCATGGCTCATTAACTATCTTCGTGTCTGAAGATCAGAGTCCCCTGTGTCCATACAGTGATCAGAAACACAAAGACATAGAACATAGGAACCTGCGACCTGTTTTATTGAGAGGGAATGCAGATAATCACCTGCCTGTAATTTTTTGACATATACATATATTGAATTTTCAGAAAAGTAATCTCAATAGTTTACTAGTCTTTAAATAAAGGGTCTCCAATTAAAGTAAATTCATCATATTAATTTTAATCTGAAACATAATTTAAAACAAAACAGAGAAGGAAAAAAAAATGTAAGCTGCTTACTGATAATTTGCTTAAGTTCCAAGCAGTTTTCTTCTCAGAAAAATCATTTGCCTTAGCTGAAGAAGAAATTAAAGTGTACTTAGAATTAAAGAAGGAATAGAATGTTTGATTTGCTTTTTTTACAAGCTTTACTTTCTCTTGGTAGTAAAAAAAATATTTGAGTTTAAATTGTGATAGAGAAAATTTGCTAGAAATAAAACCTACAAGGACAATAATCTCTGAATATAGAAGCAAAAAGGAGGGAACTTACTGTGTTTGTTTTTAATGGAGCAAATATAAAAGTGAGAACTGTTACAGAATTCAGATTTTTCCTGCGGCTAACATTTTATCTTATTCAGAGTATTGTTTCTATGAGATTCTGTTCTGTGTTTTTCCCATGCTGACCTGTATTTTGCTTGGTGGAAAAGCTCTGCTCAGAGTGTTTCACTGTAGGGTGAGGAATCACTTTGAGGGCTGCTTTTTGTTCACCTTGCATTATCACTGTGAAGTGCTAACACTAGCTGTAAGGCAATACCAATCATAACAGTAGTGTGTTGCACCCACTTTCAACTTAGTAAGTATTGTAATTTACATTAACTCTGAATTAGATCCAATGGGAATAAAATTCTAGAAATAGGGATTGCACATTTTCACTGAGAATATTTTTGAGAGGTGCAGGCAGTTTATTTTTCTTCCTATAAGCCTCATAACTAGTACTTGATATATTTACAGATACTGAGAATCTGAAAAAATTCTATCATGCCTCTTAGATGGGATATTATGTAAACATTAGCATTTGTTTGTCAAATAGTATTTTTGCATATACTGGTGCAGACCCACTGAACTGAATATATGCACAGAGATATGTCCTCTAGCAAATTGTTAACCCAGAGGAATATATCCTTTGCATCACAGCTTCATGCCAATCGCCACTTCAGTAAACACTGCCACATCACGATGACTGTTCTCCAGGAATTAGCAATGAGTTTGTTTATAATCAAGTTTATCAATATTTATAAAGTACTGTACTTAAGGGGATAATATATTGATAAAATACAGTTCTGAAATGCATTACATTTCCACATTATATTTAATGGCTAAAAATACATGTAGTGGGTGTGGAGTAATAGGGGCCATACCCCGCCCCCACAAACAGTTTCTTTATCACCCCATCTGCTACCCCAAATGCTAACGCTCAGGAACACCACTGCTTTGCAGCATGTTTTATTATTCAAGCCTTAGTGGGAGGAGAGCTGCAGAGAGAAAGTGTTAACTGCAGAGAAAGGGAGGGTCAAAGCAAGACCCAGAATAAGCTATATTGCTCCACTAATGCCAGGACAGTGGCACAGACTTCCGCTGGACCTGAACCGGCTACTAAGTACCATTAGATTAGATTAAAACCTGCTAGAAAAAAAGGAACAGTGAGAAGGAGGTCTAAACACATTTGTGAAAGAATTAATAAAGAGGCTAAAGGTATTTACGTAGGCAGGGAACATATGGAAGAGGAACAAGGCAGACTTTGAGAAGAAATTATTTAGCTTCATTAAAAAAAACAAACCCAAAACCAAAACCAAAAAACAAAAAAACAAAACAAACAAAACCCCCCCCCAAAAAAAACCCACCAAAAAAACCAACAAAAAAAAAAAAAAAAACCAAACCCCACAAAAAATCCAGAACAAAGCAAGGCCAGGAAAAAAAAATAGAAACTTTACACTGTTTTTGCACTGCCTTTCTATTTTTCCAAAAGAATTCAGGAGGTTGAGGCCTGATCAGAAAGAAGTCAAACAAATATTCCTTTTGCTTTGGATCAGGTACTTTGGAAAGAAAGAAATGCTGCTAAATAAATATCAAATCCTGATGAGTGTTAATGGGGTTTAAGAGACAAAGCGTCCAGTTTGAAGCACTTATTGGCGATGTCTACACTATCACCACTTGCCAAAAACATTTCCATCATTGTGCAATGGTTGAGATTTATAGCTGACTTCCAGCATTTTAATCTAACCCAGCTCAGAGCAGGTGAGAAGCTGGCTGAATGCAGCTCATTGAGATGATTTTGGGGATGACAGGATTGTTCATAAATGTAAATTAAATTGAATAAGCAATTTCATTTAAAAACTGACAGTTGGAGAAAAGGCAAAGGAAAGGGAGAATACTGAGTGGGGTTTTTAATACTCAAAATTTTAAAAATGGATTTTTTATCTTAATATTTTCCCTTAAAAATTGGTCCATTTTTATTTTAAAAAATCATTAAAGTGGAAGAATCCTGAAGTGTTTTGGTTTAGGACAATTGAAATTGTTTAGGACAACACAAAATTAATTATGTCTCTTGTTATGTGATTTGTGTGACAATCTGTAAATTCCATTTATACAGCTCTTAACTAGATAATACACTTCTAAGCAAAATGACTAGCCAGTATTCTGGGTCTCATTGACATCTCTCTATTTGAATGTGAAGTTGACCATATGAATCATGGGGTTTAAAAAAAAAAGCAACAGTTGATTTACAATGACTACATAAATATCATCCTATAATTTAGTCAGAATAAACAAGATACAGTTTTCAGATTCCCAGTTGCAAGCCTGACAGCATTCCCTGGACAGACACTCTGTATTTCGACTGCTGGTTTGCCATGGTAAGTTTGTTATTTGCACTTATTTATATAAGTGTATTTATTTTGGTTTTTATTTCCCTTTGTTGTTGGTGTTGGTTTTGTTTGTTTGTTTGTTTAATTGATTGATTGGTTTTGGATTTTTTTTTGGTTGCTTTCTCCTGTTTTTAGACATTATATAGTTGACATTATATAGCAAGACTGACCTTTGTACTAAAATGGAGAGCATATGCCATATGCATACACCAGCATATCCAAAGGTCTGTATGTTCATGGAAAGAAAACTATTTCCCAACCTTACAGTGATTGTTCATCAATTTGGGATGGTGAGGAATGAAAGTATCATACTGGAAGATCTATTTTCTTGTATGTAGTTCTGCTCCTGTAAAAGTGCTGGAGTGCAGTGCCAGATGATGAAGAGTCAAGGTAATGGTCTATTTCTACTGCACTCAAAGAGAACTCAAGTAAAATAGATGACCTACATGTAGAAAACCCACAGATCAGTATTTGAAAATACGGAAGGTTGTGTCTTGATATTCAACTGAATAGTGTCCTGTTAATTTATATATGCCTCAAAGCCTTTCAAATTTTCTGGCACTGGGTAATCTAAACCTAGTATAATCAAGTCAGTTTTCAAATTTCCAAGCCAAAAGATTCCATGCAGTATATTCAGCAGTGATCCTTTATGAGGTACTATAAAAAGCCAAACTCTGCTTTATCTATGTGGCCTTTCCTCAAGAAAATTTATGCTCTCTTGCTAGTTGAAATGTGTTAGCTGACACTCTTCTTCACCAGAAAAGGCTTGGACTGACTCATGATCAAGGATGGGATATCTTATATTGGAATGGCTGCAGTAGTTCCCTACCCACACTGCAGGAACAGTTCAGACTCTGATGTAACAGCTACAGAATTGCAAATAAGAGCTTGGCATTTGTGTAATAAACTTTAGCAGTTCAACCACTGCTTTGTGAGAAGTGGAGCCAGCTCAGTAGTCAGAGTAGGAATCTCTAAGAGAAGCAAGAAAAAGAGGGGTGCAAAACACTGAAACTGCCTCAACTTAAACCATTCCCACTTGTAAATCAGATCCCTATGGTGTCTTGACTGTTGTGATGTGTATCCAACAGGACACTTTGGAATGAGAGATAGTGCAGTATGACATACATTCTATTATTGCTTGGATGACTTGGGGGTGGTAGGAACAACTACTTAACTTCATACAGTAATATTGCATATGGCTAGTCAGAGATTCCAAGTCCAATGGAAAATAAGTTTGGCATTATAGGGAAAGACTTCTTGTAGTTACAAAATTAAGGCAAATAGTAGCACATTGTCTCAGAGAACCCTGGTATGGATTTACAGAAAAAGGAAAGAATAGTAAGGGACACAGGTTTAAGTATGGCACAAATACAATTTTCAAAATGTCAGAATCATACAGCAAAGACCTTATAATGGCAGACAATGACTAGAATGAAGAAAAGGCTCCCTGGTTACCTGGAATACTTAAGCATAACATTCCTAGCTCAGTAGGGAAGGACTGAGGCTCAACAAATTGTCTGCTGTCTAATTGTCTCTTGGCTCAGCTTGGAAAATGCAAATAGAACTAGACTGCAAAAATTGGTTCAAAAAGCCCTAACAGGATATCAAACATTAAGCAGTATACAGCAGATGGTAAAAGATTTTTAAAAAGCAGTCTTCTTTAAGTTCACAATAGTCTAGGGAGTTAGAAAATGGCAGGTGGAGCAGGAACTATAACAGGTTATGAATTGTCAATAATTTTCTTTTCAGTGGCAATGAAACTGCTCTTGAAATCACCAAAAGGTTATAGAGATACACCGTAACTGGATGGTAAATACCTCAAGTGACAACTGGCACAAAGATGTAGCAACTAGAAGAAATACAGAGTTACAAAGTAATATTCTGAATTTATATTTACAAACTAATATGGAATTATTTCTGGTCAGTCACAAAAATCTTGGCTATAGATGCACTTAAAGAATGCACAAAACAAACACAGGCTATAAATCAAGACAGTTAAGCAGCTAAACACTTAGCATTTAATTACAGAGCATCAAGATCACCAGTGTCCTTCATTAGTGTACAAAGGATGAAAAACTATGCCCCAACTCACTTGTACACATCAAAATAGATGCTGTAGCATAGAAATAAACAGTGTAGTGATAGGAGGCTGCATTTGAAGAGTGCATGATGATGCAGAGGGCATAATGTCTACACAAACAGTTCTGTGTTTTTATCTGCACTGGATGAATATTTTATTTACTTCTGCTGACTCCTCCATTCTCCAATAGAATCCAAAGAAAAGTAGAGGCATTACTCTCACTGGCATACTAGGTGTAAAAATAAACAATTCCTGATAGCAAATAATAACTTTTAAAACATTTTCCTGCCCCCCTTATCCTCTCATTCTGATAGGCAACAATCTATGTCCCCTATACTTCAAGTCAGGCATTCTGTCTTCAGTAAAATTGACATACTGACAGCAGAACTTGAAAAAAAAAAAGAAAGTGAAATTACTGTTGTCAAACTGATAAAAAACAAGTGCAGGATATTGTACAGTTCCAGGGAAATGTAGAAGAAAATTAGAATGCAGTTATCTCAGGTAGTCTGCATTTAGATAGCCTGGAAAAGTGGTACCAAAGACAGATGTGGACTTTTCCTCAGCACAATCTGCAAAATATAATTATGACCACTTTAATACTAATAGTGGTAACTCTTCCATTCCTGAATCATTTACAAATCAGATACAAAGCATTGCAGCACCACTTCATTACTGTTGAACTTACTTGATATGTACTAGTGTTTCATTCCTCTTAAATGATGACTTACAAAAATATTGCAGGAGCCCACAAAATATCCAAAAGAAGAAAAGCACAAGGAACAAGCTCAGAATCAAACAAAAAATTGCTGCTTTCAGATGTCATTTCTAGACTTTTAAACAGCTCATTAATCTTTGATATCTGCTCACCATGATACTGTTTTTCCATTGCAACAGAAGTCTGACAGCTACAGACTTGCCTTCCCCACTCAGAACTTCTTATAAGGAATTGTTTAAATATTGATGGCAAAGCCTACCAGTTAGAAATCAAATTGGGATGTTAAAAAAAAGCTGAACTGCTGATAAGGAATAATTTCACTAAACTCTAGCCTAGAGGAACAAGCCTGTGAAGAGACCACAGTCACAGAAAGCCAAGACTCTCAGAGGGCTATTATCTTTCCAGAACGGTATGTCTGGAACAATGAGAGTTATGTAGTAATAGACAAAAACTAAATTCCCTCACCTCATCTCCTAAAATCATAACAGAATGTGGCAAAATCATTAAAGTTTTCATGCCCAGTTAACTCACATACAGGAGATAGCTTATTCTTCCTCTTTATTTTACAGGAAGTTTTTTGCCTTTCCATCTTAGTAGGTGTCAGAGCCCAAATATATAGGCAGGTTTTCAGCCTTCTTCTGAAATAACTGATAATTTGGGCAAAATTCTTTTAAGTCAAAAGAACCTGTACTGCAGCAACCTCAACATGGCACATAAAAAGGAAAAGCACAGCTTATTTGGAGCACTGGAAGAAATCCTACTTGTGTTTTCTTGCTGATAACTCACAGGGAAAAAGATGTTTCTCTTTAGGAAGCAAAGTCTCTCCTGCCCAAGGGACTTGGCAGGGAATTGGTGACAGGCCATGTCAGTGAAGAGAACATTTTAGGTAATTCCTTTTTATACCAGTATTTTTCTGTCCTTTCCACAATATGGTGACATTCTTAAAGATCACTCGGTGGGCTCCCTTAAAGCCCACTTTTGTGACTGTGTATACATGCATATATGTGTATATATGTGTGTATTTATACACACACATGTAAGTATGTGCAAATGTGCATTTGTTAGAGATGCCTTGACTCCCCAAAAATTGCAGAAGAAAACCAAGGTGCTTGAATTTAGTGGGTGGAAAGTGGCTTAGAAATAGGACAGTTTACCAAATTATGGTGGTCCCATCCCACAGAATGTTGTCCTTTCTTTGCAAGCTGTATAAATTCAGCCTTCAGCTACATTTTCAACTTCAATTCCTTGTCACATTTCTCGTTTCTGTCTCTCTGCTCAGCCAATGACAGCAGTGCCAATCCTCCAGTTGTTAAATCTATCTGAAAGCTTCCCCCCTCCTACTTTATATCACCCTCAAAGTGATTTTTGCAGTCTCTCCTCCAGAAAGAATGAATTTGAACACAAAGACAGAATATTTGAGCCAATGAGAGAAGTAAAAAGAGAATCCTTGAAGTCTTTTCTTTAACTCATGTTATCCAATGCACATTACAGGAAGGAGAATGTCCCTTTAAATAGTTTGGGAGCCCTCTAGTGATTCTTCCTGTCTTTCACTGAAGAAATTATGAGATCCTCCCCCCTACCAGTACAGGTAGAATGGAGAGGCCTTTCTACATAGATGATGGACCTAGTGTTTGTCATCCCATGAAGCCACTGTTAGTTCTGCAAATCCTTAACATGGCACAGAAAACCCAAATAACATGCTTTCCTTTCTTCAGTCATCCCTCTTTGTCCATTTTATTCATAATTTAAATTCTTGTTTTGTGAAGCTGGAATATCTGGAAGATCAGCGACTTAAATCTTGGCAGAATTTTGTCTTGGTTTGTGAAGGACGTTCAGGGCAGAGCCCCACGTACATGTGTGCTAGTGTGTGCTGCAAACCCTTCCTTCTGAGCTGTCAAGTATATAAGAGTGTAAATCCTGAGCCTTCAGATTATGGTGAGAGCTGAACCTTTTTGCTATTCTGCCATTACAAACCATAAGCTCTTTTAAAATATATTTTTAGGAGTCCTATTGAATCGCACAGTATGTAGCATAATGTAATCAATACAAGAAGCTGCATATAAATAATCTGTTTGGATTCTCACACATTTTAAGATGAGAGAGGGCACCATTCCCAGCAGTACTCCCCCCCTCCCTCAGAGTTCACACCTTTTATGGGGGAAAATGATTGTAAAGTATTCATTTAAGCCAATAACCAAAGCTTATGTTATTCATTTCTCAGTGATATACATAGTGCTCTTTTTGTATACTATTAACTATGGACATATGTTTTTCATTTGACTATGTTACTTACACACACAATTCTTTTAAAAAATATGTAAAATATAACAGCTGCTGTAAAAAAAATATTTTTAGATCTCTGAAGTGCCTAACGAGCTGCAGTGCACAACAAAAATTGCTTGGTCTTTATAACTCGCCCATTGTAAAATACCGTGGAAGAGTTTAATCTGTTTGGTCATCTCCATGGAAGAGGGCAAATTGACACAGCTCTAATATGACAATGTGCTTCTCTGGGGTGTATTCCTTGGCTGTAACAGCAAGGTCTTGATCATTCACTGCATCAAAGAAATGATACAAACAATAGATCAGCCAACTTTTAAAACAGCAGTATAAAAGCAATTGTAAAGACACCAGCTGTATCATCTGAGCTCTGCTTTGACATTGCTGTTTTCTGACGGCATAAATATACCTATTTCCTGCCAGTGTAAGTGAGAGATTAAGGGTAAATATAGAAAACTTAAAGTTTGCTTTGGATTAGAACTTTTTTCTTTATGAATTATTGAATAAATCAAATATCCTTGGTTCTTATCCCAACAGAGTGTGATGATTGCTAGCTTGAAAAAATGTAGCAAGAGCAAACTTTGGCAAGAATGAAGCATTATAATTTGATATCTACAGAGATTTAGAGATGGGGAGGATTATCAGTTACAGGCAATGCTATCAATATTGGTAGAAGACATTCAAACTGTAATTCTACCTAGATTAAGGTACTTAAAAAGGATGTTTATGGATTGAAAACAACCTGTGCCACCTCTTTTAAGGGAATAATTGCACCACTGTTTAATACATAGATGCAGATTGCAACACATTTGACTGCTACCATGTGAGGGAATGGCAAGTATGGAAAAATGCCAAAACTGAATGTCTTCTTCCTTCTCTTCCAGTTGATAAGACAGGAGAACTAAGATGCTTTTTTTGAAATCAGTCATGTAGTATCTGGAGAATAGGATGAGAAAACAAAATCTTTTTTATGAAGATCCCAATCATATAGTGGCAGAGAATATACAGAAGAGCTCTGACATTTTCAGCAGAAACTGCAGAACCATTCTGCAAATTTTCTGCTTGAATCTGACAGGGAGCCATGGTCATCACTTGCACCAGGCCCTGCCCTGACCAATTCTGCTAAAACACCTTCCATCACCCAAGTTAAATGCCTAGACAGTGTTTCTCATTTCTTTGCTTCTTCTATATTTTTGTTGCTTTAGTCTAGATGTTTCCAAAATATTAAGTCCAATGTATTCAAAGAAGTACACGTGTTCTAAGATGTGTAGAAGATGTCACTGAAGCACTTCCATTCTACTTCAAAACTGTCCAGGGTGTACAAAGTTGCTGACACAAGGTTCTTGAAGCACTTACAGGAAGAAGCAGTAGGGTGTCCATCTGACTTTCCAAAGCTTTTCAAAGTGCTGGTTTTACAGCAACACTTTTACAGCATTAACTTTAACATTTTTGATTTTTAGCCTATTCCAAAGCTTTTCTTATTTTGAAGTGAATGCCAAACTTTCCATAGGTAGTTAGCTAACTACTCCCACAGACTGATTCTGATGTTGCCCTAGAACTGGTGCAATAAATCACTTCTAATTTTTAGACTGGATTTATGCCTGGGGAAACATATTGATCATATTGAGAGTATTTATTGAGAATATTTATCTGTGTACATATTGAGAATATTTATCTGAAAGAATGGGTCTCTCTTTTTGTATTTTTCATATTGCTTTTTTCAATAGAAGTAACAGTCTTTAGAGTCATCCTCAAAATAAGGTCTTATACTTCTTGAGTATATAATAATATACTCTTAGAGTATTATTATAAAGAGTATATAATAATATACTCTTATATTATTATACTAATAATAGTGGTCTTTTGTATCTGAGAATTTACATACTCCCTGTCTTCAAAAAAGTGTCTTTAGCTATTTAAGCAGCATTTATTTGGTCAACAGTGGTGATGTAGAATTTCTTGTCAAGTGTCAATCAAGCTGTATAGTCATTTTTGCCATTGGGCAATCTAGTTTATTGATCATTTGAGATGTAACAATGGTTTCACTGTCAGGTTCTCCATTATTTCATCAGGAACTACAGGTGTGCAATACAGATAGCTCATCCAAGTTTCCTTGAAAAGGCTATCTTCTTAAGAAAAATTTCACTTGGTGTTACTATGTTAATTTCATATCTGGAGACTGCATAATCAGACAGGGCAGTTATTCACATTGGCTCATTCAGTGGATGTCAGTTAGTGTCTGTTCTGCTATATTCAAAGATTTAAGTTTAAAGGACTGAAAATGAAGGGAATACAGGTTCCTCAGGGAATGTCTGCACTCTGCAATTAAACACAGTACAGATATCCCTGAACTAGTGCTGAGCAGCCTACAAACTGAGCAGCAGCATTAGCGTGATTTTGCACTTCAGTGAAATCTTTGACTCCCAGTAGTAAGTCCTGGCTGCAGCTGTGCCATGGTGGTGCAGATACATTGCTTTGCTTCCCCAGCAGATCTGCTGTGCTCTGTTGTGTGGGAGTCACTGAACTCTAGTGTGGCTTCTAGCTGATGGAAAGTCATCTGTGATCCTGAATTTTGTGTGAGCAGATTTTGCAATTGCAAGTGCTCTTGAATCTGTACCTACAGCTTTGTTGGGTTTTTATCATCTCAAAAGCCTGAAGGAATGGTAGATCAACTTGATTTCAACACCAAACACACATGTTCTAGCAGTGTCACTCAACCAGACTCCCTTACAAGACAGAGATGAAGAAGAGGGAAAGCTGGCCATATTTGAACTTGAGAAAAGCATCACTTCTAAGGGAGATTTTAAATTTTTCAGTGATTAAAAAGAAAGCCCAGGAAGGTCTGACTAGCAAGGGTAAACTTTGATTCATTATAGTTCAAATGAATTATTTTATTACTTCTCATTTCTGTAAATTTCCTTCTTTCTTTCTTTTCTTTTCTTCCAATATCATAGAATTGCAGAATGTTTTGATTTGGGTTGGAAGGGACCTTAAAGATGATCTTGTTTCAATGTGTCTTACAAAAGAGCACATGACCTGTCTGCTGGATTTCGTTTGTAGGTAAATATATGAAAATTTGTGAATCTCAGTCAGTTTTCCTCCACCTTTTAAAACTTCAGGAAGTTATAGTAATACCCAAACCCACAAGTCCACAATATTTTCACTCTTGAACTGACATACTCTAAGAAGGACTAATTTTAAAGTAAGGTCCTAATACATCACTGAGGCACTGAGGTTTGGAGACTACCTAGGGGTGAACAGTAATACATTTTAGCTCTGTGAACCAGAGTATTAGACCTGTACCAACTGATCAGCTCTGTGTATTTGAACATGTAAAGCCACAAACTATTTGCTGCTCATTTCCTTACCTAAGCTATTGCAGTTGTGATCCACTGAGAATATCCTATCTGGAAATTTTCTTAATGGGGCTGGTGGCTGGAAGGGTACTTTACATCTCCAATATTTGATTTCTTCATGTGTTGCTTGAGCTATGACTATGTGCATTTGGGCACCTATGTATTGAAATGGGTTTTTTTATCCCCTCATCTCTTTGCATCACTGATGAGCAAGGTTGAGCAGTGAGAGTAGACTATTGTGTGGGGCTTTGCATTTGATGTGTCAGTTATTTAATAGCTTATTCTTAGGACAACTGAGGGCACTTAGAGATTTAGGCAAGCACTTTTATATCACACAGAAGCAAGTCCTTATTTCACTCATAATCAGAAACATCATCCTGGTCAGTCCTGTGTTTACTACACGTTGCTATTTTAAAACTAATCTGTGAAAATGAAAACAATTTAAACAATGAAAGTTCAATCCAATGCACTAATCTATACTTTTTGTCTCTTGGTCTTTTCTGAAAAACTTTCAGCCCTGTTTATATACAGCAAAGATTTATTCAGAATTGCTGTTCTAAAACAAATCTTCTGGCAGATGAAAGGGTTAGGAAAAGACCATGGGAGAAGACAAGAAAACTTTAAATGAATTATCTCATCTTTCAGCAGAGATCATATTAGATTAAGCTATGCATTGCCAGAATTAGGCAATATTACCAGACACAGGTCTTTACAAATGCTTTGATAATATGCTTCCCTCTCACATGCCAGCTACATTAGAAACAAGAAAATATCTTTTTAGTCACTACTTCAGAATATTTTAATCTTTTTCTGCTAGTGGAATAATTGTTTATGGGCTCTGATCTTGCCATATTTATATAAGATGAACTGGCTGGCAGTGACTTTCTATATTAATTACACTGACATTCCCTTTTTCTAGCTGAATAAATAAATAATATATGTCTCAATTGTTCATCAAGAGGTGTCTTGAACAATTGAGACATCAGAAGAATATGGTCAACTTCCTTTTTCATCCACAGACTAACCAAACTGCATTACTGAAGGAAAGATACGTTGCTGCAAGATAAAGTTAATGGACTATATTGAAATTTTCTTCTCAAGTATTTTGTACATGTTTTAAGGTTAAACTTATTTATGGCAGATTGAGGTTAAATGCAGCACAAATTATTCAGGCTTTATACAAAGCAGAGTGATGGCATGAGCACAGGTCTCAGTTTGATTTGCTGGGCAGTGTCTTCCTTGGTCTTGACAACACATTAGCAAGGTCCTACAGCCTTTGGCTCTGGCCTGACTCCTCCTTTATTGTGGAATACAATCGTGCCTGTGATGCATTTCCTAGATCACAAGAACAAATTCTGTTTCTGTTCCTATTCTGCTGCACAATGGTGTTAGTATCATTCCTCAGTGCTGTTTGTATCATTCTTTCCCTTTCTTATTCCATTTCAAAATGTCTTTACTGAAAACTGATCCAAAGAGAAAGGTGATATATAGCAACTGTCTGAGACACTTCTCACTAACACAGTGCAGAAAGACTCTTCCAAGTCCTGTCCAACTGAGTGGGGAAAAAGTTTATACTTTTCTCATTTATACTGACTGTCATGGATACCTGAGAATTGTTAAAGCACAGCACAAGCCAATATTGTTTTGGTTCCATCTCCTGCTGGTGGTGAAAAATACACATGCATTTTCTGTGCATGTATAACCTCACTCCCAAGGCTGCTTTTAGAGCTTTTGCCCTGTTAAAATACTACAACCTATTTCTTGCATGAAAATCAGGCCTGTTCTGAACAACTCCTCATAAAATACTGATTCATTTGTACTAGATCACTCATTAAAATTTGAATGATGAATTTTCATTCCTGCACCTTTTTCTCCATATATTGATGCATTGTAATTGGTGTGAAAGTTCAGCCAGTGGAACCCAAAACTTACGAGATTTTGTAAGTTTACTTTATAATTTAAACAATTTTAGCTGCCAGACATGTCTGATTGCTATATTCCAAATATTCATACATCTCTCATAAATATATAGATTTTCACATTTTTTAATAAGTGAATGAAAATACCTTTTGGGGAATAAAGTGATATGTTTTAAAGGCATTTGTTTACTTTTTCTGTAAGCTCCTGAGATGGCTAACATACTAGTTGTTAATCACACCATCTGTTCGAGCACTGTTTGACTAAATGAATCAATTCATACTTTTTCTTCTTAAAGCAGTTTTTTACAGAACAATATGTTTGTGTCTATTACCCCATCATTTGGCAATGTGATATGAGATATTTTAATTTTCCTATTTATTGTGCAAGGATTTTCAATCTCCAAATATTTTTTTTTAAATATGCATACAGCACAGAAAAGCTGTGTCTATTGATTTCTGTAGCATTGCAAACAGTGGAAAAATCTGTTCCATTCTGCTGTCAAATTTCAACCATCTGATTATATTTAAATGAGTTGTTTCAACATGTTTCATTTAAATGACCGTCACTCCAGCGATTCCTCCCGCGTACCGAAGATGGCAGTGATGCACAACCTACCCACCTCCGAGGAGCTCACTCACATTCTAGGTACTGGTTCCAGGAGTCAGCAAATTAAGGGGGAAATATTCTGCAAACGGGAATGGAAACCTTTTGTGGTCTTCCTGTGTCTCAGTTGTCTCTGATCAGCTTACATTCACAGCATTCCAATCGAAATTCCAGCTGAATATGGAAACTGGAGCTTGAAGTAAATATAAACCCAACCTTAGAATGACTGTAACCAAGCTGTTTTAAAATTTGTGTTTATATGCACTTTCTAGCTCCAACTGAAAGAAAAAATCATCAGTTTCTGTTCATCATATCTTGGTCATTCCTGAAATGTGATATGAGAGGCTTTAAGTTTTGAGTGACTATGGGTCATTTCTAACTCCTCTGAAGCTTTGCACAAATATGCTGGGATGCATTCCTGGTTCTAGTTTACCTTAAACTAATGTTTTGTAGATTCAGAGAAGGAATGCTGGGCTGAGCACCAGGGGGACTCTGACAATTAATAAAATAGTTTCTGAAAAAAAATAATGACTATAGCCACACTGGTAGTACAAATGAAATAAAAATAAGTAATAAAATACCTTAAGTATCATATAACAAATAATCAAACATACTTTTATACTGCATTGGAATCAGAGTGAACAATGGTTCCTAAAATCTATGTGATATTTACATAGTCACTCAAGAAACAGTAAGTCATTTTCCTCACTCTTGTGGTACCAGTGTCCAGAGAGTTTGCTTTTCAGTAACTGTGTTCTCAGTTAAAACATAGTTAGTAACTATATATTAAAGATAAAAATTGTGCAAAATTTGTTTCTCATTCATATTCTGTTTTTCAAGCTAAGCCTTATTTGTGTAAATTCATGTTTAGTTAGGTTGCCAGGCCAGACTAGTTTCTGAAGGATTGCATGCTAGAATAGAAAAGCATTTATTAAGTAATGAAGAATGATGCTAAGATTGTCTTAATAGAGTCTTCATCCTCCCTTGGTTTGTCTGGTTTTCTTTATTGAGCATTTGGGGTTTTTTTTGTCAATAACAGAAAAAGAAAGTAAAAGGGCGAATGTGTCTCTGAATGATGTATCAAAATTTATGTTATAATCAGTAGTTATAAATTATAATCAGTATTGTGTTGTGCCAGTGGAACACTGTTGTCTCTCTGGATCATAAATAGAGCAGAAGTCTGTAAGTAATGCAGGCATCAAACAGGTGTATATACTGAGGAGCAGGTTCATGGCCTTGAACTGCACTGAATGTGAACTGCAAGCCAGTGAAAGGTATGCAATAATACATGTATTGTTTTCTCAGGTGTCCTGGTAAGGTGATAAGCTGCTGAATTATTTTATACAAGGTGGAGATTTTATATTGAATTTTAACTACTAGCTAGCCTTAGTCTGCTCTGAATGTATTGCAGGGGTCATTACGAGGTGACTTCTCTAAGAAAATGGATTATTTCATAAGACATTCTTTCATCCTTCAAACCCTTTCTCAAATCTAAATATTTAGCATTTAGCAAATATGATCCACTGTGTTGCTTTGAATGACAAAGCTTATTTGACAATGGAGGAGCCCATCCTTTCAGTGAGAGGCCACACATCTTCCTTTAGGTCTTGGTGAAGTTTCAGTTCAAACCAGCCGCTGTTCATTCCAGTCTTGGGAGTATTAATGTAAAATGGCATTTATTTCATGTCAGTGATTTATTCTGCTGGAGACATGTTACTCTTGTGTTATTGGTGATGAAGATATTTCATGTCTTCCCATTCCTAATGACTCATCTATAAAAGTACAGATAGGAAGGAGGAAGGGAGGGGAGAAGAAGGATGGCCATACACTTTGTAGGTCTCTGTGGGATAAAGGCATTTTCTGTGGTTCACTTGTGCTCTGGAGGTCACCAATATCTTATCAAGATTATGAAAGTTAGCACAGAGGGCAATACAGAGACTGAAGTTCAGGTTCCAGTTTTAAAGCCTTAGAGAAGTCTTTTTGGGATTATTTTACTGGGAATCCCAATCCTTTTCCTTCAGAGATATATGTAAGCTATATCCAAGTGTTTTAATTGTCTGTGTTATATTTTACTTATCTGATTATAAAAACCTTGACTTTTGATTTTTCAAGATATTTTTCAAAATGATGTGTCCTCTCCATTTAAGGGGTTATGGCTTTTTACAATATACTTTTAAATGTGGGTGTAAGGTAAAATTAGTAAGTCATTTGTCACATCAGATCACTGAGAAGCTCATCCTGAGCTACAGCATCAGGATGAAACTGCTCCTACACTGCTTTATCTGGTTAATTAAAAAGGCTATCTAGGGAGTTCATGTCAACTTGAATAATGATGCTGCCTTTCTGTACATATTAGAATCCTCCTTGAAAAATCTAGTAAATAGCATTGCCATGTTGAGATTGGAGATTTTATTCAGGAGGTGGATTAGGTCTGCCATGTTGAAAGGGAAAGATATACGGTTTTCTTCAAAACAGAGGCAATTCTTCTGAGACAATTAAATTTACCTTCTTTACATTAATAATCTGACAAATTTGCCTGCATACCTTACCATTTGTTTCTCTTTTGAAATTTTCTTCTTCACTGGATGGAGTTGTTCCTTAAGACTTCTAAATGTTCTTGATCTTTTTGACTGTGCAGCATTTAAAATTATCAAGTCTTGCAAGCATAAAATCTTTCGTAATATAACCTGATCTCCTCATTCCTTTATATGCTAAGATCTGAATTTGTGCAGTCCTGATTCATATGGGTGATTGCTAACTCATAAATAAATCCCAGAAATCTCTGTGGAATCATTTTTGTAAGTGCATGTAAATAGAAAGTAGATAATATGTCATGTTTTGTACATAAAAAAAAACCAAAACAAAATGTGAGTTGCTTCTCTTTTATTGCAGAATCTCCTTTAGATTTCTTACAGATCTTTTCTAAAGATTTCACAATAATGGATTATTTTCTCTCTAAAATGTTGATTTTATTGAGATAGAAATTTTGAGTCCATTAAATTATTTTAGAAGTTTTTAAAGAATTTTAATTATACAATGACATGATTTTACTGAAGACTGGATTGTACTAAATGACAATTTTAATTCTTCTGCTTTTTTCAAATAAAGGAAAAAATTCAAGTGAGCAACTTAACAAAAAAAGAAACAAGGACCAAAATAAGATCTTGAAAATTTGGAGGATTTTGAATTATTTAATATTTTTACAAGATTACTTGATTTGGCTGCCTATTACTGTCAAGTTAGAGACTAAACTATGTCTGATGATATATGTCAGTAATATTTCATTTGTCCTGAGGAAATAACTCATTGGTGCTAACTGTTGTCATATAGATAAATAACTATTTTTCAATATGTTTGCTTAGAATTTTTTACTGTTGCTGACTGGAAAAAGGAGACAAAAGTGAAAATACCATCTAACTGATCCTAATGAAAGACAGCCAAACAGCAAAGGAATCTTTACATTTTTGAGGTTGTGTCTGCACTGAAAGCTAGATTGTCAAAGTCTATTTTATTACTCCTCCTCCAAATCATTCAATTAAAGAGTTTGGAGGTCTGTGTAATTTATTTCCATATTGGTGCAATAGCAAGGAGAGGTAAGGAAAGGTGTTTGCATGAAGGATGCCTTGGGAGTGATGGAGAGCCTGGTGGTAGGAAGATAGTAGAGTCAAATTGAAATTTATAAATTTCTCAATGATATTTTGATATTTTAGGGTATGGAACATCAAAAACTAGGAATTATTATTATTATTATTATTATTATTATTATTATTATTATTATTATTATTATTATTATTATTATTATTATTATTGTTATTATTGCTGTTGTTGTTGTTGTGTCTTGCCCTGGTTGTTCATCCCACATGAAAGATGAAATACTTTTTGGTAAATAGGAAAATTCAAAATAAAGAATTAATTTTGTAGAAGCTATCCTGAATCTGTTTTGGCAAAAAAGTTGTACCCTTGCTATCCACTAATAGTAGAAAGAGATTTTTATGAGTTTTAATATAATTACTACAAAGAATCATTTTATATCAGATCCTCTCTACCAGATGTCACACTCAGAAAATAACTCACAGGTGCAATGATCTCTAAATTAGTGTGCCTATGCTATTTCCAGCATCATGCTGCTAATTCATTACATGTCTTCCTCTCTACCTCTGCTGGTGTTTTGATGATAAACTAAAGGTGTTTAAATTATGTTTATGTCAGGTTAGAGGGGAATAAGATGAGAAGAAGTAAGAAAGAAGATGAATGAGATGGTCCAACACTGATGAAAATGCTTTGTCAGTTAGGTCCATGTAATGTCTGATTCTCTACCATCTTCAGGCCATACATAGTCTGGTCTTTACTGAATCCCATATTTGCTCACTTTATACCACTCCCTGTGCTTTTGTTCCCACAATTACCTTTGTCTGTGGTGGTAGAAACTTTCTAGCAGCTTGACAGTCTCTAACTTCCAGTTTTCTCCTATTTTGGTGGAAATTCTTGATGTATTCTGGAAGAGAGAAGATTCAATAAAAATCAAGTATTAACTGCTTGATACATTTCCTACAGACATTGTTAATTCCACAGACTTATTTTCATAACAAAAGGGCTATGCAGAGATTTCTTTTTCAGTCAGTTGCTTTTTCCTGAATTAGTTTGCAGGTAAATGTTTTCTTTATCCTTCTACAGGACCTCTAAGAATCAAATCTTTTGTACATTTTATTTAAATACTGTAAAAATATTCCATTTGTAATTTAAATTAATTACATCTCAAAGCAGAAACTGAAAGGAAATAATGATGGCAGGAAGACCTGTTTACAAAAACACTGCAAATGTGTTGATGCATTATTCAAGGACAAACATTTCCTTCACACAGTGCAAGGACCTGATAAGTTCCTGGATACTGTCATACTACTGCAGTAACAGTGATGCAGCTGTAGTAGAATTTCATCTCTTTTTGTTTCCCTTGCTTTGGTGTCCCTAATATCTTTCTTTATTCATCATTTATGTAGAAATGAAATCTCTTGTGGACTCAGCATAACCCCCCCCCCCCCCCCCCTGCCATTTTCAGACCAATTTGCCAACAGTTTCTAAGCATTTAAGTGAATCCTGTACAGGAAATGCAGCAGTGAGACTCATCTGGGCTAGGCTGCACGGGAAGGCTTTTGATCCTTCTAGACTCTTCCACTCTAGACAAGAATGAAGACAAAAATGATGCTTCAGAAGCATAACAAACAAGGATGTTTGGAAGCAGGTATTGCAGTAAATAGTTGTCATTGTCTGGTTCTCCTAACAAAGACTTTGGCTAGAAAGGTGAGAGGTATGACCATGGAATCATCATTTCCAGCAAACCCAGCTCCACGACACTTCAAGGCACAGTAACACCACTGCCATGATCACCCATGGCAGTTGGCTTCTCTGATATCAAACTGTTATTGTGAAATATAATATCTCACACCATTTCAGGCAATGCTTCAGCATTCTCTCTTTTCCTATAAAACTCTGACTAATCTGCTCTTATGTACAGAATTGAATGGAGAGGGACTAACAGTTTCCCACATACTTACTGAAAGCTTCTCCTGTGGGGTTTATATGGTCTGTAGAAAACAAACATGAAATTCCACTTAGTTATCATTCTGCCTTGTAAGAGCAATATCCTCTAGGTCTTGTTTTAGCCAGACGTTTTGATAATTCCTACTTCAAAGGATAACCTAGAAATGGTGGTGTACCTACACTCAGGGTATATGAATATAAATTACAGATGCCAAAGCACCATATTTTCTAGAGTACAAGATGCATGTATTATTTATTTTTTATTTTGTGCTTACTTCAGTTGTTTTCATAAGTGTTTCTAACTTTAAAACACAGAATATAAACTCTGTATTAGTTTTAAGTGCTTATATTTTTGCTTGTGTTCTTTTCAAAGCAAAAAGTTATGGCTAGGCAGTTTCATATTATTACATCCTCTCAAGGGACTTAAGTAAAAAAAGTCTGTGAAGCATTGCATTAAATCACCAGTCAATGAGGCCACTCACAGTACATAAACCTAACTGTGTTCATAAGTCTTTTCTGGGTCAGGGCGAAGAATGTATTCACTTGCCAGTACTGCCTTAAAGACAACTTAGCAAACAAAAGATTCAAGCACAACAAGAAAAGCACCATTCTTATGAAGACACTTGACATTCCCTGAAGCATCCACACCCCAAAAAATCAGTCCACACCTGTAAAGCAGACTAAACTGAAAGCAGTTTAAATATGTTCAAGTGAGTGAAGTTCAAATATTTGCAAATATTAAGCAATTGTTCTATGTACTTCTAATTCATCTGATTGCATTAAACTTGAATACACAAAGGTCTCTCAGTATCACTGGGAAAACTGAAAACTTGATAAGCTCTAAAACTTGCTATGTTCACTGAAAATGTGTAACTGTACATTCAATAGGTCTGTAGCAATTCTAAAGATGTTATTTTTTCATGCTTCAGGTTCCTTAGGCTTCATACACAGGGTAATTAAACCCCAGTTGAGAATAACCTCTGTTGTTCATTCAATGCATGAATCCTCTCAGTGCAGCTAACATACGAAGTTATGTCAACGTTTACAATGCTTTTATTTTTTTTTGATTGCCCTTAATATTTCTGATTATGATCTTGGAAGACAGGTGAAAGACAGGAAATCAGGATCTCTTGAATGTTCCATTCTCCAGCTTAATAAAGCAGCTTCTCAGAAAAATATTATTTAAAGAGCTGCAGCTTAGGAGAACAGTTTAGCAGATATGTAAGTGATGACAAGTTTTGGAAAGGGTCTGTAAACTCCTTTGCAAGGCTGGTATGTTAGCTGCTGCATTTTGAATACAAAGTACTTTTATTAAGTGTTGGAAACATTGTATTGTATTTTATATATATTGTGGCATTTAAAGAGTTGCTTCTATTTCTGTTATGGAAAGACCATGTAAAATACACTGCATTGCATATGGGTGGTACTTCTGTATTTCACCTGTGCCTGTGTAGGCAGTTTTTTGATGGTTTCTTTTGTATTCACATTGTGTTTCCACTTGATTCTTTCCCAATTAACTGTGACACAAGAATTCATGTTTATAGATAAGTGGTGAGGAAAAGTTCGTCTAGTGGGACAGAATTAGTATTTGGTTTTGTTCTAGGTTCATCTTTATAATTCTGCTCTCATGATCATCTATGCCCAGCAGCTGTGCCTATTGAGCCAAGTCCTCATTCCTGTGTCTGCCTCTCTGGGGAATATTGACAAACACATACAAACAGAATACATTTGAATAACATTAGAAAAATGTCCTTGCAACATTTATACTTGTATTGTTGGAGAGGCGCTTGTGGTTCCAGACTGGTTCCTACATTATTTTGTACATAAAGCTACATTTCTCCCTGCAGTATTTCAAGATTTAATATCTCAGATAAAACAAAATAATTTTTCCCCCTCTGGGAGGTTAGATATTCTATTTTTCTTCTTTAAATTGAAGACAAAAAGGAGAATGAGATTACTTAGTCACCATACATAATTTATAGAAAGGTGAATGAATGCTGTTTAAAATTGTATGTGAATATGGTCACTTATTAGTAAGTTTTCTGCTACTTTTTAATTTAATATGACTTTCTTATAATGCTGATATTTACTGATGGGCAATGACTGCATAATTAATAGGAATATATAAATACCTGAATTAATTTTAAAGCTGTAAATCTGTGCATAATCACTTTGTTTGGGCAACATGATAGATCTATGAGTGTTTTTCTGTCAAGGTGCAAGTAGTAGTTAATCTATATGCAAACCTGAATTTCCCAGAAGAAGAAATAGGCAACCTTGGCTATAATCACAGATTGTTTAGGGGAAAGTAACTAATCACTGTTCTTGGAGAATGCTTTAATGGAAACAAGAAAGTATTAATTTGATCCTCCAAGAGTCATTCAGTTTTTAGTTAACACAGGGGCCATCCAATAATGTAGTATTAATCATTAGGTTATACACCAGAGCTCCCAGACATTTAATGCCTGGGGTTGGAATGTAGTTCAGATAATGTTGCTTCAAAAGCAAATGCCATTTGCCTGCTTGAACAAAAGGAGGGTCTATATTAGTGAGCGGCAGCACAATCCAAGGAGACTTGGTCAGGCAATAGAATAACTGAAAACATGACAAAATTTGCTCTAAACCACTTGTGTTTTCATTCCATGGCCTTTAAGGAAGGACTACTTTGTTCATAGTTTTTCACTTTGGATGTTTCCAGGGATGGGCCACCTACCATCTCTCTGGGCACCCTGTGTCAGGGTTTTCTCACCCTCATGGTAAAAAGCTGAGGCTCTGAACAACCTGATCTAATTGAAGATGTCCCTGCTCATTACAGGAGGTTGAAATAGATGACCTGTTAATGTCACTTCCAACCCAAAATATTCTATGATACTATGAGTACAAAAATCGCCCAGGAAATTTGTGGCAAAAAAATTCCTCTGTTCTAACATGTCACTGGAGATTTCTATTCCAAATGTCAAATATTGTTGACAGTTGTTGAGTCCCTATTCAACTTACCTCTCAAAAATATTTTTATTAATATTTTCTAAAACTATGAAGAAAAAGTCTAATATGAGGTGCTTCTGGCATGTGCAAAGGACAAAGAAAACTAGGTTACATTCCTTCTGGGTTTTTTTATTGGTTGGTTGCTTTACAGAACTATTCCACAGGGTGAGATAAAGGAGGCCACACAAAATTGACACAGATTAGAGATTAAAGTGATAGACCATTACAATGATTGTAAGCAAATTTGTAACATTTTGTAATATCTCTTTATCTTCCTCATACTTGCTGTTTAAATCTCACAGAGTTCTTGAAATTTACATTAATGAAAACATATCAGCTTCAGGAACAATAGCATTGTGTCTTCACAACTCACTAGGAAATTAAAACCCATACGTTCAAAATAATATGCAAGTAAAAGTTGCGTTTAAAATTGTATTGCTACATAATTATCCTGTTTACAGTCTTCTCTACAGCTTTTCTCACAGAAAAATGTAGATTTGGAATCTAACTGGAATAAAAATGCCAGAAAGCTTTGGCAAGGTGATGTTTGCTGCGTGCTTAGGGATATTGCATGGACAAAGAAATGTGTTTGTAATTAGGGAAACACAGAATAGTTCTGATTGCATCTAAGAAAAGCCAAAGAGAATAACTTTCTGAAGGACAGACCATATAAGCTTAATTGGATGAAAACTTAGCTTTACACTAAAGTAGTTAAAGGAAATACACAGCTCCTCACTGAGCTAGTTCAGCAGATCAGCTATTTCAGTCTTTTATAATCCAGCTCTAGGTTGTTCTTCAATTAAGATATACACATCATTTGTCCTGCAAATTTAAAAACATTTCATAAGTTTTCTCTCAAAATCTCTGAGTAAAGATTATCAAAAGCCAGAAAAACATTCTGCTGAAGATAGTAGTAATCTTTCTACTGAACTCGATGTTCACCAAATAGACAAAATTGGCTATATTTTGTTTTTAGAAGTGTCCAAACACTGTCTGATTTTGAGAAATATTTAAGTGGGAAGTAAAGGGCTGCTTCATCTTCTGACCAGACTTTCATATCTACTTGACCTTTGCTATCCAGGCATTTCTAAAATGTATCACTTCAAGAGTGATACAAGTAATCAAACCACTCACTCTGATTAGTTAATGTTGGACTGTTCAGTCTCACACACTTAGACCGTGAGCCCAAAAAATTTTCAAGCTAAACTGGTGAACTTGGAGAGCTAAAGTAACTTAGACCTGCTGAACTAACAAAGATACAGGAATAATTACATGAGTATTATCTCTGCTAACAAGTTCTGATTGAGTGAAGCTGATCAATTGCCTTTTATATCTGACCAGCGGGCGCATTATATAGAACTTGAGACAGCATAGAAACCTGCATTTTGAGATGGTTTGAGAAAGCTGAAGCTTCTGAGTGAGTTCCTTGTAGCATTCTCTGCCTTGATGTGAGACCATGTTTTCATGGCAAACAGCACTGACAAATGTGGCACTGCAGTTGAACTTAGCATGAAGAGGCAGGTTTCATCAAAGCAATATTATTCTCTGCAAATGCCTGGAGAGCTTTAAGCCTTTGACTTTTCAGAATGTAATAGTCAGATCTGACCTCTTCCAGTTCCAATGTTTCTAATGATTGTCTTACCTTATGAATTTCATATCCAATTCATAATGATAGTGACCAAAAAGACTCTAAGCCTTTTGTCTGTGGTACTTAAGAGTCTCACTTGTTGAATGTGCAAATAATTGTAATAATTACTTTTTTAAAGCATGAGTGAGGCAATGAAGAGTCAAGATATTTCAGTAAAAAAAAAAAAAAGACAAAAACAGCCAAAAAAGAATTTTATAAAGCCAGTGTTCTTAAACAGGTCCATGTCAACACCTGTAGCATCACTAGAATTTTAATTCACGTGCACAAGAAAACCAAATCCCATCATTTTTATTTACATCCAGGAGAAACTTTCCAGAGCAAATGGTTGCAGAAGTGAAAAGGGAGCATGACATCCTCATTCAACACAGATGTCTGCTTTGTATGTTTTTTGAAATCAAGCATTTCTGCCCCTGGAACAAACTGTATCTAAAACCAGGTCTTGAAACAGCTCCTTTTCTTATCTCCTTTGAAGCATACTGTAGTCAATAGCATACCTAAAAGGACACACCGATCCTAGATATTAGATCCTCAAATCCTCTATTCATTCTTGGGTGGACCTCATCTATATAAGTCATTCTTACTACAAATTAAGGATGTACACATTGGCATTTGGTATCAAACCTGTAATCACGTTTGCTAAGCACAAACAGAAACTCTTCACATGGAAAATTTGCCCTAAGTCCTTTGCACCATGTCATGGAATGTCAGCATATAATTACAAGAAAAAGCTACGGTTCCTTAGGATTACTTCTTTAAAACATTCTAGGATTCTCCTCTTGCACAACATACACTTATTTCTTCTTGCAAATCTATCCAGCACTGTTGGACACTGAGTGTTCCTGGTTATCCACCTCTAAAGGAGAGTCACGGATGTAAACACAGCTCTCATACTGCTGAGTGTTCTGAGTGCTGCAAACGAGACTAAATTTGGGAGACTATTGTAACTTTACCTGTATGTTGACAGAGTCTTGTTGGACTCTGTGTATTCATAACCTATCTCTGGAAAAATATTTTTTGGTTTCTTGAGGGCTAGCTGTACATTTTACATGTTAATGATACTTTCCTCATTCTGTAACAACCCTTACATTTGTTGTTGTAATTGTCACTAAGTGATATAAAGATCAATTGGTATAAAGATGTTTTTCAACAGTTGTAATTGCTTTAAAGGATATACTGTAGGGCATTTGTCTGGAAGCATTTAAAAGCTAATATAAACTCACCATTTATTTTAATGTCATACTTGCTTCTTTTTCTTAGTGCTTTTCTTCTGTTTTAATTTTTTGAACCTGAACTGTCAATAACAACTTTGATTTTTTCCTCTTTTTTTTCTCTTCACAGATCAAATCTTTTTGATATTTCAAGGTTTTCAAGCAATGTTCTGACATGTACTCAAAATCTCTTTATACCACAGTCTTCCTAAATTTCTTTTGTTCTTGATTCAAGTATAAACAGCTATGTTCCCTTCAGTTATTTATAATATACTTAAAAATAGCTTCATGTGAGTGTAGCTAGTATATATAATTTTTCTTCTCCCCCAGATCTTCACAAACTGCAACAAGGCCTACAGAGTTGACAGAGGTCCAGATTTAAATCTCAGATATATGAAGAGGAGTATCATTTTAATTAAAATCAAACTACTTTTCTATGATGAGGATGTTCTGGTTTTCAAATGCATAAGACTTATTGACATAATGACTAGAATGCGTAGTCCTTTTTCAAAGCATTTAATCACTTCATTATATACTTTTAAATTTTGAATTAGTTCTTTTTGATATTGTAAATTAATACATGCATAAAAGCAAACTATTCAGTCAGTTGAAATGTCTACTGCTATCATTATTCAGAAAAAAGTGTACTCACCACTGCACTTAATAGACATTTGTCTGAATAAAAGACAGAAAAAAAAATCCTTTTTATTGCAACTTGTAAAATCTTGGAGTCTAGTCCTTAAATCTTCCCTGACTTGCAAGAGTGAGTTCTGAGAATTTAAATTGCATCAAATTGAAGGATGCTGCAGAAACGAGTTCCTCCATGTTTCTTTAGTGCTACAGAACAAAAATTAAAACATTGACTCTTAATTTTTCTTTCTAGCAAGGTTTAGTGGATGATTAAATATTTGTGCTGTACAATAGCAGTTCTGTAGAAGCAAACTCAATGCTGAAAAACTCACTGAAGTGCAAGACAGAGTCTTATCGTGGTGAAGTATTGTTAAATTATGCTTATGTGTGAGAAGGCATGGACCTGTATGTACTGAAGCCCCATTTTTTAGAGAAAGTTAAGATTTATTTTCACTTAGAACATGTCAATTTGGAAATAGTCTATGAACAAAACCAAATCTGGTGTGTGTGAGCTTTTCACATTATTTTCCACTCTCTGGATATACTTACTTGCTTAGAGAAGTCCTGTGCAGTCTGTTTTTGCAGTGGGCACTATGCTCCCCAGCCATGACTTGTTGCTGGCCAGATCACAGCCCACAGTCCTTGATAAGACCAAGGAAGGAAAATATATTTTAACATAGAAATGTCAAGAAAAACTGTACTGTTTTACTGGTTTATGACCTTTATTACAGCCTTAGATTTGAAAAAATCTTCCTAAACTCCTACCCATATGCTCTGGCTTTTTGTAGTAAAGCAAATGTTTGTGCTGCTGCTCAACATAATCCCCTTTTCCTTTCTCCCACATCTGCTACTGACCAGGCCTTTTCTTCACTGTGATGTGAGTGCTTAGTTTGAAAAGACACAACGTATTTAAGAATAGAAGATGTCATTGTTATTAAAACATTTTACTCAGCCTCAAAATCAGGGTTTAGGAATCTTCAGATTTCCTCAGTGATTTGGGGGCAACTGAATGAATTCCTCCAAGATTTGGTCTCCTATTTGTAAAAGTGAATCATTATAACATTTAATTTTAAGAGAAAAGTTTTTTGCTTATTTTGATGGAAAGATTTTTTTCCCTTGTATAATACTAGGAAATAATATTATCTCATGCATCTTCCACACACTGCAAATAATGAAAATATTTTATAAAGTAAGAGTTATGTCTCAAAATGCTTTTAAATTAAATCATATATGAACTGCTATCTTTGGGGTTTGAGTGTGTTGTACTTTCTGCTGTTTCAGTGTTTGTGGAGAGTGAAATAGAAAAGTAGTTGAATAAAAAATA
Source organism: Molothrus aeneus (assembly GCF_037042795.1). Lineage (NCBI taxonomy): Eukaryota > Metazoa > Chordata > Aves > Passeriformes > Icteridae > Molothrus > Molothrus aeneus. The sequence continues at coordinate 22,313,604 of NC_089652.1, forward strand.
GCAAAGCTTTCCTGCTCTGCCAAGGAGCTCTCCTTTCTGTCATGTTCATTTGGAAAGCCATGTCTGGAGGGAAAACTTATTAAGGCTTGTCTGTGTACAGAAGCTTCTATTGGTTTAATTATATAAATCACATTTCTATGACATGTATAAACACTGTGCTGTGCTGTATCTTGGCAGGCACATGTTATTCAATTTGCTTCCAAGATTTCAGGTTGCTGAACATCACATATTGCATGTCCCAAATACAATGGAAAAAACAAAGGCAAAAAATTGCAACCATCTCCCCAGCTCCACAGGTACTGAACCAGGGTGTATTCGGCTCTAGGAATTCTGGGATTTTCTCAGCACTTTGTCAGGAGAAGTAGCCTTAAAAATTGATTCAAAGGAGAGGTTGTCAACCTAAACAAGCATGTGCAGAAGCAGCTTAGCTTGTCAACACACTTTTTGGAGAAGATCTTACCCTGCACCTTTTTGTTTCAGTCTAATGAAGGAGAAAGCCACAGATCCTTTGAATTAATTGCTCTTGCTTTCAAAGGGGTCGTTTATACAGCAGAATAGACATTCAGTGAGTTGTTCAGAAATACTTATGGTATGGAGATGTGACCACTTGCAAAAAATGGGAGGACATAAAAGCCACTTGATTTCCATCAGCCTGAACAATTGTGTTGATAACAAACATGCCATTCTGTACACATACAGCATGGCCAGAAATGGCTGCAGAGTTTCTACATGAAACTATGTGAGCAACCTTTTCTGTCTTCCATGACAGAGCAAGCTTTCAGAGGAACCAGCATCAGCATCAAAGGGGTGAGGCTGCACTCCTGCCTTCAGGCACAGCTGGTGCCTTGCAAACCAGTTTGGTTTCAGATGTCAGCTGGCTGGGTATGGCAGTGGTGGTAGATGGACTGAAGCTGACCAGTGCATACTGCATACTGTACTGTACCAGAAACAACATCTAATTTCAGGAAAGATGTACAAATACACTGGAATCAAACTGAACTGCGCTCCTACTGTCCTCTCTCAGCTGGGAGGTCTGTGTGACACAAAGGGAATATTTGTAGATCATCCAAGATTACAAGTATATGAATACATGGTAAGGTATGAGAAAATCTCATGGTACAAACCAGGGCAAGCCAGTGCTTTGTTTTCTCCCAGTAGTGCCTATGCAGAGCTCCTTATTGCCTGTGGTTGTATGGATGGCAAGTGAGGATGGCAAGTGAGGAGTGTATCTGGACCCTCCTGTTAAAAATGGATAGTTCCTGAACTGGCTACAGAATGTGGAGAATAGGAAGCTGTAAGGATCAAACACTTGTATTATGGAGGAAAAAAGGAAAAGAAGCCGATAAGCCAGTGCCTTGATATCATAGTGTCATATTACCACATGGTACATATTCCTTTGTTGGAGCTTCTTGTCATTCTTAACACCCCTTGCAGTTAACTGTAGTTGGAAGGAAATATCATCAGAGTTTGCATACAGCTATGAGAAATGGAGTGGCTTTTATTTATGGTAGATAGTTTGCAGGTTTGAGTTGTGCCCTGCCTCAAAGTTGTTTTGATTTTAAGATAGTTTTGTCCCAATTCAAGAGAAATACTGAAATACAGATGGAAAAGCTGGTTTTAATTTTGTTTAGTGACAGGTTTTACATTGTTTTAATTAATTGTTAAGGCTAAATTCTGTGCGTTTCAAATAAGGTCTATATTTTCTATGAGGAGCTTTAACCTCTTCCAATTTAATATCATATAGCAAACTCCAGCCTTCTAAAGACATGCCTAATTTATGGTCATGCTTAACTCTTTTTTTGTTCTTTACCACAGTACCTGCAGGAGCTGAGAGCTGGAAGGAATGTTCTAATCATTGATTAAATATCTTGCTGCTTCTCATTCTTTCTTCCTTTTTATACTTTAAACTCACACATGCATAAACAAAAAACCCAACCAACCAACAACAACAAAACACCCCAAGCTTTCCAAGGGGAAAGTACAAATATAATGATTTTCAGGGAAATGTATCCATTGTAAATGCAAATTCTTCTTTGTATTAAAAGTGCCACTGTGCAAATGCACAGAAACGAGTTATACATCTCAGCATCAAGACTGAAGCACACACAAGACTAGACAATTGCTTTTTCAAACCCACGGGATTGTCCTTTGACACTATGTGCAGGGGACATTTACAAATTAAATCTCTTATCATTCTAGACTTTTTCTTAAATATTTTTAGCCTGTGCAACAGCATCTGGTTTAAAACAGGAAACAGGCTTATAGCTAAATTACTTTTGCACATAAATATTTAAACTCTATATACTGAAATGTGACACCACAAGTTATCACTTCCCGGTATGCAACCTCTTATGCTCTGGTTTACTTTGGCAGATATAAAATATCACAGAGACATGATGAATGTAAAGTCCTTCTCAGAAAACAAAATAAGTTCTAAAATCATTTTGGAATGCTGTAATTTTAATGCAGTATTTCTGATTTTATGGAATCAGGATGTTTTGGGGGTGTTTGTTTTTTTCCAAAGGTAATCCTCCTTCACATTTACTTAAAAGTTTGACTTAGTCTGCTCCCTCTTCTGACAGAGGGATATTTGCTGTAGATTTCGAATTTGCTGTAGCTGACAATCTCTATTACAGGAATATATTATCAAATACTGTAAATTCTCTTCATTCCTAGGATATCTACAAGCTTTAGGAGATAGATTAAGCAGAAAATGTAGTTACGTTGTCCTGGAATTCAGTGCTGGGCAGGAAGAGTTATAGCACATAAGTAAAGTGATCACACTGTTAATTGATGTATTTACTACATTAATGCCTTTTTTAATGCCTCTTAGTTGTGCATCCTTGCCCCTATATTTGTAGTCTTCTTCAGAATATGGACTACATGTATCTGCTGTTCTATTTACTTTCCTTCTAGCTGGCCCATTTCAGCTAAATAACCTGGGCTCTTCTACTACCTTTCCACTGGTCTCAAATGGATTTCTGTCTCGCTCAGGACTTTGCAGCTGGTAGTAGCAGGCGTGGTAGAAACCAGTTTGAAAGCATGCAAAACCTTCCAGATGTCAGGGCCCACAGGCTGATTCTGACAGACTTTGGCATGTCTGAGGAGATCACCAGGCAATCACTTCAGGTTAATCTTAATGAAGGCTTTAGTGATGAATAATTTGAGAGGTTCATTTTGTACCTGTTCAGCACAGAAGAGATTTTGTGTATTACATTCTGTTACATGAATGTTGTAAGTTGCAGAAAGAGTTGTAGCCCTGCCATTGAAATATTCCTGAGAAAGATATACCTCAGATAAGAAAATGATTGAGAACAGTTGCTCACAAAGTGAGTGGGCTGCCTGAAAGGAAGCAAAGAAAAAACGAGAGGAGAGACATGGACAGCTTGGAGGAGGTTGTACACACGCAGCATCTGAGGCTGAGGGCAGGGGAGGGGCCCAGGGCACCAGGAGCAGAGTCAGCTCTGACACAGAAGGGCTCTCAGCTCTGAGCAGCTTTACTCAGAGCTGGTTTTCCAATCCAGCTTGCTTAGACTCAGTCCTGCCTGCCTCCCACGGACCTAGGAAAGTTGGAAGTTATGGAAAAAATAATTTCTCTTTCTAGCACAGCTAGTAGGCATGATCAGAAAAGAAAATCAGAGAGAGCACCTACAGACTCATAGTCAGAAAAGGGGATTCTGATGAAAATTCCATCCATTTCCAGAGAGCTTTACAGCTCCTATCAACTTGCAGTTTCAATTTAAGTAGTTTTAGCTTAAGTACATGTATTTTTAGGAGCAATATTTCCTTTCTGCTGCTTCTAAAGAGCATCACTTATATAATCTAGTAAATGTATCTACTAAAGCTTTGTACATCTAAGCACATTGAAATCAGCAAGTATGGATGGACATGCAAACATTACATAGTGTCTAGATATTCTTATATTCTGACAAAAAGTCTAATAGATTTATTCAAAACTCCATGAAGGATTTACTGGTCATTTTGATCATAAATTATAGCGTTACTTTGAGCAATAATAACATTTTATCAGTTGTGAGGAAAAAATGTTCTAAAAAAAAAATACTGTCTTGATTTTTTTTCTCAATAAAAGCCAAGTTTTGAACCAAATTTGGAAGAGAAGTAATAATTTCTATGAAATTTTCACTGAAAAGATAAAATATTTTTGATTGTTCTGTGGATTTTACTCAGACAAAACTAGCACTGGAGTAAAAAATGACCAACTGGGCTTACCTGTGATGAAAAAACTTCTTTTGGTTACATAAATCATTAAGTAGACTATTTTAAAATTGTATTTATTTTTGTCCTCCGTGGGGAATTTGTATGTCCAGCAACAGAAGAGAAGAAAGAAGTCAGTGTCACAGCTAATTGTTTTATACCTTTCCACTAAATTTTAGCAGATTGGAGCTTGAACACTGCCCTTTTCTTGCTCCACAGTGGTCAGATGATCAGGATTAATTTGCTGTGACCTATTTGTTTTGACCTTACTATGACCTTTAAGATTTTTTATCCCTTTTCCTGACACTGTCTGTCATCTACCTTGGGCAGACAAGTAAAACTTCAAAGCAGTGTTCTGTAGGATTCTTAGTTTTATAGCATAGTCATTCATTCCAGCACATAAAAGATCATTTGCCTATAAACATTGTTGATGAAAATAGGAGTAAAATGAGTCTTTTTTTAAGCTTCCCAGGTTGTGTCTCGGAAGAATGTTACAAAATGAATAAAATAGGAGGCACACACACTTTCAACTATTTAAGTCTATTATTTAGTTTTTTTCCTGTAGGAATATTTGCAGAAGAACCCAAGTATATATGACATAAAGAATATCCATTGTGCTGTATTTCAAGAAACCAGGCTTAATACAGTACTGTGTTTAAAGACATTTTACTTTTTTCAAGGTTTTCACACTTCTTTGGAATGTTTTAATCCATCTCTGATTATTACATATGAGCCAGAGGTATCAAACCAATGAGTTCATATCTGGCTCAGGCACTCACATGTGTTTCAGATTGGGTTTGACCTCTAATTTTTTCCTCTCTCATCTCTAATGATCCCATATGCACTTTACAGGGCTACTCTGACCACTCTGCTTGCACCTATTAATTACAGCTAGAATTGAGTATTTTCCAGGGGATACCAATTGACACAGTGATTTTTCTTTCCTTTTACCACAGCAGGTGACAGTCTAACTTCTGCAGGTTCCACATTGCTTGCTTACTATTCAAGAGGAGCAGAAATTAGAACTTCATACTTCTAGTGAGGGAGACTCCTAAATTTCCAGTGAGATGTAATATTCTAACATCCCAAATTGTTGGTCTGAAAAGTGTTATATTGCATGGAGAGAAGAGCCATGTTGCAAGAATAATGAGAAAATGGCAGTGCCCTAGCAACTTAATGTCTTATTTGTTCCAGGTTTCTAAACCAAAATCACAATGGTAGAATGCACCAACTCTTAATGACACCATCTTGGGACCATGATTAATGCAGTTGTCCCAGATCCATGCAGACAAGATTTTTGGACAGACACATGCAAAGTATGCCCAGATGCTCTCCCATGCTCCCTCATGCACTCCCTCACCTCACCACAAACCCTTATTGACTTGTTCTATTCTTCTCTTTACTGAGCTGTAGATTAGAGTTCTTAGTCTAAAATTCCTATTTGTCTCACAAGATGTCCTGGCTGTACCATGAATATAGGAACATCGTCTTGGGTCCCAGAGCAGCAGAATATTTAAGCATATGCTTAGCTGTAAGCACATGTTTTAAGTTCCAGGAAAGTAAGAATCTAATCATGTGTTGAATCTGAGCCAGAAAATACAGCACAAGGCATGTGTAAGTAAGTGCAAACAGTTTGCTCAGGTTTTAGGGGTATGTTGAATTATTTTTTTTTTTTCGGAAATGCCGTATAAACAGAGCCAGACTAAGTTTTGGGCATGGATAATCAGAACAATCTGCAAAGGCTTCCCGTCTGTGGCTAATGGGATGTTTCTCCAAGCTTTGTCACCATGGCAAATACTTTTTAATACACAAACATTTGCTGCATTGAAAATCCACCCACTCTTGTTGAAAGATGGCCAGGTTTTGTAAAATTACATTCCAACTACCCTGCTGATTTTTAAGATAAGCCCTTTCAGTTAACATTCCATGTGTCTAACAAAAGATGTGTGAAAAGCACAGTTTATAAGAACACACATGGAATCTTTACAGTTTCACTGTTCTTTACTTAAAGGAGAAAATGAAGTTAAAAAGTCTTCTCATATGTACATGCATGCAAGCATGCAAACAGGGTTTTATTCACTGTTTTTTCTTTTCCTTTCCTTCCCAACCCTCAAAGGGACAAGCCAGTAACTCCATGCCAAGTTTCCATCTAAACTTGACTTCCCAGTTCTGGCAGGCATTCTGTGAACATGTCGTGTATTAATGAGAGATTAGTCTTTGAGGTTTCTTAGTCTTCACTGAGTGAAATGCATATGCTAGGTAATGAGGGATCTATTTAGTTTCTCAAAATAATTGCTCTTAGCTTTTCTTCTTGCTTAATTATGAATATAAAGTAGAGTAAGAATGAATCAGTGATGTTCTTAAGCACAGCACAAATAAATTCTAGATGTTTTTCCTTGCACTATGGCTCTAGGAAGAATGATCTGTCCAGCTTTCATTTTCAGTGCCATATGGGTCTTTAATACCAGTAGGAAAGGCCCGGTCACTTATATGAGTTATGTTTAAGGAGAGACTTCAGGGGACATTTGTGGGAAGATATGAGCCATAGCAGTCCCAGGGGAAGACAACTTGCATTTTGGAAATTTGTGTGAAGACTTGCAAGCCTTGAACTTGGTCAAGAAAAGAGAAAAAATGGGGGGAAAAAAGGAAGGAAGAGGAAAGAGGGAAATGGGGAAAAGGAAGGGATCAAATTACTTTACACTAACTTGAAACTATTCCATTTTATTCTTCAGGCCTACACAGGAAATATTTTTCTGAAGTTTGGGTTGCTTTTTTTTTCTTTTGCAATGACCCTTCTATGCTTTTTTAGCAAAATCCCCTGGCAGTTTCTTGCTGGGTATGTTATTCTTCTGCCCTTTTAAAAAGTATTTACTTCAGATCTGACTAAAGGGTAAGTCTCCCTTAATGTTATCTTGCTGAACATGAGATAATCTGGTGCAGGCCCATTCACATTCAAATGCTTCATACTTCCGTCACAAAAAAAAAATTACTAAGGCATTACTGGCACATTGAAGGTACTGATCCTTACATGGTAAGCTTCTTCAAATTTCCACAAAAATACCTTCATAAAATTCCTGGAAAATCTCCAAGAGAAGATGCCACATGAATGTAAACATAAATCCACACAGTCCTTGGGTATGGTACTTGTTATCTTCATTCTTTTGAAGTATTATCAGAAATGTCTCAAAAAGAAATGATAATAAATTACCCTGCTCACGCTATGAGGTCACTCCATGAGTTCATACTGCATAAGAAATAGAATTTGGAAGCCTAACACCCAGTTTTTAGCACCAATGTCATTTAAATCTTTAAAGGAAGCATGGCATTGTATTTACAAAGCTGTCGTATGGTTTCAGATCCATTGGTTTGAGATTTATAGACACTGAAAGGAAAAGAAATAAAAATTTCACTTGAAAATGAGGATGTGTTTATAACTAACATCATGTTCTCACATTTGGCCTGAGTAAAAGTTGACATGGTCTAGCAGTGATTTTTTAAAAACTAGCTTCTTCTATTTTGGGTGGTTTTACTACAAAGTATTCTTAGTAAACTTGTAATTCCAACAGCTGAGGCTGCTTTTTGGCAACCATGGCAGAGGGAGATTTGTTCATAAAACAAATATTCTCTCCTGGGTGTGCTACTTCTGGTGATCCCAGTTATAGTGTGTCCCTCATGCTCTAGGACCTCTCCTTCCTCTTCTGGGCTTCTTAGTGGCCCATTCACTGCCCTTTTTGCTGTTTCCAGGACAGTGCCTTCAACAGAATTACTCCATATGATTACAGCATCTATAAATTACCTGCTGCTCTGAGAAGGAAAGAGAAGAGTGGAGCTGTGCAAGTGATAAAAATAGTGGATTTTTTGAATTAAACATGCTCTGGAGCAGATGTGCTGTCCAGCCAGGTCAGAACACAAAGATGCTGATTCAGAGCCAATTTAAGGAAAATGAAAGGTTCTTGCTAAAACTAGCAGGCTTTGGATGAAAACGTAAATATGGTGGGAAGAAATTCTTTCATTCTGATGTTCACACAAATTAACCAGGAACAAGAATAAACCCTCTCTGGACTCAATTTTAGCCAATGCTTTAGTGGCAGAAACTATTTCAAATGAAAAATTGTGCCTTTATGGGGTAAAGCTGATGCCTCAAGTAACATAATTTAAAATATTTCATGACTTTACAGGTCATGTATGAATTTATGAATATAGCCTAAATATCTTAAGGTAGACTGCAAAGTGTCTATGTATGAGCTTGATGCAGGCAGGCTGGCTGTTGTGACTAAATTCTGTATTAAAACTTGTGAGACATTCACTTTCCCAATTCAGGATGGAGATTTCTTTCAAGAGAAAGAATATAAAATTGTAACAGGAAGCAAATCACTGTGAAATATCGAAGTCTTTAAAAATATTTAAATAACATTAGCACTCTGCTGAAATACTCATTTCCTAATTGCATTGCACACAAAATCTTGGTCTTACTAAGGCCTCCAATAAATTGAAAGCAGACTGAGACGAGCTTTCATACAAGAAACATCTGGTTATTTAAGTTTCCTTCTTTTAATACTAATTTTAACAACTCCCAAACGTGGATAGAAATACTACCTTATACTTTTGTTTAAAGTTCATTTCCTGTCCCTGGGATATTCGCTGACCTTTTAATACTGGCCATTTTGCTTTCCACTTTCTTATTCCTATTCCCATTGACTTCATTCCATTCTTGACCTCTCTTCCCCTCAAGAAAATTAAATGCAGTCCAAAACATGTTGGACACCAATTAGTTTTACAGCTCGTCTTACCTCCCCTCCTACTGCATTCTTCAGTTCGTTGAGTCCACTCTGCTTTTATACTTCCAGTCTTCACAAAACTCATAGCCCCGTTGCAAAATAAACACTACTGGTATGAAATTAAAGTCTTTTTGTCTGATGTTTTCCTCCTGCTAATCAACATCAACAAAAATCGATCACTAGACACACAGAAAAATCTGATTAGCTTTTAACTTTTTTTTGTAAAAAAAACTGCCTTCTCTTTTTGTAGCTATAATATGACAGAGGTTTATGGCACTTCATAAAAATAAATCTCAACTAAACAAAAACTCAGAATAAAACTTGTAAAATATTTTTATATAAAAACTTTGTATGGTTAAATTTACTTGTTTCGCTTTTAATTATTGAGGTGTTGAAACAAGAACAACATTCTTTCATCTGTTGTGAGAAAGTATAGTCTCTCTTGTAATTTAAAAGGATACTATTAAATAAAAACAAAAACATCCAGAATGCAAACACACAATCCCACTTGTATTTCAAGCTATTATTTAAAAATCAGACATATTTTGCACTGTTATACAGCTACAAATCTGCTGTTTCAGTGTGTTTATCAGTAAGATTTTGCCTAATGAATCTTACTGTCATACCCTTGATTCAGCAAGGCACTTGCTGAGCACAGACATGGCAAGGTTCAGAACATTGTTGCTTGGATGGAAACCACTTCTCAGCTCCTGACAAAGCTCTTCCAAAGTAGAAGATATGCAGGCATTTATTTAGGTAACTTTCTGAAGTACATTTAGTGACAGTCTGGCTGTTAGGCAAAATATTGTAGACAAAGTACCTGCAATTTTGTTTTTCTTTATGCAGCCACAGGTCTTTTGAGATATCTATCAAAATTTTCCCTTCAGATTTGCAAGACTGGACATGAAGCACATGTACATGTGAACTATCTCATATTTTTAGGAGGTTTTTTTATGTGTTACATTCTGTATATATTTATAAATATATATCATACATCTTTATATATGTACAATAATATTTCTGTCCAGAAATAGTGATGGCCTTTTTAAAATCTCTCTTAATGATATTTAAGAACAGCTCTGCATGGTCTTATAGATAAAGGGAGCTTATAGATAAAGTTATAGCAACCTGCTTTTGGTAAGACAAAAAACACTCCTACAGACCTGTCAGTCATTGTAGTTTTTAAAACTTCTCATTAAACTGAAAAAGTTAATGATATGCACTTTAAAGTTTTTTATTTATTTATAACTATATGGTGTTCAGTTGCTCAGACTGATCTGCAGAGGAAAACCAAGAGTTCCCTCTTCTCTCTTAAAAAATCATCCTTCATTTGGCTGTAAATAAATCTTATCACTGTGAGCTAGAGAACATAGCTTTTATTGATTTATTTGCTTTTTTAGCCATCTTGTAATGTCTAAGCACTCATATCTAAACCATAGATTATTCAGGAACTTTCAGTGTTGCTCACAGAATAATCTTTTCTTTGTCCACACTTGCAAGAACATTCTTTGACTCTTGAAATCAGGTATTAGATCAATATGTTTCTGATATAATCTTTGCAACATAAAAATCAACCTGCTAAAGCAGAAGTGAACTCTATGTAGCAGTGTTCCCAGTTTTAGGGATATTTTATTTTGCTTTTACCATCAATGCTCTAATGTCAAACTAAGAACTATAACTCACATGATTTTTTAAATCTGCCTTTTAACTTTATAGGCAAATATTGGTTTAATGGGTGAACCCTAGGGTTTAGAAAAGAAAGTGATAAGCATTACTGGTGGTATATATTTCTGATAGGCACTACTCCCATTTTTGTTTCTTATTTTACCTATGAGACACTATTTTGACTTCACTATTTCCACTTTCTAAATATTCTGATACATTAAGGAAAAATCCGACTGAAATTTACACTAACAGACATCTGAAATTCAGAAGATATATTTCATAATAGTATGTTTGAGGCAAAAAAATAATAAGTATTAAGAAAAATACCACTTTCATGGTAACATGGCTTCTCTTCTCTTTCTGAACAAAAACCCCAAAACACATAGAACTCAGTTTTTGTATGTACAATGCAGTAGTTCCTTCGCTGTCAATATGCTGATTTGTCATACCTATGGTTTTGCTCACACATTGTTAGGCAAAATGAAATGTTTTAATGAGATGCAAACTTCAAAGGAAAATTGAAGTGGTGAGAATTATGCACAGAGAAGGAAGAACATGCCTCAAGAAAGTGTCAGAGCACCACATGCAAATGTTATTTACCTTTGGGGCATACAGACGGTTATAACCATATTAACGCTCTCTGTGATCCTAACAGCACTTCTGTACTTTTGAATATAGAATTAATTTGACATAGATAATCATGTCCTAGGAGAGGATTATAATCACCTCTCTTTCTAAAAGCTTGCAAAATCCTCCTAATATTGTGCAGAAGTCTAATGGTGACTTGTGATTCTGCCTAGGCAAATTTTCATGTCAGAATGTTATCCACATTTCTCTAAAATATGTGCTATAGCCACACTGTTTCTGACTCCCAGGGCAGCGGATGGTGGGATAAGTCAGTAATGCAACACAAGAAAACATGGAAATTAATCTGGGAGAAAGTAGTCTGTGCTGACTTTATTGCTGGGTGAGAAGCATGACAGGGAAGAAGGCTCATCTCTCTGCTAGACTCAAGAATGTATCCTGTTGCAGGTTCCCTTTCAGGGTTGCACAGTTAATCCGTAACTCACATAATCCCCTACTGGTAATTGAGAGTTGATTATATTTGGTGACTTTCTACACTACTACCAGTACTACAGTTCTTTTCTGCATCCTGAAATGTAGCTTTCCTGCTCTTGAGAAAGTCATGGGCTCATAAACATCTCAAAACATGAATGGTAAAGATAAAATCTGCAAAAAATGTGAATGCACTGTCCTAGGATAGAAAAGATTTGAATGAACAGTAGACTCTCTGTATTCCCGGTGCTCACAGAGAAGGGAAGGAAAAAAAATATTTTCAAAAATTGGGCTCTCAAAAACTAATCTGTTGTGGAATGAAATTATACTTTAATAGACAGAACAATATTTCTATACTCAAATGGTAGGTAAATTACATCAGATTACATTTTTTTTGGTGAATAAATTCTTACTGATATGAATGGGAAAATTGTGACTAAGAAAACTGTAAAAGAATGTGTGTGTTAGGCACAGTTTGTGGTGATTGGGAGTGGGGCTCATCCCCAGTGGGCTACAGCTGTGCAGGACAGGTGAACAGCATTGAAGGTGATGAGCCAGGGAGTGCCAAGGTGTGCTGACCAATCACACAAAGTAGAGAGGATACACAGGTGCAGTGCATGAACATGGTGGGTATAAAAGGCTGGGCTAGCGAACAGGGAGGGTCGATGCAGGTGCTTAAAGCCTTCTGAAGTGGTGCTACACTGTATGGGTTGGTGCTTTCTGCTATTATATGGTGATGCTCTGTGTATCGTGGCTGTCTCAACTGCAGCATGTGTGGTGACATGTATGTACATTTTGAACTCCTTCATTTTATTTCTTAAAGAATATGTTAGGGCAAAAAAAAACCAAACTCAAGTAGCAATTGTATTAGATAGAGCTCAAACAAATCCCCATAATTCTTCTTTAAATATTTTATGTTGAACTCTGAAAGTAGGGTATGAGTTTTTTGTTATGAGGTTCCTTTTTATGTTTGAATTTTTGGCACAGATTAGCAGTTAGAATTAAGCTCTCTGCCCCGACTTTGAAAAATTAGGATTCATTCTAAAAATATTAAAAGTAGTCTAAACTTCATTATGGGGCTTGCAGACCAAGATTAGCTGCTTATTCATATTAGCTCTTTATTTTCATAGTAATTTTATTTTTCCATTTGAATTACTCACTTCTGTTAGTTTACTTTCCAGGTGTTTTACACTTTTCTTCCATGATACTTTAAGTTTTCCTTCCATCTAGAGATTACTTATGTTACGTGAATCATCTGTGGGTCTGGGGTGCAAAGCTGTATGTGAACAAATGTAGCCTAATTAGAAGTGTGGATAGAAAGGGGAGGGTTCAGTGGAGGATGCTTCTCATCGCTGGGCTACTCTCATGTCCTGCTGCATCTTCCCTGTTGCACAGCATCAGTGTCCCAGGTAAATGTGCAGGTCTGAACACCTGAACTATGATCACTATAGTCCTAAGGGTTAAGGAGTTTAAATCCTCTCCCTGATGGCAGCCTCCATGCATTTGCTCCCACAAGGGGAAGCTCTGTTATTCCAACTTCCTTGAGTACTGCTTGTCTTGTGGATGCAGTGTAGCAATATCCTCATGTCCCATAACACCCTCACTTTATAGAGAGATGCCACTTTTGTTTTCATGTCTCACAGTCCTGCAGCCAGTCTTCCTAGTTCACATGGCCAAGTTCTGAGGGAAAAGGCAGTAGAATTTAGTTTTTTATGTGATAATGCAGTTGGAGAAGCAAGTAGAACAGGAAAGAAGTATTTTGATATGTGATTTTTGAGAACCAGAAGCTTCACATAGAAGTGTTATCCATCTCACCTTCCTTCTCAGCAGTGCTAAGAATGTTCTGGCAATATTTTAATTGTTGGAAAAATACAGTTCTGTTGAAATCAAACTGTTTCACATGAATATATTCTTTAAAAAAAAGCTACTCAAGAAAAATGCAAAATATATTTGAAGTCTAAGTCTGTATTTCTGTGAGATTTTAATGTCAAACCCAAACTGACAGCATGAAAACAAATGTGTGACCATGCCAGAAACAAATGTGTTCAGCTTTCATTTCAAAATAAGTCTTATTATCGTGGCTTGAAATTAATTTTTATAAATGCCTGACTAACTTGGTGGATAGGAATTTTGCCTGAGAGTGTACAAGAATATGCTCCCAAATTATATGAATTATTTAAAGTAAAAAATACTTAATTTACCATCCATATGAAAGTCCATTTTTACTAGAAACCTGTGCATGTATTGGAACATTTTCAAAATATCTGTAAAAGAAGTGAAGGGGACATGTGAGTGACAAATGTTAATGTGATGCTGCATAGAGCTGCAGAACTCATGGCTCTCGCCATTTGGCACTAAGGATGCTCTGTGCCTCTCCACAGGGTTTATCACAAATCCCTTAAGAAGCATCACCACAAAATGTTTCTGGTTTTTCATTGAACTGCACTTTTAAAAAGAGTGCTTGGTCAATGAGATGTATCTAAAATTTTTTTCCAGTTGAGGAGAGCTTGAGTTTCACGTGTACAAACCAAAACAGATGAGGAAAAGCAGGGATGGTTAATTGTAGAAGACAGAGTCACAGCTGAAACCCATCTTTAGGAAAGATACTGGAGGACTTTAGTCAGTGTTTAGAAAAAGATACTCGAAATACATTAGCAAACAACAGTTGACTTAGAAAGGGAACACAATTAAGTTTCTAATGAGAGGCTCACGTGATTTAGCGAAAGGGATTCTAGGTAAGTGATAAATTGAGGTTAGCACTAATGCACCCATGAACTTTCATACATTCAGAACTTTGCATGCATTTCTGAGCCCTATGGGGCATGATATAGCCGCACACTTGATACATATAGCCTTTAATTTAAACAGAGGAACCAAGGGACCAATTCTGGTCCCAAAAACTGAGGTTTAGAAGGTTTGGGGTTGCCTTGTGACTATTCAAGCCATTTCCCCTTCAGAATGCACAAACTCTAGCTCTCATCACCTGGGGATAATGTTGCTCAGTGCTTTGCAATCCTGAGTTGAAGAACAATATAGTAATATAAAAAAGTTGATCTCCTTCCTTAAGTTCACATATAAATAAAATATTTGATAAATGTGATTTGAAAAACATCATAGGTATTTGATAAATTGTGTAGCTCTCTTAGAATTGCACAGTCATTAATTTAACAATACTCATTGAGAAGATCTAATGAAAAACATTTCCATAATCTTGGTTTTTATTTTCTATGATGAACACTTATGAAATAATACAGCCTTGTGCCTTCTAAGATGTCATTTTGAAGGGGAAAAGTCCCCATTTCAAACAGATAGAAAAGAGCCAAAATAAGGCCTCGTGTTGAGATAGATAAATAAGGGTTTATAGCCTTTGCCATGCATTTTGTAGTTCAATTGCAGCAATCCCTGAGCACTGTGGTGGATTGTTCCATCGTGTTCGACTGTACTGTGCAACTAGAGCATAGACTTTTAAAGTGTTTCACCATCATTTAACAGAAGTAAAGTTTCATAATCAGATTTTCGAAAAACAGCAATCTCTGCTGATTCCAGGATGCGCTTAATGCTGGCACTCTGGCTAAGAAAAAACTTAATAGCTAAAAGTATCTTACAAGCTAACAAGCCAGGTAAGAGTTGCACTTTTCTGGAAGTATACTTTCCTACACTTGAGTAGAAGGTTGCATAATTATCTTAGGTGGTTGAACATGACATTAAAGGAGAAGGTGGGCGAGATTATCTTCTGAAAGCTTGGATGACAGAATGGAAATGTGCTTCATAGTAATGAGTGTCAGCACTGCAGTGTTACCTCAGGTCACTGCTGATACATATGAGGACATCAACCAGCTTCCTTAAGGTGTGAGCCCTAAATTTATATCAATGTCACTTTGGATGTACTCTGTTCACCTGTGCATTTCACTGGGATTTCTGCGAACATATGCCATGTACTCTGAGAAGTATAGTGACCCACATTTTAAAAAAGTTTTCTACATTTCTTTTGCCAGTAAAATTCTTGAATATGTTCTGTGTTGCTCTGGGCACGCAGGGTTTAGCTGAGGGAAGGGGCTGCCCTGCTGTTTAGACAGACCAGCCCACGTTCTGAGTGCACCAAATCACATCAAATGAAACCTCCTTGGAACTGGCTAACTTGAGCTGAAGGGACTGTAATGCAAATCATAGATTATGGCTAGGCAGAGCCACACCAAAATTAGGAGATGGATTTACTTTGAAACAAAACCATATTCAAAATTCTTGCATGAATGGGATTTTCTCTTGAGGAAAATTAACCATGCTGACTCCAAATGATTCAGTGGTGTACACTGTGTCTGCAACATGAAATTGTGTGTTCATGTTCACTACAGCATCGAGGATACTGGCAATGGGCAAACAATTTTTAGGATAAAACTAGGTTTGCGTAATCACTTCACTTACATTTATGGTATGTTATTTAAAAAAATCCAAACTCAAGGGTGACAAAAAAAGTCAAATTTTTTCTTGTAGTCTGTAGGGCTTGTTGTTTCTTAACGGATTAAAAAGTTTCAAAATTTAAAATATTTAAATTTTTGCATTAATACATATTTTAATGTAATAATTAAATATTTTATAGTAATATAAAATTTTAATAAATATAATCTAAGAAGAATCATGTTATATATTGACTTTCAAAAAACAAAAACAACCTATGTTGTTTTGTCTCTGAAACAGCTTTAGGATAAAGCTAAGGTACCTTTTAATATAAAATACCTCAACACTTATGTTTTCATTATTAAAGACTTTTAAACAATTGGGATAGCTGTCACATGTTTTTTATAACATATTGTTATTCATTTTGCTCAAATTTACAAACCTAATTTTTTTGGGAATTAAATATATGTAAATCAGTAAAATATTCTAGATTCATACAAAGAACATACAAACTTCCCTGTGTATATTTCAAACATCACATCAAAAGCAGAAATTATTGGTTCCTTCTTGCCAGCCTCTAGTCTGCCTCTGGCTACTGCCTGTGTATTCCTACTCCAAAAAATCACAAGGTAGAAGCTTCTCTTCTTCATGTACCTTATCCACCTTGATTATGTTATTCAACGTACAACCATTAACTTCAGGGTATTAACCAAGCCTGGCTACCTATGTTAAACCAGATTTACTTAATTTCTGAAGTAATTTATAATCTAAACTGGAATTATTATTAGAACAATCAGGAATGCATGTATGCATATTTTGAAGTTTTTCAGCAAACAAATTGGCAAATTTTACAACCATGCACAGTATCTATAAAACATCTTCAAAATGTGAAAGTTATTTTCTTCTTGCCTTTTTTTTTTCACCTGGTGGCACAAATTTGTATGTTTAGCAGTAACTGCTTGAGTGCATTCCACAGATGTTTGCTGATAAGGAAGCGTCTCCTATGGCAAGCATCTGATTGTAAATGTGAACAGTCTGAAACACAGGAATCCCTGAAAGATAATGGCTTTTATGTCACATAAATTTGGAGGTTAGTTTCCAAACTCTTCTAGAAGCTTCAGTACTGCAGATTTTTTCATACCCAGTCCCTTTTAGAATAAAGGGCCCCAATTAGCTAGGCTGAATTCCTTGCTCAATGAACCTACAAGGAAACTTGTGGAGCAATGGAATTAAAAGATTAAACCACAAGCCACTTGTACTAAGTCTTTTAAAGACTTAAGAAGCATAGAGTTTACATAGTAACTGAGTCTGGAGACTCACTTGCTTTTGGAGAATTCTGAGACTTTTGGGTTTTCTTCCTGCCTGGTCTGGGATCTTTGCTGCTGTGTGGCTGTTCACATCTGGTTATGTCACAAAAGAACAAATCAAAAGATAACATTACAACTGAGTAACCTTTATTTGTTTGGGGGGTGGTGTTTAACTGCTTCTTAATTAGAGAGAAAATCCCCTTTATTTTTAACCCACAGGGTAAGAATTGGAAACAGCAGTATCATATGATCACAGTATTCTCACTCACATAACTGCTTTAAGTCTTTCATAAATTTCAGGCATGGAACACTACACATGACAGTTGTAAGAGACAGAGGGATTTGATACCACATGCATTTAAATGTCTGCAACAAGGTTGTTTTGAGAGTTTAAATATTAAATACACACAAGACTGAATTTTTGCCATTAACTTCTGTTTGTGGCTTTACACCCCTTATTTCAGTGACCCAGGGTAGGGAAAAAATATCTGTATTGAAACACGGCAGGAGATAAGTATATTTTCCCTGTATAACTACAAATATAATCTACAGGCAGATTAGTGGTTTGGCACATGTATGAGGACATGAGTCATATCATTCTGTGGATGCCTTTCAGTTTGTCTTCAGAGCGCAAACTATTTAGAGTTTAAATTTTGATTCTATTGTAGGCTTGGTCTCCTGTTTCTATTCAGTTAATAGGAGGATGAGAGGGAAGGGAAGCTGCTCTTTCCAGCAAAGACTGTCTGGGATTTCCCTTCTCCAATCAGGAATAGGAAGCTGCCTGTCAGGGAGCTAGGAAAACATATTTTGCCAGTGAAACAAATAGAAAGGAGAAGCAGTTAACAGTGGTAAGATCTTGCAGTTCTAATGATTAGCTGTAGGCAAGTTTAGTGCTTCTAGAAGATCTGAATGAGTAATAATGGTGCAGTCATTGAAGCTGTTCCCATGGCTGGTGTTTGCAGACAGTGCTGATCAGGAATCACTTGGAGCAGGTAGAAATGATCCCAGGCTCCATATGGAGTCCATGTTTAGTCTGCTCCCAAGAAAGCAGAAGACCCCCATGTGCCAGAGTGGACACTGTAAATTTGGTACACATTTATTTTTGCCACTTACACCTCGATGATGATATGTGTTCACACCTGGTCACATTGCTGAAAAATCAAGCTGGTCAGGACCTAGAACAGGATGAGAACAGGTTGCTTGCACACTCAAGGGATGTAATTGGTTCCCAGAGAAACTGAAGAAAAAGTGGGGAGTCTCTGGCCTTTGGGGAAATTTTTTTTGTTTTGTATAAGCTCATTATAGCATACCTTTTGTTTTTACCACCTTACAAACAGGATTGTGGGGGTTTTTTTACCTCATGTGATGACTTATTGACAGCTTGTCCAGTTGTGGTAGATTTATAAAATATTGCCTGCTATCTGCTCAGTAAAATTTGAGGTGAACTGAAAATGTTACAAATATCTTTTATTTAAATAGGATGCTGGCAAATTAACATAAATACTGAGTGAAACTTCATAAATACAGAGAGCAATGAATTTAGATACTGTGGGATTTCCAAGAGAGAACTTCCCTTTTTCAACTGTTTTGTAAAACCTTACTATTATCCTGTTTGTTTCTTGCATACAGACAATTTTTACTTGGGCATTTTTGAGGTGTCAGTAGGAAAAAACTGGTTAGAGACAAACCTGCCAAATGCCTAACAATGCAGGTAACTGCCGCTCATTGGACAGTGTCTTGCAGTAATATTTGCCTTCAAGAGGAAAAAGGCACATTTCACCAGAACTCAGCAATTGTAACCAATACAAAGTTGCTGTGAAGGACAATTAAAATGTATTCCCACATTCGTGAAGGGCAGTACAACAAGTAATGATTTGCAGATTATATGTCAGCATTCAATAATTAATTTTAATAATAAAGATAAGTAAGGTCAGGAATAGAAAACTTGTCAATATAGCGCAATCCCCTTTAATAGTTAGACAAGGATCTATCAGAAATGATATAAGGATAGTTTGTTTTGTCTCTGGGCAGTGCAGTAGCTTTGATGGTCTCAACATCTTACTCAGCCCTTGAATTCTTTGAGGTTCTCAGGTTCTGACTATCTGATAAGTGTTTGGTGAATATTAACAAGCACTGAAGTGTAGCTGATGTAAACTGTCAGGCAAGCAAAAAGATACCATGAGGGTAGTATGTGATTTGTCTCATCTTCTGGTTTTGGTAAGAAGGCAAGGAAGTGATGATGGGAGGGAATGAATTTCCATGTGTAACACTCAAATCACACAGAGCTTATCTGATGTCTCTTACTGTACTCAAATTTTTCACCAGAACAAAAATTCTAGCATTAATCATCAGACACAATTGAAAATAATTTGATACCTTGAACGGATTTTAATAGCATACCTTAAATGTATTGAGGATGCAGACTTCTGAGTTGCAAATACAAAACACTTTTGTCTACAAAACCTTTTCAACTGTATAAATGATAGTTTTTTTGTATTTTTTCCTGAGAACACCATCTTTTAGCAGTAGTTCTGCAATAGAATTACTTGAAAGACAAATGTCATAATGATATTACCTTGAACTTTTAATTTCTATACATAGCTATTCAGAAAAAACCACAGTCAATACATAATCTATCATGAAATTCAGCAGTTTTGCTGTATACAAAAGTTGATATCCTTCATCAAATGACCCTGATGTTCTTTGCATACTTAGAAAAAAGCCTTCTGATCTGTGTTTGCAATTCTCAAACATAAAGAGATTGCATCTTTGATTTTGCTAGCATTGGTATTTGAAAGTATAATCAACACAGAAATGCTCAGGTTTGACAAATGGTATAAGATTTCAGTAAACATGTCTTCTCTCAGAGAGATATTTGAAACAGATAATATTAAGGGAATTTTACTGCCTGGAACCCTGATCTTCAAAGGGAGTATGAGTAGAAACTGAAATCAGAATGGACATTAAGGCTATTAAATGCAAATAACACTTCAGTGCAGTCTCAAAGGTACAATAAAATTATGGAAATATACACAATATACTCACTTTTCAGTAAGTGAAAAACATAAAATACTTTGGGGTGGAAGGTTGTATAAATATAAACTCATTATTGTTAAATTAATGTTAGGAGTTAGGTGTAATATTTTGGTAATATTTAAATGGAAAATTCTGATTTATCAGAAGTAGTATGCTTTGAGAAAACTTTCAAGTACTTTTAGCTTCTTTAGAGAGAAAATATTTTTTAAGAATTTAAATTAATTTGATTCCAGCTATTTCAAAACAGAACATTTTGAAACTATCTTACATTGATTTGCCTACTAGACACAATATTAAGACAGTCACATCAAAATGGAGTAGTTAGTTTAATCCAAAGTATTTTTCTGTACTTCCTTGTGATTGGGCATTTGTGATGTTTGTATGCATTTGCATTACAATATTTGTTTCTTTAAACACTTGTAAGTGTTTAGAGCCTATGATATTTGCCCTAAAGAAAGAAAGTCAAGTCCAAGATAAGTGTTTTAGAGTACTTTTCTTTAATGATATTAAAAATAAACTCTATAGTAAGAGTAAATGATTAAATTTAACAACTTCTTCTAAAAAAATTATCTCTAATCTTACAATTTCTAAGGATACAGTATAAACTGGAAACAAATAGAATGTGAGTTCAAGAAGCACATGAGTCAAATGTGCAAATAGCTTTGCATACATACTTTTCACATACCTTAGAAAAATCATTAGAATTCTGGCAGCTGGCATTTTTCTACCTTATTGTAAAATGTATCTGATGACATATATTTTTCCCAGGAACTTAAAGTATAACAGAATTTTACATTCAGTGACCACCTACAAATCTACTTGTAATGATGCTGGTTAGACTGAGTGCATGAGCAACCTAACCCTGATCATGTATGCTCAGAAAATGCAGCAGCAGTTTCAGACTGGAGGGTAAAGAGGGTCCCTTTGCAGAGACAGAGGGATGCAGAGAGTATGATAAAGGTGAGAAAAAAAGACAAAATCTTAAGTACTCTCATATATTTCAGTTATGGTAAATACCATGGAATAAAAATTTTAGTTCATGAGCCTTTCTCTAGTTTCACCTCCTCTTCAGTGACTGTCCTCAAAACCCATTTCAATTCTGCTTTCCAGTACTCCAGGTGTAGAGTTTGGATGAGAAGCACACAGAGAGTGTAAAGCATGCTGTACCACTTGCTGGCTCTTTAGCTACACATCTGTATGTCAACAAAAATGGGGAACTGGATGCTGATGCCACCAAGAACATTTCTGGTTTTGACATTGGAAATTAAATAACAGCCTAATAAGAGTTGAAGCTGCTGGGAAGATTCCTGCCTCTCTCAAAACTACAGAGTTCAGCAAAACTCACATTTTTTAACAATGTGTTTTGAATATTTCAGTCTTGGTTCTTACTTACATTAAGATACTTAAATCAATCTAGGACAAGCTATCATCATATTTTTTTTAGGTAATTCACCCCATCCAAACAGAGCTGGTCTACACAGAACTACAGCACCACATGGATGCCACATATGCAGTGTGCTTTGTATGTTTGGAACTTTACAATCCCTTTGCCTTTACAAAGAGGATACCATATTTCTGACTTTAGCACATATTAGTTTTTCTAATATATAAACAGAACAGTAGTTAATAGCTCAGTTGTGAGTTTTTTCACCTTAACTCTACACCTCCTATCTTTCAGAGCTCTGAGTTTGGCTAAATGTGATGTTCCCAAGGTAGAATAGTGGGAAATTTGTATTATCACAACATGTTACTTTTCAGGATATTTACTGGAGGAAAAGGGAATATTCCTCCTGCTTTGATATGTAGAGTGTGCGTGGCAAGAGGAAGTTGATTTTTCTCTGTGTAACATTTTAGTTAATACAAGGAATGCAAATTAATTCCTCTGGATTGAAACTGAACTGCAAGGTGCACAGTAGGAACATATCCAATACACTCCAGCTGCAAAAGGACATTCAGTTATAGAGAGTCCAAAGGACTCTCCGCTATAGAGAGTCCAAAGGAAAAAAAACGGATAATAAGGAAAATACATTATGGAACCTTTAGATCTCCTCAGTCCCAACTATTTGACTCTTCTTTGTTTGACCACAGTATTTGCTGTTCTAAATGTAGTCAGAGAAAATCTACTGCCTAAGTAAATGGTGGTCCCCTGAGCTGAGGTTTTGAGGTTTGAGGTATGATTTAAAACTGCAGCCAGTACAAGGAAATTACTGTTGAAGGTAAATAGAGTTTTAAAGGACTGACCCAAATCTCATTAAAGCTGCTGGATGATTCAATCAATTTTATGGAGTTTTGCACTAGATCTAGAAGCTCCAGGTCTTGCTGCCTGCTGTTTGCTGATAGCATTCAATAATTTTGGAAAAACAGAGAGAACACAGTAGAGCAACTTCTCTGTATGAATCAGTGATGTGAGCAGAGAATGTGGTCATAACTCTTACTCACACATTGTTTTATTTAACAGGATATGAGTGAAGATTAATATATATTCCCTCATGCAGGGGAACATATAGCTTGAAAACATCTGAAAAAGTGAAGTAGTTCTGAAGAATTCCCAGAAGACCCATTAGACATGACTGATTTTGACTTAAAAAAATTACTTCTAAGATAAAACCAACTATTTTGGAACAAGTATATCTGCTATACCAAATATTTACTTATTAAGATTCATATTTACTTATCAAGATTATTTTTTTTCACAATTTATCAGCATCCTACAATAAGAGTTCATAAAAAACCAAAACCAAATAAAAATGTGAATATTCTTTGTGAAAGGTAAGACATTTTGAATAAAATATCTTTGTTTTTCAGTCACTTCTACATAAGAAATATTTTAAAATTTGAGTGTACATATCTGTGTATCTCAAATGACAGAGTTAGAATGTTCAATTGTTTATAGTGTATTTGAAAATAAATTGGATGCTTTGATATTAAAGTGTCTTCATAGCATATTCCCTAGTAAGTCTTTGTTGCCATCATTTAGGTAAGTTTCTGAGAAGGTGATGAAGACAACGAGTAAAAAACCCTACTTATAGACTTGTACCTTTTTTCATCTTATTTAGGCAAAGCAGGACTTTCCAGACTTTTACCAAGTTAATCCAGACAATTAGCCCAATCCCTGACTTCACATTCTCATTGCTGGGGAGGCATGCACCTTTGTCTACTTGGGTTTTTAAGCGAACAATGAAATTCCAGTTTTTCCTGAATTAAGAAAGTGAGTGAACTGCAGACATAACTGAAGAACTCATCCTGTGGTCTGCTCTCAAAAAGTCTCAACAGAAACTCTCTTCTGTCTTCAGAAACAGGAAACCTTGAGGCAAATGAATCCTCTTCATTTTTTTCCCCACCTTTTAAGCTCCCTCATTTTCCTCTTATATATTTTCATCTTTGTCCTTAACTAAAGAGTGTCCCTTTAAAAAGCTCTTCATGATCACTCTCACAGAGGGCCCTGCTGGCTGCAGGGATTTAGCTTGGCTTTTGCTTATGCCCCTGCCTGGTCTCCCAGTCCCAGCTCAAGAGCAGAATGAAAATTTCATCATTTTGGAGCCATTTCTCGAGTGCTTTTTCTCTCTGCTCCAGAGTTCCAGCCTCTGAGGTGGCATTTCCAACAGCTGGAACCTACAGAGTTGATGGGTGACGATCTTGCTTTCATCTACTGCTGAGCTCAGAAGTCTCCTCGTGACAGAGTGTTGGTGAAGTCTCTCCAGAGCAGTAGGTTTCACAATCAATTACGATAAGTCAGCAATCTCTCCTTGCTAGTTCTACAATTTCAAGCTTTTTGTAGACTCCTGTAAGCATTGTTACATTGCTTAACCTTTAACTATGCATTAAATATTGTCATTGTAAGCTTTGGCCAGGAACTTTAGAAAAATGAGGGCCCTGCCAAAGTTTATATATGAAGTGTTTGTGTACTAGAGAGTTCTCTTGGTGATAGTGAGGGCATGTGTAGTTGCTTGTTTAGTATAAGCATTCGCTTTTTGGTTTGGTGCCAAGCACCCATGGATCCTAGGTATTTCTATAGTGTTGTTTCTCTATTTTCAAATTATAAATGCATACTCCCAATAACTGGCAGAAGCACTGTGCAGCAGAGCATTGATTATAATGAATTAAAAACTGTGCCTGCATCTTCTTTTCCTTTTCCCCATACATTGCTGGATTTCACAATTCTCACTTCCACTGGTTGTGCCTATGTAGTCAATAGATATAATAGAAAGGACATTATAGGAGAGTTTGACTATTTTCTCTCAGATTTCTAGGTTGTTTTATAGTTATTCATATTATCATGAAGTAGAAAATAATTACATTCAAGATCATTTAGGTCTGAAACCTGGTTTCAATTAAATCAGTGGTAGATGTTCCACTGCTTTTAGTGAGATAATGATCAGGATTTATGTGGCAGAAAGGCTTGAATTTGTGATTTCTTGAATTTTGCATGTATTTTTGTTCTTTCCAGTAAGGCAATATATTCCTCCTTTTTTTGTTGCTGTTGGCACACCTTGGAAGTAAAGAAAAGGAACACAGTAACTTATTTTCATTCAAATAATCTACTGCACCTCTTTACAATACCATTTCTAAGAAATAGTTGCAAAATGCTAAATTACACAGCAGACTCTGAAGACAGGAAGGCAGAAAATGTTCTGCTTTGCAGGAATCCTAATGCATTCCAATGTCTTAGTGATCAAACTACTAATGTGCAAACTACATTTAACTATATGTGCCTATAAAGGAGAGCTCTCTTACAAAATTAATGAGGAGTTAATTCTTGTAAAATATTTCCAGCAAAACCTTTCTCATATGAAGAGGTTTCATGTATAGAAAATGTTAGTGATAAGGTTTCAGTAATGTTGAAATACATAGAAGTTTAAATACATTTCAAAAAAGTGGTTGAGACACATTGAAAGCATGAGCACCAGCAGCTGGCAGAAAACCTGACAGAATGTTCAGCTGAATTAAAGGTCCTAATTTCACCTGGCTTGATTAGCTGGCTAATGTCCTCATGCTTCCTATAAAATTAATTGAGAAGTGGCTTTCTTTCAGTGCAGATCCATGGCAAATATTCACTTGAGTGCTTGAATTGCCCAGTGGAAGAACTTCTTTATCTTCACTCTAAAGAAATTGTGTGTATCAAGTTTGGTTAAAAACACTCCCATGTTTCCTAAGGGCTCAGATCCCCAGAAGTAAAATTTCAATCTTACAACCACTGGAAGTGTTTTTGCAAGTTTTTCCTTGGTTGGTTGTTTTTTTTTTAACAGGACTGCAGCTGTACCAGAGGATTCTGACAACTATTTCAGAACAACTGAGCTTATTTAACAGATATACCTACTTTATGACCCTTCTTTTGAAGTCATCATATGTTGTTACCAATGTACTGGTTCTTCATTATTGTTGTTACTAATTCCCACTTTTCCCATGAAGAAAGTGAAACAGAATGATCCTGCCTTCTATTCATATCATTACAATGTTTTGCTACAAAACCCCTCTTTAGTGCTTCTTTATTTTTATTATGTAGTGATTAGTGTAAGGAAGAGTTTGTTTATCTTTGGATTCTGTTGCAAGACTTCCTTTTGGAGAAGAGAGAGGGAAGGTATGATGATGAGGGAAGGAAAGCAGACAGCAAAATAAAGGATAAAAATTCTTTCAGAACCCACTTTGGTATCTAGTGGTGTGAGGGTGGCTGTGAAGCAGAACACAGCACACTGGCACTTCAGATGTCATGCCAAAAGTTACATTAGGTTACAGCATTACTGACTGAAAACACATCTGCTTTATTTCAGTGCAGTGGGATAAATTATTCTGTCTCCTCAGCTCCCTCTGAGGGGGGTGCTTCAGTTTGTGGATCTCAGATGTGACAGTATCACTAGTTATTTTATCTCTGCTTTGTGTTTCTAAAAGTCATGTCAGACAAAAATAGTATTCAAAATATGTGTAAAATATGTGCACTAAGTTTTACTAATCAGGAGACCTTGTGACTGTAAATAACAGCATGGGCAAATGATCAAAATTTTATTAGGTCTCTTTTTCAAGAAATAATTTGAAGTAATAAGTAGGAAATGCAGTAGAAATCTGCACTGTGATGAGAAACACAGCTACAGAGAGTCAGCAGTCTGATTGGACTCTCATAAAGTTGCTAAATGTTGCAGAAGAATGTAGATTTGTTCTTATCTACTTTTTTTTTTGTTAAAAAGTTTGATTTGTCACTCAAGAAGAGAAAGGGAATATTTTGGAAGAATGCTAAACTAAAGTTTAAAAAAAATAAAGGAAAAATAGCCAAGTACCCAGCTATTAATTTCTTCTTCTCTGACTATAGGACTGGGAGACTTTGCTTCACAATTAGTTTTGGTTTTGCTACAGACTTTGTTCTTCTGTTTTTATTCCTGCGTGGAGCTGTCTCCTTCAGTCAAAAAAACCTATCTGAATTTCTTGCCTGTTTTTACCTTATAAATGATGTGGCAATTTTGGAGGGAAAATGAATCAAGACCAGTACAAACTCTTACTTTTCTTGCAGAATACCCTCTTCCTTCTGGCTTACAAAGCCTTATGCCCAAGGCATCACCATGGCATGCCTCATGTCTGACAGCAAAAAGTGTTAGTTTTGTGATTTGTTAGATCTGTTAGATTCAGAAAAAGACAGTAAAGTTTCTTGAGGATAGCTTCTCTTACACAGAGCCTATGTCTCTCAGATTTAACAGGTTTCCTAAATAAATAGCAGAGATATAAAGCCGGTGATTATGAGTGATATGTCAGTAGACATATCCAGGTTGGCTGTGCAAGTGAAGGCCCAAATGGGCCAGATGTTTTCCATCATGGCACACTCTCAAACTGCTGTTCTTATGCCTGAACAAACCCACACACCAAGCAGTAATCATGCCTTGATTTCTGTTCTAATGCACATTGCAGCATGAAATAAGTTACATTCCATCTTGTTGACACAGCATGGTTCAGCTGCTGGTGTGGCAAGTTGTTTCTTTACTGAAGCTGAGCTAAGAAATGCCTGGCTTTGTTAGACAGATTATCTTATTACTGTTTTCTTGGCAGTCCCTCACAATGGCACTTGTATGGCATCATGAGAAAGTGAAAAT
Organism: Molothrus aeneus; assembly: GCF_037042795.1. Taxonomy (NCBI): domain Eukaryota; kingdom Metazoa; phylum Chordata; class Aves; order Passeriformes; family Icteridae; genus Molothrus; species Molothrus aeneus. The sequence continues at coordinate 22,341,129 of NC_089652.1, forward strand.
CCAGAGCACTGAAAGTACATTAACAAAACAAATCACAAACATAGATACACTTCCAGAAAGTTATTTTGAGACAGAATTCAGGGACAAGAGCATGTGTTTAGTAAAAACAGGGTTAACTTCAAGTGCCTACATTCAACTTCCCCAGTATCAGAAGAAACAGAACTGCCACAGGTCAGTTACACTCCCTGGACACTGGAAAAAAGGACACTCTACAGACATCCTCCTCAAACATAACTCCTTATCCTTGTTTTTATTTTTATGTACTTTCTAGTCTAACTTGGCTTAGCTGACTTGGCTTTCTTAATACCAAGTAGCTTAAACAGGTGGGAGCAATCAACCCATGTGGCTAGTTTGCCTACCTTTCTTTTTCTGCTTTTGGCCCCAAAATTCAGTGTTCTTTTCTATGTGTCAACTCAGCTTCAAGAGAAGGGCTGCAGAGTACTCTGTATCTGTTAAAGATATATAGCCTAAGAGTTTAGAAGCCTAGGAGTTCCAGAAGATCAAAACTACAATTTGAGCCTCCTCAGGCAAAAGAAGCACTGAGATTTTTATTGTCTGGCCAAATTCTCTAGCTGTTTGCTACACTACATTGTAAGAAATGTCTCCTTTCTGCTTCTCCTTTTTGAATAGGTGGGTGGGGGATTTTGTGCAAAATGAAATACATCCTGTGTATTATGAATCTGAAGTACTGTTAGGTTGGGTCATTGAGGAATTTTGATCTAAAACTTGGCACAGGAAGGAATGCTTTATGAGTCCCAAATAGAGCAGAGGTGAATACCAAAACCCATCCCCTTTAGCCAAATTATGGGCAAGTGTTGCAACATGTATTAGCAGAATTTTTAAAATATTGACAGAAAGCACTGCGGGTTTTATCCTGTATTCTAATAGTTATTCTGGGTTTTTATGAATTGCTCACTTGGTGTTAGCTTTTATCTGTATTTTCATGGGTTTAATTTATTGAAGAGAAAAATCATTTGGGGTAACCATTTGACCTTTTTTGGATTAATTAATTTCTGCTGCAGTATTGCAGTTTTATCAAAGTTAATTATAAGGTGGACGTAAAGAACCTTTATGCTTGTGTATCAGTTGTCTTATACAAGTTCATATAATTGTCTTCTGTGAACATTGGAGAGAGGCTGAAAATCTTGGAGTCCTGTAAACAACATGCACTACAAGTTACTGTTTTCTAGACCATGCAAGACAGGTGCAGAATCACTCAGACATGAAGGGGAAACGTATGAGTTTTGGTTTTCTTCTCTTGCTGGCGTTTAGAACAGAATCTTCACAATGGTAACATTATACGTGAGCATACCTGTGAGGACTGGGTTTTTTTAACTGTAATGACAAAATGTATTGCTAATAGGGCTAGAAAGTAGCTGATATTTCTATTTGAGTGACTGGTAGCAGGCTTTTGAACCTGAGACTCCTGGCTTTACTCATACCTGGAGAAATGGTCCCCGTTTTCTGTTGCATAGCCCTCCTTTCATTGCTGCTGGTGTGAAGGTAAGAAATTTTCAGTGAGGATAGCAATCTGTCAAGGTCTAGTACAGCCCAATCCTGTATAAAATTAAAATGGAAAAGTAAGGGAAGCAGAGGTCACTTTAGGGATGGAGAGTGGGGAATACATGGCATAAGAAGTCTGAGGTGGGATCTCATATCTCAGAACTTGATAAATTGGAGGGAATCCCAGTCCAGGGTATGGTGAGAAAGTGAAAGAACCCCTTTACAGAGCCCTTAACCTCTACTGAAGCATTTCAACCCATCTGCTGTGAAATCTCCTCAATACTCATCACTCTTCAGAAGTACCTTGCCTCCCTCATTCCCCCACCCACATTCCACCACCTGCTTCCATGTCCTCTCTTAAAGAAGTCTGCAGAAGTCTGATGCAATTGAATCCAACTGGTGCAGAAGTTCCAGCCTGAGTAGTGTACACACATGGATCAGATTTCTGGATCATGGCCTAAGGCTGAAACTGGAGCCAAATATTTCCTGTTTTACGTGAGACCCTGCAGCACATGGCTGTGTCCTGGAACAGTGCATTACTTGGCAATGTTGCAAGTCATGTTCTCTTTAAAACTAATTTTCTTCTATGAAGTACCCATTGGAAATGGTACTTGCTTTTGAGTGCTTGATGGATTGCAGTAGAGAGGATTGATGGTAATCCTGTTTGCCTTTGCATTCTTCATTTTACTTTGGGAAGAATGTGAGAGACACTACACTTTCCATTACCACTGTTTTTCAGCTGGTATTTCTGTGTTGGTGAACAATCCAGAAATGGCTTATTCCATTTTACTATTTACAGCAAGTGCACTACACATGCTGGGATTCAGACAAATGTCCTGAATTAGTGTAAAACAGCTCAAGAAATTTGGAGTGTGAAGGACACTGTAGGAATCCTTACTGCATTCAAAAATGGGCTACATAATGGCTTTTCATTATGTGTATTGGTTTCAAACTACCTTTAGATCTTGAATATGTTTTTGTCTTAGCCTGCGCATTTTGAGTTGTTCCATAAAATTGTTGTATACCAAAGCAACATCTCTCTTCTGCTTGATCTCCTGTAGCCATTGAAGAAATCACTTTGTGTATTCAGTTGTTCAGACCATTATAGCCCAGAAATTATTTTTGTCTGAAACTGAGGAAAAAGAATCATGTGCTTTCTAGATGGGAAAAATAGAATGTAGGACAGCAGGTCCAGTTTCTGCATCACTCTTCTGTTATCTTTGTGCATGTTCATGTCAGGTAGGTGGGGCTGAGAGAGGAGTCCAGACCTGGAAGGTAAAGACCACTGAATCCAATCACTCTGAAAGACTTTTCTAATCCAGTACAGCCAAATTTATGCAGTGACCTAGTGAGGTCATTTTAATATGAAGAGGAAGACTGATTGGAGAAACTAGGAGATGGAAATTAAAGACAAGCAAGCCATAACCATTTTCAATTTTGTAACTTTATCCCTTAAACAACCCTACAGGAAGCTTTTCATCTAAGTGTGGTTACTTTATGGGATTACCCGCATAAGAGAGAGAAATCGGTAGCCAGCTGGCTCATCAAAAAACCTTGATGATGTAAATTTCAAGAAGCTTTCCCCAGACATCTTGCACTGGAAATCTATCTGGACTAGTAAAAATCTCTATAATTACCTAAAATCCCACAAACAATTTGTCTTAGTTTGTCAGTTGTAGCTTATCAGCTTTATGTCCCTTTTGTATGTAAAAATCTGTGCTAATGCCACTGTCAGTCATTAGTGTTTCACTGCTCTTTGTTTTGTTACACTGCCCAGTGCATTTGAACTCCACCAGTCTCAGCATTTAATCAAAAAGCCTGTGTCTCTGTAGTGCTCTGAGAACTGCTGGCATACAGTTGGGAAAGACCATGTTACATAATTTTTGAGAACAGATTTATTGCAGATTTACTATTTTTTTCCAAGTGAAGCCCTGAAATTAAGCAATCCACACACAGTTATTTTGGTATTGGTTCTGACAGAGAAGTGACATTACATTTATTAATAAACTAGAGGGAATTTTATGATTTAATATTTGTTTTCATTGAAATGAAAATTATTTGAAGGGGAAAAAAGATTTTAGGAATGATTAAAACCAAAAAGATAAGTTAATTTAACAATAAAATTATCTTCCTTAAATCTGGAAATACATACATGAAGAACGATCTGTGTTTTCAAATTGTTGAGCAATATAAACAGGGCTAATAAACATAAGAAAACATAATCTTGTATTTGTCAGGATTAATTCCATTGACACTCATTACACATAATTCTAGTGTCTAAGAGTTTGTCCTATCATATTCTTCAAACAATGTAACAGCAGGAAAGTTGTAAACTTTATGGGGTTTAAAATTTTACTTATATAATCCCATGATAAAAATTAGTTATCAAAGTAGCTCAGAAAACTTTACAACTGTTTGGCTAGAATTAAATCTGAGGGCACTTGAGCACTTTAAGTACAAGTTTGGTGTTTTAGGGTTATCAACCCAAGCTTATGAGTGGAAATGGCTTCTTCTTAGTAGAACAAACTTTCCTGATCTTTTCCCACTTGAAAAGAGGGGTAAAGGAAATATGCCAGAGACTAAAAAGGAAGGCTGTAGTTGTGAGGATTTCTTCCTCAAGTTCCCAGTCTGGTTCCCAAACCCAAAGAAAATTAATTCCAGGAACAGAAAATGCCTGCAAACTCTTTCTAAAAAAAAACCAGTAGAACTAATACATTTACACTCTCAAAGAAAGCACTTTGTTCACCCCATCATAGTAGGTAGTAATGCTCACTTTGTTTATGGAATCTGAAACTCCATGGTTCTGGACCCTGGTTAAGTCAAACTTCAAATTGTGCTTGAGTTAAAATCAGATTTGGATCACTATTCTTTCAGGAATGTACATCTTTAAATAGATTTCAGATTCCTGTGGCTAGATTTCCCCAGACTAAATGCACTGCCCTTGGCAAAGGATTTGAAAATGGAAAAGGAAGTGAGAGCTTTAAAGCTTTTGTGGCTCCCTCCTCTCCAAGCTGGCTGAAGTCAATCCAGTTCCAAGTCAGTGTGCTCAGATGCCCCTGGCCTCCAGGAATTCGTCTGGCAGTCAGCAATGGATGCAGGCAAAAAGGCAAGAGCTACTTACTTTTCCATCTGAGAAAGGGGCAGGAGAGGGAGACCTGAGCTAGGATCCTGGCCTTCTGCCTAAAAGTTATCTTCTAGAAAGGAAAAAACCATTAAGAATCTTTTTGTATTCAGAATAGATTAATAGTACCATTGGGAAAAAGATCTTGCTATAAACTGAACACAATTTTGGATCAGGTTTATGAAGAAATTTGAAAGGGCAGAAGATCACCTGGAGGATTTGAAAAGGAAGAGATCAGGTGTGAGGATGATGGACATTGATTAAAACTGATGTTAGTGTAGCTAACAGCAGTATATGTTGCTTTATAACTTAATGTGCAGAGACCTACAGCTCATGTTTGACAAAGAAATGCTGGATTATGTATTTGATTTTGAATGCCTTGGTTTCTAGGAGCAACTAGGAGGACAGATGCTTAAATGTGTTGAACACAAAGGCCCTGTAAGTTAATGAAAGCTTTCCTTATGTGAACCTATGAACAGCAAGGCCCCCAGGGTCTAAAGTTTGAAATGAAGTGACATCACATTGAAAAATCTCACCCTACCTGCCTCAGTATCTCTGTTTATAAAGTAAATATTTTAGATAGCTATATACTTCCATATAGGTTATATAAACTCACAGTTGTATTTGAAGATCCTTCAGATAAATGCAAAAGAGAACTAAAAATATATTCTAGGTAAGAGACCACTACCACAAGTGTTTTACTGATGTCTACTGAGCTGACAAAAATTGCGTGGCCTACTGTGTACCAACTGTAGCCAACATATAAGTGCACTGTTTATTGTCCAAATTTAGGTGTAGAATCTTATAACGAATCCTAGAACCCTTTTGTCAGCAGAGAAAAAGGAATTAGACACAGCCTGATAGACCACTCACTGATTTATAGAGACTGAAACAAAGATGTAAATGATTTTCAGTGGAAATCAGTATATGCATTGACACAGAAGTTTCTCAATATTTTAGTACATATATCTCCATAAAAGTAAAAAGAAAAAAAAAAGTTAGCTAAGTAGTAATGTTAGAATTTAAAAAAAAATTAATGAGCTTGTCAGAGACATAATTATTCCTCTGTCCTTCACAGGCAGAATATAGACACAGAAAAACAATCTTGAATCGAGCAAAGCAGCTTCAGTCATATTTGCTCTCACATTTTTTTCCTTTAAATTTGATCTATTCTTGGGTTTATCTTTTCAAGGGGTTTCAAAAAGTTTGAACCATGATTTGAAAACACAGAAGAGTCAATAACTAAGCAAATGTCTTCTTGTGGTGGATATAATTTTTCTTGAAGGTTAAAGCCCAAAGCCCTATGATTTGTAAGTTAAATTCCTCCCTATTTTTGATATGCTTCCAATTTATTAGCTGGATTTTCAACAGCAATGACTGAGAGACTTTCAAAATGGGGTTATGGGCACATAAACCCAGAAATAAAATGCAACTTTTCTTAAAAAACACTTTTAAAATATTTTTTTCTAAATTTAGAATATCAGGCTACTACATTTCATTCTTCAGAGCAGAAGGGTTAACCAAATATTGCAGACAGATCATTATGAAATGTTTTTCTCTCTCCAGAAGGATGATTTTTTTGCACCATGCAGTGCATTGTGCAATGTTCCATTGCAATACAAACTATTTCTGTGGCTGTGGGGCCTCTTGTTGAGTGGGAGGTCATGAAAATTCTTCTTTGCTCTCTGGTGATTTCATCAAGTAGGATCCGTTCTACCAAAACTGAAATGGCCCCTGCTCAAGCTTTCCCACAAATCAAAATGCATATGGAGGTTTTTTACTTATTTCTGTTGTAGAGTAGTTATTTTCCTTCTGAATTATGCCTTTTTTCCCCTCTTTGGTGGTGTTGTGTTTCAGCTCATGTTCTCCTGTACTGTTATCTCAGTTTATTCCAGCTCAACTATGATCTGCAACATGTTCAGCATCTGCATCCATCTTTTTCCAACCTGGTAGTAGGAACACATGATCATAGAGAGGGAACTGCAGGCTTTGGGCCTCTGCCCAGAGCACCAGGGCTGGCCCAGCCATCACACAGTGTAGACAGAGGGAGCTGAGTGCCTGCAGTGGCTGTCACTTCACAGCTGGCAGTGTGACCTGATCCACCCTCAAATGCCACACAGGGAATGCCAGTGTGAATTACTGCTTACTGTTATTTTCAAAACATGCTTAGGTCCCATTAACACTCTCTCAACTCTTGCTCATTAAAACAAAGTTGATTTTATCAGGGAATGGCCTCTCAAACCACAATTTTATGTGCTTCTTTAATATTGAGTTTACTAAAGCCATTTTATCAAATGAAACTTTTAAAATAGACTTGTCAGCTATTTATGCCAACATTGACTCCAAAATTTATTTTCATAGTTGAAGCACGTGTCCCAAAAGAAATTGGGAATTATGGAAACAGCACTACAAAACCAATGGGCTTTGCAAGTCTGATTTGACTATATGTTATATAAATTCATGCTCTCCACATTTAAACCCCCCAGTGGAGTTTGAGTTCTACCAGCAAAAATCAGCATTGCTCTGCTGGTTTCTTCAGAGTTACATTGGCTTATTGCCATTGAACCTCACATCTGAGGACGTTTAGATAATTAACTGATATACATCAGTTAGGATTTCCAAGAGCTTTGTTGTATACTGGTGGACATCTGTCATTCCTGCTTCATACTTTTCTTATTGTTAAAATTCAAAAAATAACAGCATGGTTGGATAAAATGTTCTAGCCACATCCCTAACTGGATTTTACAGAGGTGCATGATGCATAGCCTGCAGTATTCCTGCTTTAATCTAGGTACTTTGCTTCCTAGATCACGAAAGATCATGAAAATCCTTCACTGAGAAAGGAAAGGTGTTGCATTTATTTTATGACCTGCAGTTTTAATGCAGACCTTGGAGACTCATTAACAGAAATTAATTCATCAGTTGTAGAAATTTTCTCATCATTTCAGTCAGACTAGAAAAGAGAGTTTAGGATCAAAGTAGGTCTATGAATATGTATTTTTCCAAGAGTTCTGTAACCACTTAGAAATGGATCTCATACAAAGGATCTCATACAAACTCCAGTTCATAATTCAGCTTGGTGGTGGTTTCTACTATTATTCAATATTTTGAGCATAAACACAAATGTTTCATTCCATTCAGTTTGTTGTTTTTTTTTTTTTTTTTTTTGTAATATGAAAGACTTCCTTAAATCTGACTTATGTTTCCAGTTAGTAAAATTAGATGTTCATTGGCTTGGATGAAGTAATGACTATTTTGTTTGCTGAATTAAGTGCAATCAAATAAACAATCCAGGCCTCTTATGTATTAAATATAAAAGTCACCACCACTGCAGTTTGAAAAATCATGTGAGGAAAATATTGAGTTGATGGGATCAAAGTAGTTTAAATTTTAGTAGAAAGCAGCAAATTTTCTGGTTTGGATGGGTTTAAATAATACATCTGAGACAATTATCAATGGTGGGACTGTGCTATACTGTTGTGTTCCCACAAAGAGCAAGTAAAAACCTCAGATGTCAAGTGTCATGCTTCTCAATTATCTTATCCTTAACAAAGGTAATAGGATATGTAACTTTCTGAGGTGCTAATTCTAAAAGTATGAAGCAAGCATCCATTCCTCTCCTTGTTTTTTTGATGAGTCATCAAAATCATTCTTAAACAGAGATGGCATACAAAAATGGACACGTGCCTTGAAAACCTGGCCCAAGTTATTTTATTTTTGTCTCTTTGCCAAAGAATGCTAACTATTTTCAAAGGCTATTTACAAGTTAGAGGAAGTTCCCACCAGATTAGAACTGTTTTAAGAAAAGTTAAAACCTGGCTCAAATTATTCCACATCACAAAATCTGTTTAATCTGCACATACAGTTCTTGCATCTATAAAAAGAGTTAATTTTGATAAGGAAACCAAATGCATTGAACCTACATAGCAACATGTCTTTGTCAAAGGCTGCTGTTAGAGTCCCTGTGGTTGGTAATGTAAACAAAGTGCTGTAGGTCTGTTTTGATGAAAGATCAGTCAAATAACTCTCCTTTTGCTGGATAGCAGGAAATACTTTGGACAGCAGTTGTAAAGATACTGGTATCATTTTACTGTGACCTGAGAAATGAAACTGGCTAAATAAACCACAAGTAAATTGTGACCTACCTTTAGTCATAGGCAAAAAGTTACATAGTGTCACTTTATTAATCTGATTATAACTTTTATTCTTTTTTCTGTGCTATTTTTTTCCACTATGGTGCAGAAAAAACCAACTGTGATTCATAAAACAAGTTGAAAAAATAAACTGGGGATCCATTTTTGTAACTTCATGAGTGCTTGAAATTCTACTAATTTAGAAGATACATCCTCATCCCCATAGAACTATTTATAGTAAAGATGTTAAATATATCTTGACTGTATGACATATGAGCAAAAAGAGTAATTTCAAAGATGAACAGAATTTCTTAAATAAATTGCATACCATAACCACCAAAAGAGGAATTCTACTTATATCTGATAAATAAAATTTTAACTATGTTTGGATGTGCAAGAAGCTTAAACACAAGCTATATGTATCTACTTATCTGTCTGTCTATCTATCTACTTATCTATCTATCTATCTGTCTATTTAAATACTGGATTGGGAAAGTATGAATCACATTTTATTCTAAAGTTGATAAAATGAAGAAATATAAATTCTTGAGTGATCTCAAGAGCACAAAATACTCAGGGACTGAAGTTTTCTTCTGGGGTATCTTGGTTTGAGTATCTTGAAACCAAAGCATTCACGTTTATTCTCCCTGACATCTGAACCCATCTCTCGTTTTATTCTTTGGTTACATATTGGCAAATAAGTTGAAACTTTATGATGATAAGAAGTAAATGTTCAAGAAGAATTTTTGCCAGAGCCATCATTAAATTAAATCTGACTGTTGCAAAATTGTTATGTCAGAAAACTTTCTAAAAATTAAAAACTCTAAAATGGTTAGTATGAAAATTCTTTCTCTCACTACTCTCAGTGACAAACTTGTGATCTCACAGCTTGAAAGATGCACTGAATCAATCACTTTATTTTTTCATCTTCTTGTTTTTATCTAATGGTTCAATTGCCATCATTTGATGTAAATGTCAAAGGGCTTCCCCTGTTTTTTGAGTTTTTTTGAATAATAATTTTATTCCATTGGAATTCTGTGTTCAGCATTGATCATAACTGAGGGAAAATACTGAATTCCAAACCAGTACAAAATCAGGCTTGCAAATTAGTGATTAAGCAGTAGAAATATATTTATAGTATATACAAGAGTTCTGGAACAGGTTCTGTTGCAGGAGTGTACACTTTTTTCAGAAAGCTGGTAACACACTAGTGTTTTGCTATTAAAAATTGTATAATCAAAGTGCATTTTATATATATATATATAATGTATAAAAGTTTATATATATATATCACATATATATATATTTTTATATATTTATACCAAAAATCATAAATTTTAAGTTAAAATTGAGCAGAGATACAGTCTAGGATTGGGTTTTTTTGTTAATTTCTCAAGCTGTGCAAAATTCAAATAGTAGAAGACTTTCCATATAAATCTAAAATATAAAATATTTTATCTCACAAGCAGGTACATTGGCATGGCTCCCAAGGTTCATATTTTTAATTGTTTTTAGGCAAAATTCTGATCTGCAATTCTATTTGTGTCATTGTAGTTATAATGCTGTAAGCTGAGGCACAAGGTCTTCAGGCTGTGCTGTCTCTGCTGGGCCTAGAGCAAAACTTAGCAGCTCAGCTAGAACAATCCCTGCTTTCTCTTCTCCTTTAGAAACATCCTGTAGGTCTTTAACATCTCTTTATCTCTCTGGCAACCCAAAGAGGCTCTCTGACACCAGCCTAACAGGCTCATTCTTCATTGCAAATCAAGATGTGTAATGGAGCCTTCTCAGTCTGAAAGAAGAAGACTCTTGCAATGGCAGCACTCTAAAAAGACTGTGTCAGCAGGTTGCCTGTATTTATCTGGGCAGTTATTCCAGGGTGAATCATCTGCATACAGGAGTATCTGTATATCTCTGTCTCTGTAGACATATTTGGAAGGAAATCATCCTATTACTGACATTTACATTAGTGAAATCTTTGTATTTTTCATATTACTACTTTAATTTACTGTGGTAAAGCTAAACTGAAGTAAAGCACTTGTCATGTTGCTACCTCAACTCACTGTGTAGCTCATCTCTGCGGAAGTCACAAGCAAATGTTTTGCAAGATCTGATTCCTGCACTTGCAATTCTCACCTTGCAGTGAGATAATGAGTATTCACACATAACCTCCTCAGGGCCGTTTCCCCCTGATTACAACATATAACAGAGATTACCCACTGTAAGCTGCTGTCTCAGAAGTCACTATTCTCTCTCTACACTAAAGAAAGTACTTGTTTAAAAGCTGCTTTCCCCACTCAAAACTTCTTCCACTGAACTGGAGAGAGTAACAAGTGCAGAAAATCACTTACTTGAATTGCAACAAATAGTGAAAATTACAATCTAGAACACAAGGAATGACAAGGGCTGTCTTACTTTCTTATACCACTAACTTATTCTTTAGTAGATACTAGGAGCATCTTCTTCAAGAATCATTACACGTATCAACAACAACCATATCAACCCCATCCTATCATCTTGTTGGATTAATTTTTGGGATTCCCCCAAGCAGCAGGAGAAAACAGCATAGTGATGCTTCTGCACTCGCACGTATGTAATGATTTTTCTTACATTTTCTCTGAAAGGTATATTTCCAAATTCAAAAATATATATTCTGTACTCTTAATGTTCTCATGACAGTTATCATAAACAGAAAGCATGGGGAATAATTGCCCTTTATTTATGCAAAACTGACATGCAGCAATCATTGCCAATTGATGAGCAATAGTTAATATGACATCAACTTGTGTTTTAAAAACATTCACTTCTGGATTCTTATACCAGGATCCTGTCTTATTTGTAGTTGATCTGCTTGCCACCTAGATATGAATATCTTGAGGTGGGATTTTATCTAATTTCTTTTCCTCAAAATAATAAATATTAAAAATAGTATGTTATACTTCCCATTATAAACTAGAGTTGCTGGAGCATGAAGGGATTTTATTTGTAAAGTTCAATCAAATACTTTTATCAAATACAAACTATAATAATGGAATGTTCCCATAAATGTCAGCACTTTATCATCCTTAACACTCAAAATCCCTTAAAGAAAAAATAAAATGAAGAACACAAAGACAAATGTTGAGCTTAGCCAGATGTGAATTTACAGTTAGCATTTTATGAACCAAATACCATTTGAACAGAACAGTAGAAAAAACATTTTAAGATATTTTTATTTAAACAAAATAAAATATTTATGCAGGCAAATTTCTGTAGAATACAAAGGCAAGCATTCATCAAGTCCTGTTGCCCGTTTTGCTCAGCTCAGTATTATGGTAAGTGAATCTTGTGAGTCATAGAGCAGGAGCTTTATACGTGTTTAGTTATGTGGGTGGTTCCTCACACTGATGTGGACTTGCCACAGGCAGCTGTCTGTGTAAGCTGTGCAGTAATCACTGATAAACTCAAAACCACAATATTCCTTGCATGCCTTGCTGGGTAGAGCCTGAATATCATCACTGCAGTACAGAGGTCCCCTTCTTAAAAACATACAAAGTGTTTTTAAAATAATCTCACAGTACTGAAGAACTGCAGTTCAAGGTAAAGAAAACTGATTACAGATATGTTTTTACCTGTAGGCAAAGCCAGGTATCCAACCTGCCTCTTCTAGCCCACTCCCATCTCACAAGCACTTATCTCTATTTGGTGTTTTTAAAAACATGACTTCATGGTGGTCTGAATGTAAGCTGGGATATTAGTGACCCAAAACTCTGCTCAGATGATGTTTGCACTGTAGGAAAATATCAGCTGCTTTAGCCTGGGTGAGAAGTTACTAGCTGAAAAGATAGTCTGTGTAAATGATCTGTACTTTTTTAGACTTGAGACAGGCTGGGTCAGGCTATACTGGCAGAGGTTTTCCTCATATTATTTCCTAATGTATTACCAAGTGTATTCTCAGATTCTTCCTGTTTGTTTGTGTGCTTGCTTCTATTTTTTTTCCTTCAGTTCTTCTTCCTCTATTATCTGCACCATTAAAAATAAATTTCCTGTATTTTCTCTTATCTGCTGCTAAGCAAATCTCTTTTCCTCTTACCCATTCTGTATTTCCTTTTCTATTTTCCTTGTTCTTAGATTTCAAAGTTCTGTCTTCTTTTGCTTATTATTTAAAGTATTTTAATAGACTTTTTTAAAGCCTTTGTCCACCTTCTCCATATCTCTGCTATGAACCCTTTCTGCAATTCAGAAGGGATAATGAGATTATTTCAATTGTTGAGCTGCCTTTTCTTGCCATCTATGCCCACTTTACCCTTTATTTAGTGTGAGCAGGTGGTACTTACTCAATAAATCATAGGAGAGAATCTGCAGAATGGCTGTCAGGGTGCACAGAGAAAACTGTTGTCAGTTCTTGGCAGTGTGCTGAATATATATGCAGTCAACAGTAACCAATACAAAGGCACATTTCAAAAAAAAACCCACCCCAAAATCCCAAAGGTAAGTAAAAGTGTTCTTGGGTTCCAGTCCTATTTTTAACTGTCAAAACTACACTTTCAGTAATGAATCCCAAGATAACACCAGCTTCAGCCTGAGCTTTGCTCTCAGCAAACTGAGGTTTGTTCTGCTGAGATTTTGCCAACTGCTCCTTTCCTGCATGCAGAGTATGGTGAGCACAGCTCCCTTCCCAACCCTCAGCACTTGCTCCACAGGTGGGTTCTGACTGTGCAGGAGGTCCAGCCAGAAGAAAATGCTTCTCAAAAGGGCAATACACCTGCACAGAGCTCTGTGGTTTTCTGCTTCCAGGTAGCCAACTACCTAGTTCCCAGCCAGCCAGCTTAGAAAGAGCTTAGACAGCACAGAGCTCTGCATAAACCAGGGAAGCCAAGGTGCACTTTAACTTTCTCCACTGACACCTTCTCCTTCCCTGGATTCCATGGGATGGATGTGCAGGTGCTTTAGCCAGAAG